>NC_044038.1:218407310-218719435 GCF_901765095.1 Microcaecilia unicolor
GTCCCCTGGGTTGTCCGAGACAATGAGCTCCCTAGCTGGAGAGGCTCCAATCTGGCATCACTAGGGGAGAACCCCTTTGCAGGTTCTCTGGAAGCAGCCACCAGCGCAGGGCCCACCTGGCACGTGAGACCACAAGACCCGGCCCAGGTAATCCTCTGAAAGAGATGACCTGACTAGAAGCAACTGAAGAGGTCACATATGGCTCCTGGCCCACACCACCGCATCCAACATGGCTGCCATGGAGCCCAACACGAACATAATCCCAGGCCTGTGGCACTAGCACCCATAGCAGTCCCTCCGACTCTGCAGCCATAACTTGCGTGCTGCCAGTAGGAATACTGCCCCTCCTCAGTGTCTAAAATGACCCCCAGGTACCAGAATTTGAGAAGGAGAGGGGCAACATTTGGGCAGATTGATCACAAAGCCTAGTGACCAAAAAAGACCATCACCCTGTCTGTTGCCCATAAACTCTTCTCATAGGACAACGCCCGAATTAGCCAGTCATCCAGATAAGGATGGACTTGAATACCCTCCTTTCTGAGGAAGGCTGCGATTACCACCATGATCTTGGAGAAAGTCCTGGGAGCTCCAGCAAGACCGAAGAGCACAGCCTGGAACTGAAAGTGCTGACCGAGTACTGCAAAGCGAAGAAACCGCTAATGAGGCTGCCAAACGTGAATGTGTAGATAAGCCTCTTTGGAGAGTGGACAAACTCCCCTGGCTGTACCACAGCAATGACTGAACAGAGGGTTTCCATTCAAAAATGACAAACCCGCAAGGCCTCATTCACAAACTTGAGGTCGAGAATGGGGCGAAGAGAACCTCTCTTTTTGGGAACTGCAAAGTAAACGGAGTAACGGCCTAGGCCTAACTCCGTCGGGAACACAGGCCGAACTGCTCCCAACCACAGCAAGTCAGCAAGGGTCTCTTGGACCACTGCAGGGCCTTGCAAGGAGACGCCAAGAAAAAATCCACCAGGCGGGCAAACAAGCTTTCGGCCATCTCGGATGGCCTCCAAGACCCATTCATCTGAAGTTACCCTGGTCCATTGGGGACAGCTGTCCCCCAACAATCGGCAGGGGATGGACCAGGGCCCCATCATTGGGAACCTCTAGCTGCGGGCTGGGCTCTAGAGATCAAGGCAGAAGGAAAGCGCTCCCCATGAAAGGGCTGCAACTTTTGCAGAAAATGAGGTCTCTGGAAGGTCCCCGAACAGCCTGGATTGTAACACTTCGCCTTTCTGAACCAAGATCGGGATGTTCCAGCTTGGAAACCCACCCTGGATGTCCTCAGGGAGATGCTGACCCTTGGAATCACTAAGCACCTTAATCTTTTCCAGATCCTCCCTGAAGAATAGATTCCCCCGAAATGGTAACCTCGCAAGGAATGACTTAAGAGGCTACATCAGCTGCCCAATATCGCAACCAAATCCAGCGTTGAGTTGTGACCGCCAAAGAAACTTCTTTGGTCGATGCCAGAAGCAGATCATAAAATAGATCTATCAAGTAAGCCACGCCAGATTCCAGGGCCGGCAAAAAGCCAACGAGCTCGCCTGTCGCAGAAGCCTTTTGCACCTATGAAAGCCACACAGGACTCCTTGAGACTTAAAGCCGCCACAAAGGAAAGTTTGAGGGAAGACTCCAACTTTTGGTCCTGTGGGTCTTTAAGAGCAGTGCCACCTTTGACCGGTAAAGTGGTCTTTTTAGTGACTGCTGTGATTAAGGAACTACTGTGGGCAGTCTTAAGGACTCCAAATCTGATGTAGGCAAGGAATAGAGGCGCGCGTCACCCTCAGCCCAGTGTCCGGCATATCCCATTGCATCGAGATAAGGACTTTCATAGCCTCATGAATGTGAAACAATTTTTTTTTTTTTTTTTTTTGGGGGGGGGGGGGCTCTTGGTCTCTATGTGGGGTGGGTGGCAGCCAGGACACTGATTCTGGAGAAGAGATCTAAAATCTCGAGTGTCCGGACGATAAGGATGGAAAGCTCATCCTTTAGAAATAGGCTTGTCGCCGTGGTCACCCCCTTCCTCTGGCACCAGTTCCTACTCTTCCAAAATATCTGAGGCCCCCAAAAGACACAGTCATCCACGTCTGAAACAATAGAGACATCATCTACATCTGGCAAGGTCTTAACCCGTGGCCGCTTGGGCAAAGGCGGCTGCTGAATGGGGGGAATAAACAGAGGGGGAGGGGTAGATGTCAGAGCACCGAGGATCCCCCGACCGCTTCAGTAAGAATGCTTTGTGTAATCACTCTCACAATTCCTGGTCTCCCAACACTCATTTCAAGATTCTCATGTGCTACCTAAAAATACCGGAACATTGCCTGCAACGCCTTCAGGTGCCCAGCCTCACTGACAACGAAATAATGCATTGTATTATTCTCTGCCACCAGTTTCTCCCTCTTCCTGTTGGCCCACTAGCATATTACATCCCATTATCCCCTTGTGCAGTTATTTTAAACCTTATCTGTTTCCCCTTGTAACCCTCCTCTATCTTCCCTATCCCCTTCCCAAAATCCCTCCCAAAATAGTCCCCAAGAAAAAATTCCCCATCGCTCCTTCGTACAATGGAAAATCGGAGAATACACTTCAATGTATAAGGTCCCGCACTAGTGAATCCTTAACTATACAGATATTCTATTTGATGACTGATAAAAACTTTTGTATTGTGTGCATGTACTCTTAATATCGATGTCTTAGCTTAAGTAGTAGAGTCTACGTTATCCTTTATCTACTGCAAACACTCCTGAGCTTCCCCTGGAGATGCAAAGATTCTCCATTACCCTTTGTGAAATATCTTCAAAAGTGCCGGATAAAGAAACATATAGAGCGTTCTAACATATTGGGGAAAATTGCCATCTGCGCTTTTGCAGTATAACTGAATAGTCCTGAAAAATATTCACTTTTGTCTCTTCATAAGTGAGTGTGTTCCTTTTCTGGCGAAAGCCCTGCAAAATTTCTACTTTATGTTATGAAGTTTTATGATTACCACTGTTGCCATCTTGCAGCCAGCCCACGCAGTGCTCTCTTTCCAGGAATAATGGTGCAACACTGTCTGACAAAATGAACTCCAAAGTCAATCAGCTTGTGTTCTGGCACTGTTTTGGATAGGCCCACTATCCAAAACAGTTCTCTTTGAGAACGTCTTTCAAGATTGCCAGTCTGTAACTTGAGCCCCACTACCTTATTTTCCAGTGCTGTGATCTGCTTCACGGCTGTTGCATCTATATCTTCTGTGGCGGAGACCCGTTCTTCCAGATCTGTTGGATTGTCTCTGCGACTAGAGATTCTAGATGAGTTAACTGGGTTGATAGCTGTTTCATCTGAGGCTCCAATACTTGTCACACTGCCTCTTTCAGCTGCTGGATTTGGGCTGTAGTGAAAGCCCAAGTGTATGACCAGCTCCGTGGATGCCATCTTGTCGTCCTTCGTACAGAGTCTTTCTTTCTCTGCTTTTGTCTTCGGCAGGCATCGATCCTGATTTTAAGGGGAGAAATTTGTCCATACAGTGCTTCACCTTCATTTCTATGGGTTTCTCTACATATGTATCTTGGAAAACGTAGGTATTAAAGCAGAAGCACTCTATTTTTAATCTGACACTGAAATATTAAGTCTGTAAATAAAAAGGTTATCACCGGGGGATGTGATATGAGGAGCAGATGCACACTGCTTCTTCTCTGGGATTCCTGCACCTCTGGCACAAAAAAAAGCTGCACGATTTTGGGAATAACCTCCCCCATCAAACACGCAAAAATCTTGGGGGCACTGAATTGATATAGAGCAGATATGATTTGCCTGCAAGAAACTCACCTCTTGCACCAGAAGTCGAGGTGGCAATAGGTGGGTGAAGTCTTTTGCTCCTTCAGATAAGCATCAGGGAGGGTAGCTATTTTACTCCAGAAAACCGTTTTGTGCCCTGCTCGGCAGAATTTTCAATACACCCGGGGTCGTTATTTGGGGTTGCACCTTGATCTACAGGGCCTCGGCTGCAGGTGGGGGTATATGGCCCAACACCTAGAGACCGATCTTTTTATTGTAAACTGAAGTAAGAATGTAACCACTGTGTGGCGCTACCCCTTATAGTGGTGGGAGATTTTAATCTAGACCCTAGAATGGACCACTCTTTGGGGTGGTCACCCCCAACAGCAGACACTGATAGCGAATTAAAATCATTCTGTAAAACCTTTATTCTCCTTGACCCTTGGAGAGGGGGAGAGAAATACTTTAAACTGTTTTGATGGCTATGATTTCATTGTATTTGGTTGCTGTATGAAGTTTATTGCACAGCTGTTTCTTGTTCTAATAAAAATTTATATATAAAAGTTATCACCTACAATCTGTCTGTTGACCCTTATTCAGACATATTCAAGTGGGTTAACAGAAACCATAATTCTATTGCAATTTTAAATGTATTTGCTTTTACAAACTCACACTGCTGTGTTAACCACACCTTCCAATATTTGCCTAATATGAAAACCTATAAGAATTTGAGTGAAACATTTATAATACAATAGTATAAAAATGTCATTTATATTAGAAGATTAAGAACATAAAACAAGCACTAAAGCACTAGTTATCATATCTACCATGAAAACTAAGTTAATCTACTAGCTTGTAGGATCCTCATAGGAGAAAGCAGGAAAAATTATATACTCCAGAAAATGCAAGATGGCTAACTTCTTATGCCAGAGAACAATGTTCCCATAATAAGCCATATGGGAACAGTGGGCACTAATGGGTTAAAGCCACCTATTTCCCATAAAGCTGAGTACAATATTTTAGCTACTTAAAAAATGCATTTAGCACATGAGTCATTGCCTTTCTAAGATGCCAGGTAGTCAAATAGGATCCTCATGTCACAAGCATAGTGTGTGTGTGCGTATATACAAACACACTATACTTGTGATATGAGGATCTATATATATATATATATATATTTGTTTGTTTGTCACACACGACATTTCTCGGTCCATCCGTGTCCCCTACGATACAGGAACTAAACACAAGAACGAACGATCTGGAATTAAACAATACTAATAATAAAGCAGAGGCCTCTTGCATTTATTATTAGTTCTTACCCCCAACGTTACGAACCAAATCACTGAAACCCCGATGGGATTTAAAAGTGTAATTGACAGTGGGGAGAACCCCAATACTTTTGAAGGTTTGGCTGTAGTAAAAAGGCTTCACCACCAATCAGCTCGTCGCAGGGGCGGGAACGGAAGCAGATCACACTCATCACCACCATTACGGCCCGTAAGTCCAGGACCCAAAGGATTCTTTCTAACAAAACACATTAAACAGCGCCATTCCAACTGTTTTTGAACAACTAAATAAAGTGGCAGTGCGTCCTGCATTTCCAGCTTCCGCCCATGCCAACAGAGTTGCAAGAGCAGAACAGGGTACGCAGTGACACATCCCAGTCGAGTCCTCCCCCTCCTCTCACCCCCAATTAAACAACAACAAGAGAACCTCTTCCAATCACCAACCCCACAGAACAAAACGGTATCGTTTTCGCCCCCACTGTAGTAGTGCGAGGAGTGGAAAAGGTTCAGGAGGACGGCCAGCCCCTGCCCTCGCCCCAGGTTCAGAAAACGAGAACCCCCCCCCCCCCACCCTAATTCGACCAACTCCCTCCCCGAGTAAGGTGGGGGGATACCCACACACCCCGGGTAGAAACGACAATTCAGCTTATTTTTGGTTTAATTGGGTTTCTTTTCCACATTTCTAACTCTACAACAGCTCCGGTTATGCAGCCCTGGCCACCGCTCTACTACGACGGAAAGTGGTGCACAGAGAGAGAGGTGCCTATTTCTCCCTCACAGGCTTTTGTCAGAATAACGGCCGCAAATACCGTGTGCACACCTCGGGCAGGGGAAAGAGGAAGACGGCACAACACAGGCCCGGGCGCTTGCCGCAGACCAGGCCGAGGTGAGGCCCTGTCCGGGAGAGAGAACTAAAAAAAAAAAAACATCACCACAAACACGCGCTGTGGACCCGCCCAGCGTTTCCCCGGAACCCCAGACTTCATCCTACCTGACTAACGGGCGACAAGCGTTGCAAACAAACAAAATAATGCAAAAGGGAAACAAAAGATGAAATGACTGTGGCCACCGAGTAAAAAGTCCTTCCCAGGCCCCGACCACAAGCAGCGCGCTCGCTCCGCACCTCACATTCAAACGCCGGCAAAATGGCGCGCTGACCTCATCGCGCAGGCGCAGTGGCGCACGGGGAAGCCCCCTAGCTCGAGGATGCGGAGACGGAAATGCGGCGGATCGTCTCTCCGCTCGCGCTTCACAGTTCCGGCAGGTGGGTGCAGCAGCAGGACGACGATTCGCTGAGTTGAAACGTAAAGAACGTAGGAACAGCCATACTGGGTCAACGCATGACCAATGGTCCGTCTAGCCATAAGTAACTTGTTTCCAACAATGGTCAATTCAGGACACAAATGCCATGCTACCAGTCCCAGGGGTAGATGCACTAAAAAAACACAAACGAGCCATTAACGTGGGTTTTAAACTGGTTCAAGCCAGTTCAACGAGCAAGTGCAAGTAGTAAACCGTGCCATGCACAAAAGGGCATTTTCCTGTCACGGTAGCAGCTAACCAAAAAGAAATGCAAATGATCCAAAGGGTATTATAATGAGCTGCACTACTGTTGCAGGCTATTTTAATGAGATGCACTAAGGTATTACGATCCCCTTACCGTGGGAAACCTAACGGGAGGTCTGTACCTCCCATTAGGCTGGGGCTGCTGTGAACGGGACCCATGGAGACCAATAGGAAAGCGCCTAACAGCCAGCTAAAAAAAAAAGAACAAGCTGCGTGTCCCAAATGCTCATGAGGAACCTTAAAATTTTTTTTTTAAGTTACGGCACCTTCGCTATCCCTGCGCCTCCCTGTGCAGCCCGGGAAAAGGAAGACGCCGCGCCGCTCACCCCCTCCATGGTCTGCTGCAGGAAGGCTTTGGGGGTTCCTCCCTTCCGTGATCCCAGCTCAGCCGCCACCCCTGAGAGCCCACCCCAGGCAAGAAAAGTGCAGGATACCGCAGTTGAGGACGTCCATCGGCCACATCTTCAACTCCTGTCCATCTTCCGCCGCTAGGTCTCTCAGCCAGTGATTGGAGGGGGTGAGCGGCACGGCGTCTTCCTTTTCCCGGGTGGCGCATGGGACGGCCACAGGCATAGCGAAGGTGCCATGACTTTTTAAAAAATTTGTTTAAGTCCCTTACGGGTACTTGGGACACGCAGCTTGTTCTTTTTTTTTTTTTTTTTTTAGATGGGTATTAGGCGCTTTTTGGACGTATTTGGCATGCGCAGAGCAGCCAGCATAGCGCTTGGCTGCTCTGCGCATGCTCGACTGGCTTCCGAGGGAATAGAGAATGCAATTGAGCTACAACAAGCAGCTCATTTGCATTCCCTTTCCTTGATGCATTCCTGTTGCTTACCGATTCACTAAGGAATCGGTAAGCAGCGGGCATTAACGATTGTTTTAGTGCATCTTCCCCCTCCCCCCGTGCCTTCTCCAAGTCTGTCTCAGTAATCTCAATAGCAGACTATGGACTTTTCCTCCAGGAACTTGTTACCACATCTTCTGGCAATGAGGTTCAGAGATTAACTATTAGCTGAATAATAATAAAAAAAAAGCTCCTATTTGTTGGGTTGTTTTTTTTTAATTCCATTGAGTGTCCCCTTGTCATTGTACTTTTTTTTAAATGTTTTGATGCTTTGATGTTTCTCATATATACTATCTGCTAACACATTTGCTTATTTCCGATCTGACGAAGAAGGGCAACCTTCGAAAGCTAATCAAGAAATGTATTAAGCTATGTCCAATAAGAAAGGTATCATCTTATTTTCTTTTCCAAGTTTTATTTTGTTTGATTTCTGTTGTACTTTTTGAAAGAGTAAAAAATCAATTCACTTTTACTTGTTCTTTTACTTGTTCTACATAACTCAGGATTTTGTAGACCTCAGTCATATCTTTCCTCATATGGGCGGAGTTCCATCCCCTTTATCATTTTGGTTGCTCTTTTAACCTTTTCTAATTACGCTATTGCTCTTGAGATAACGGTGACCAGAATTGAATGCAATAATCAAGGTGAGATCACACCATAGAACAATAGAGGCATTATAGTATTCTTTGTCTTATTTTCCAAATAATTCCTAGCATTCCGTTTGCTTTTTTGGCCGCCACTGCACACTGGGCAGAAGATTTCAGTGTACTGTCTACTGTGACGCCTAGATCTTTTTCTTGGGTGTTGACTCCCAAGGTGGACTCAAGTGCATCATTTTGCATTTGTCTACTTTAAATTTTCTTCTGCCACTTGGATGCCCAGACTTCCAGTATCCTAAGGTCTCTGCAATTTTTCACACTCCTCATGTGTGTTAAACAACCTTGAATAGTTTTGTGTCATCTGCAAATTTAATTACACTTGTTCCAATTTCCAGTGGTTAGGGTGGTGGACTTTGGTACTGAGGAACTGAGTTTGATTCCCACTTCAGGCACAGGCAGCTCCTTGTGACTCTGGGCAAGTCACTTAACCCTCCATTGCCCCATGTAAGCCGCATTGAGCCTGCCACGAGTGGGAAAGCGCGGGGTACAAATGTAACAAAAATAAAAATTATAAATATGTTAAATAGCACCGGTTCCAATACAGATCTCTGCGGCACTCCACTATTCACCCTCCACCATTGAGAAAAATGACCATTTAACCCTACCCTCTGTTTTCTGTCCAGTAACCAATTCCTAATCCACAAGCGAACATTGCCTCCTATCCCATGACTCCTTAATTTTCTCAGGAGTCTCTCATGGCGAACTTTGTCAAAAGGTTTTGAAAATCTAGATACACTACTGGGCTCATTTTTTAAAGAGAAAAACATCCAAAAAGTGCCATAAGGCAGCATGTGGACAAATTTATTCTAAAAACATCCAAATCAGTATTTTCAAAACATATTTTGCAGACATTTGTCTATGTAATTCATCTGCAGTGCGTCCAAATCACAAGGGGGCATGTTGGGGGTGGGCTTAGGGTGTTTTGATCTTGACCTGTTTTTAGAATGAATAAGAGGATACACGGGGGGGGGGGGGGGGGGGAGTAAGGAGGGATCATCCTGATTCCCCCCAGATAACCACTAGAAGGAATCAGGGATGGTCCCTCCTTACTCCCCCAGTGGTCACTAACCCCTGAACCACTCCCCAAAGATGTGAATAAAAATAGTACTTACCAGCCTCTATGAATCCTTCAGAAGTTATAGCCAGTTCTATTAGTGCCGCATGCAGATCCCAGGAGTAGTGTAATGGTCAGTGCAGTGCACTGTAGAGAAGGTAACCCAGGCCTGTATCTCACTCTACCTGTCACACATGGTGGAAACTGTGAACCCTCCAAAACTCACCAAAAACCTATTGTACCCACATATAGGTGACCCCTTCACGCATAAGGGCTATTGTAACATAGTAACATAGTAGATGACGGCAGAAAAAGACCTGCACGGTCCATCCAGTCTGCCCAACAAGATAACTCATATTTGCTGCTTTTTGTGTATACCCTACTTTGATTTGTACCTGTGCTCTTCAGGGCACAGACCGTATAAGTCTGCCCAGCACTATCCCCGCCTCCCAACCACCTGCCCCTCCTCCCAACCACCGGCTCTGGCACAGACCGTATAAGTCTGCCCAGCACTATCCTTACCTCCCAACCACCAGCCCTGCCTCCCAACCACCGGCTCTGGCACAGACCGTACAAGTCTGTCCAGCACTATCCCCGCCTCCCAACCACCAGTCCCACTGCCCACCACCGGCTCTGGCACAGACCATACAAGTCTGTCCAGCACTATCCCCGCCTCCCAACCACCAGCCCCGCCTCCCGATCTTGACTAAGCTCCTGAGGATCCATTCCTTCGGCACAGGATTCCTTTATGCTTATCCCACGCATGTTTGAATTCCGTTACCGTTTTCATTTCCACCACCTCCCTCAGGAGGGCATTCCAAGCATCCACTACTCTCTCCGTGAAAAAATACTTCCTGACATTTTTCTTGAGTCTGCCCCCCTTCAATCTCATTTCATGTCCTCTCGTTCTACCACCTTCCCATCTCCGGAAAAGGTTCGTTTGCGGATTAATACCTTTCAAATATTTGAACGTCTGTAACATATCACCCCTGTTTCTCCTTTCCTCCAGAGTATACATGTTTAGTTCAGCAAGTCTCTCCTCATACGTCTTGTAACGCAAATCCCATACCATTCTCGTAGCTTTTCTTTGCACCGCTTCAATTCTTTTTACATCCTTAACAAGATACGGCCTCCAAAACTGAACACAATACTCCAGGTGGGGGCCTCACCAACGACTTATACAGGGGCATCAACACTCCCTTTCTTCTGCTGGTCACACCTCTCTCTATAAAGCCCAACAACCTTCTAGCTATGGCCACCGCTTTGTCACACTGTTTCGTCGCCTTCAAATCCTCAGATACTATCACCCCAAGATCCCTCTCTCCGCCCGTACCTATCAGACTCTCCCCGCCTAACACATACGTCTCCCGTGGATTTCTATTCCCTAAGTGCATCACTTTGCATTTCTTCGCATTAAATTTTAATTGCCAAACCTTAGACCATTCTTCTAGCTTCCTCAGATCCTTTTTCATGTTTTCCACTCCCTCCGTGGTGTCCACTCTGTTACAGATCTTAGTATCATCCGCAAATAGGCAAACTTTACCTTCTAACCCTTCGGCAATGTCACTCACAAATATATTGAACAGAATCGGCCCCAGCATCGATCCCTGAGGCACTCCACTACTCACCTTTCCTTCCTCCGAGCGAATTCCATTCACCACCACCATCTGGCGTCTGTCCGTCAACCAGTTCCTAATCCAATTGTAGTGGTGTACAGTTGGGGGGGGGGGGGTTGAGTGGCTTTTAGAGGACTCAGCAGAGAAGATAAGGGGGTAGTGGTGAGATGTGTATCTGGGAGCTTTTATAGGAAGTCTAACCCCTAGGGTGCCCCATTGCTCTCCTGGGATGCCTGTGTGGCCAGTCTACTATGACTGCTAGCTCCATCTGCATCCTAATGGCTTGATTTTGTGTGTGTTTGCATTGATTGGGGGTTTTTTCCCCCCAAAATGGGCCAAAAGATAAATGCACAGAGCACATTTTCGAGAAAAAAAATAGATGTGCTGTTTCAAAAACAGCTATATTTCCTATTCATATTTGGGATGTTTAGTGCAAAAATGTCCAAAGTCAGACTCATATCAAAAATGCCCCTCTGCAACAACTGGCTCACCTTTATCAACATGCTTATTCACACCTTCAAAGAAATTATGCAAATTGGTTGGTGAAGCAAGACTTACCTTGGCTGAATCCATGCACACTCTGTCCTATTAAACCATGCTTATCTATGTGTTCTGTAATTTTATTCTTTATAATAGTTTCCACTATTTTGCCTGCCACTGACAGCAGGCTTACCGTCTTTAATTTCCTGTATCACTCCTGGAACCCTTTTTAAAAATCGGCACTACATTTGCCACCCTCCAATCTTCAAGTACTATGGATGATTTTAACGACAAGTTATAGAACATTAACAGCAGATCAGCAATTTCATATTTGAGTTCTGTCAGTAGGTGCATGACATCCGGTCCAGGTGATTTACTACTCTTTAATTTGTCAGTTTGGCTCAGTACGTCTTCCAGGTTCACCGAGATTTCTTTCAGTTCCTCTGCATTATCACCTTTGAACCCAATTTCTGGTATAGGTAGATCTTCTTCCTTAAAGCCCGAAGCAAAGAATGCATTCAGCCTCTCTGCTATGGCCTTGCCCTCCGTAAGTGCCCCTTTTGCTCCTTTTTGATCTAATGGTCCCGCGGATTTCCTCACAGGCTTTCTGCTTCTGATATACCCACAAAAAAAAAAGTTGTTACTGTGAAGTGTGTGCCTTTTTGACTGTAACTGATCTGCTGTGCTCTACTGCTGAATGCACACCCTCAACAATAGTATATTGGTTTCTTTTTTGGTAGACCAATATTTGTGATATTTGGTTTACTGCCTGTTAAAGATTTATCCTTTCCCATTTAAAATTGCTCTGTCACCCCAGGCCAACTAGAGTGATCCACTTCTGGTTTTGTCCCTTTGCATTGTATGGAGTTGCAATGCTGATTTTTCCCATTGAGAGGGCCAGTGCAAGATTGTTGGGCACACCCAGACAAGCCTTCTTCAGTCCCACACCCCCTCTTTTAACTTTCAGGTTCTTCCTCTCCTGCAATTTTGATAATTAAAATCATGATTACTTCAATACCACCTTTCTCAGAACAACTGTAAAAAAAATGTAACTAGACAACATAATTTTAAAATATTAAAAACTTTTGCATATATGAAGGTAGTTTCCAAAAGTCTATCCCACACAAATGGGATATTTGAAAATTCCATAACTCCTTGCTTTGTGTGGCTAGCAGGATATATATATATATTTTTAATTGCTGCTGCTTTTTGTCCTCTCTCCAACTGCCCCCCCCCCCCCACAAAAAAAAGGCCGCTCTAGGCAAACTGCCTGGTTTGCCAAATGATTTACTAAATAAATTAAGGGGTCCTTTTACAAAGGCATGCTGAAAAATGGCTTGTGATAGTGTAGGAGCGGGTTCTGGTGTGCGCCAATCCATTTTTCAGCACGCCTATGAAAATGGCCTTTTTTGGGGGGGGGGCCGAAAATGGGCGTGCAGAAAAATCAAAATTGCCTGGTATCCATTTTGGGTCTGAGACCTTAGCGCCAGCCATTGACCTAAAGGTGAAGAATCTGGGCAGTAGTGACCTACACACATCAAATGCCACTTGGCGCACATCCATTCCGCATGTCCAAAAATAACAAATATTTTTGACGTGCATATCAGACGCGCACCAAAAATGAAATTACTGCAAGACCCACGCAGTAGTTTGGCGGTAAGTCCATTTTGGCGCATTGGGCGCGCGTAGACGCTTATATGGCTTAGTAAAAGGACCCCTTAAAATACAAATCGACACATGAATGAGATCAAAACAGGATTCGATCAGACTGTTCATATGTTTTGGGGTGAGGGAACACCTTTAGACCTTGGTATAGTTTTTAATATTTGGCAGCTGTTCACCTCCTCCATTAAGTTTTACAAAGGGAAAGGGATATCTCTCTCTCTCTCTCTCTCTCTCTCTCTCTCTCAAGAGGTTGTGATCATCTAGGATATTGCTGTTCCCACCAATAAAAAGCCTAAAGCAAGAAAACCAGACATACCAGTAAAGGAGAAAAGCATGTACAAATGTAGTAGTAGTAGTGAGGGAACCAATTGTACTAAATCTAGAGAAAGAGAACGTCCTCAAATATGAATAGATGAGAGACCAAGAAAACCTGTCCAAGTTAGAAGAAAGACAAAGAAATAGTACCAATTGTAATAGGTGCCGTTGACCTGGTTGAAAAGAATTTCCATGGAGTAGCTTGATATGTCTGTATATATTATACATTATCCAAAATTCCGCTACTCATTTATTGGCATTCCTAGATTTGAGCATGTCACTCCTATTTTAAAGAAAGTACATTGACTACCAGACTCATATTTGGAAAAACAAAATATGAAAGTGCAAAACCCCAAAGAAAGAACCTACATTGGCTCCCACTGAAAGAACGTACCATGTTCAAGATATGCACGATTGTTCATAAAATCATTCATGGAGATGCCCCGAACTACATGCTAGACCTAGTGGACCTTCCACCCAGAAATGCTAAACGATCTTCCCGCACCTTTCTCAACCTACACTTCCCCAGCTGTAAAGGGGTCAAATACAAACGAACACATGCGTCTAGCTTTTCCTACATGAGTACAAAGATGTGGAATGCACTACCAACTCACTTGAAAACGATCAATGAATTAAATAGCTTCCGCAAAGCTTTGAAAACCTATCTCTTTAACAAAGCCTACCACGAGAACCCATAACTACTTGAACACAACCCTTACACTCCTTTATTCAGAATGTCTCACTGTACAGCTGCATAACCAGATCCTCTTGTTTTCTTTTATCTCTTTGCAACACCAATTGTATTTCTTCCCTGTTACGGCGCTGCCATAGCAGATCTTTGTAAGCCACATTGAGCCTGCAAATAGGTGGGAAAATGTGGGATACAAATGCAATAAATAATAATAATAATAAAATTTCAAATTGTGTTTAAGGTTCTTGTCTTGATCCATCAATGGGTCTATATTTTTCCTGAGTGCCTTATCCATGTAGTAACCTACTTGATCAGCGCATTCTGAAGTAACCAAACAATTGTGTGTTCCTGTATGCCATTTTGCAGAGACATGTAATCAAACTTTTGCTATCTGTTTTTGAATTGTGGTAGGAAATAATTGTTAGTTTTCTAAATTATGTGCAGTTTTGTATTCCTGGATTGTCCAGTTTTTTGTATGTAACCTGCATCGAACTGTGAGGTATTGTGGGCTAGGAAAATAAAATGTTACATTATGTTACCAGTGGGACAAATTTATGGAACAATTTACTTGGACATTTGAGACTTTGTTTCAAACAGCAGCAATTTAAGAGAATTCTGAAAACATATTTATTTAATTAATTTATTTATTTGTTGCATTTGTACCCCACATTTTCCCACCTATTTGCAGGCTCAATGTGGCTTACATAGTACCGTCAAAGGCGTTTGCCCAGTCGGTGGATAACAAATACAAAGTTGTATAGTGATCGTATGAGGTATAAGTGGCGGGTCGGAATGGATGAAGATTGCGTGTTGTCCTGTTCGATCATAGTCATGCTGTGTTGGTAGGTGAAGAGGGTTACGTAGGGTCGTTGGGGTAGGCCTTTTTGAAGAGGTGATTTCCTGACGTTCAAGTGGTCGTGGATTGTTTTCACAGCTTTTGGGAGCCCATTCCATAGTTGTGCGCTTATGTAGGAGAAGCCTTCCTTGAACGACTTATGCTTTTCAACTTTGGACAATTTTATTATTGAAGAAAATGTTTTTAACTTGTTTTGTGTTGTGAATTTATGTATGTATTACTGTAACATTTAATCAGAAGTAAAAATAATTTATGTCTTAATACGTAAGTACAGTGAAGAACATTTATTTAAAATTTTAAATAAGTGAAAGTAAAAAGTTTATTGCCTAATATAATATTTTTTGAGTAAAAAGTAAAACTACCATAACTACAGTGGATACAACTGTTAATGTTTTTATCCCAACAACTTTATTGCTGTACAATTCAATCCAATTTGTCAGTAAAACTCAATTTTTGAAAATGTCACCCATGCGAGTTCGCTTACGAGTCATTAATCCAGCACAGCTAAAAAGGCGTTCAACAGCTGCACTACCAGGAAGTAGATTGTTCAGTCTGATTAAAAAAAAAAATTTAATTCCTTCAAATTAGGCCAGGTTGCAATATTACTGATGTCTTCTGACTGGGGTTGGAGGTTTTGATTGAGGGAATGTCTAGAACACAACTTCCGTATAGCAAAGAATACTCTATCATCATTATTTTGTCATTATCATCTGCATTAGTAGTTGTGCCCCCCCCCCCCCCCCGGAGCGCATTCTTTCTTCAATTAGGAAGCGAGGGGCGGGCGAGAGGGCCGATCCACCCCCGAGTGCACGTCGCTGGGAGCTGCGTCCGCTCTGCTGGTACCTTGCTCTCTCTGCTCCAGAACAGTAAGTAACCTGTTCCGGGGCACAGGGAACCAGCGGAGCCAACACCCCCCCCCCCCCCCCCCCCCCCCAGCGACTACGCCACTGATTAGTAGTAGTACTATCTAATTTATCACTTGCATTTTCATCTTCATTATCATCATCATGCTGTCCAATTACAAAGGCAGCTTTCACAAAGCTGGAATAATTGTCTGTTGTTCTAACAATTTTTCAACTGAAGGCAAACTGAGTATCTTTGAGAACTGATGCAAGAACGTCAAATGTGTGGGCACCTTTACTACTACTACTATTTACCTTTCTTACTTCCTCTCTAAAGACACTATCAATCCAATGGTCACCCCGTTTTAAATTTTCCCATGGGATAAGCAGCAGTCCATTTTATTAGACACTAGCCGTTAAGCCCGTAAAAACAGGTGAGTATTGCAGCCCTCCTCTCTCCCCTGGCCTCACCCCGTCCACCGATTCTCCCCCCCCATATCCAGTGACCCTCCTCTTTCCCTTGGCCTCCCCCCTCCCCCCATGTCCAGCAACCCTCTGTGCCCTGCTGTCACCCCAAGTCCAGCAACCACGGCCTCCTCCCCCTGCCCTCCCCCCATGTCCAGCTACCCTCATCGCTGCCGCTCCCTCCCCCCCCTGCCGTGCCGGGCCCCCTGCGCTGACCTGACAGCGCCTTTCACCTCTGTGTGAAAGCGCTACAGGCAGCAGCAGATCGCTCTACTGCTGCCTGCAGCGCTTCCACACAGGTGAGAGGCGCTGTCAGGTCAGTGCAGGGGGCCCGATACGGAGGGGGGGCAGGAGCGGTGACGGGGATGGGGGGAGGGTGGAGGTTGTTTCACGATGTTCCTTTCCAGGCGGCAGCGGCGGAGTCCGACAATTCGATTCTGTTTCCCTCTCTATTCCGCCCTCTGACATCATGACATCTTGACGCGAGGGCGGGACAGAGAGGGAAGTCTGTACGCGCATTTGCAAGTGAGTACAGTCACTTGCCATTTATATGTTTGATATGTCCGTTCACCAAGAATTGCTAAAAGCTCCATCTCCACTTTAAAGTGACTCAAGCTCATCACTATTCTGTGTGGTTGGAGGAGGCCAACAGTTCAACAAACACAGGCAACTACTCCACTGTTCTCATAGGCTGTGTTCCCTAGACACAGTGGCGTAGCCTGGGTGGGCCCACTTAGGGCTCAGGCCCATCCAACAGTAGCACATGGTAATGAAAATGCTGCTCTCCACAATACTGGCACCTTCACATGCTCAGTTTTCAGCGCATGCCTGCTGCAGACTACCAAGGTGGAGACTGGAGAGAAGCATTTTCCCATCAGCTGAGATATTTTTTTGGTGTGGGGGTGGGGGAGAGAACATTTGGTGCCCACCCACTTCTTGCCTAGGCCCACCCAAAATCTGCTGTCTGGCTACACCCCTGCCTAGACAGCAACATTTAAGGTGAGATGATCCACTGTTTGCATGACGAGGTTTGCAATAGCAAAATCTTGTTCCCGGTTTTGCTGTTTCATTTGGTTTGCTGTGGAATCGTCATTTACATCTTCTGCTTTTACTTTTAACTGCAAGCATCACATGTAACTGAGTAAAAGTAGTAAAAACTGGCAAAATTATTACTTCAGTAAAAGTAACAAGTGTTCTCCTGTACTGTAAAAGTAACAAAAAACTTGAACTTAGTACAGTAACTATTTACAGTTACAACACTGAAGCAAAGTAGACACACACTTCTCATTATAGAAAAGGATCCAAGCGGCATATAGTAGACATGCCTTTATAGAATTACCATCGTAGTGGCTAGAAGAGCAGGCCAGGAAAGCTGCTTGTAACCTTGGACAAGTCTCTTAACCCTCAATTACCTCAGATACATGCTTAAACTGTGAGCCCTCCAGGGATAGGAAAGGTACCTGCTTTACCTGAATGTAATTCACCTTGAGCTAATTCCAAATAAATATTGTTAAAGAGAAGCAAGCTAATCAATCTTTTTATTTAGGAATGAGCACAAATTATAAACCGTGAAGGGGTTTATTTAGCCTAGTGACTGTGTTATATACACAGCCATGAGGAAGGGCCCTGGTTCAATCTCTGAATCCACTTTTTCACTCCTTGAGTTAGCTGGGGATGGTACAGAAGCATCATTTATAGTCCTGGAGGGCAGGAAGAACTGAAGCTCTTGCTTAAGAGTAACACCTACTATATATCATGATGCAGCGAAGGTCACTTGAATGTTAATGAGCTACTTTGCAGGCAGCACAAAATCTCTCCAGCACATTCTACTACTGCTTCATTACTAGCACAAATTGCAAACATACACGACTAGAAACACTTTAAAAAAAATGCATTGAGTAACCAGTGAACATTTGATGCTATGTTAGCTAATCTGCTAACAAAGATTCTGAGTATGTGACCAACCAATCCCCTTTTATGTTGTTTTTGTCCAGGACTTTTACCAAGATTCTTCCCTCTTTTACAATATACAGTGTGTCTAGAAAAAAACAGGACCCCTTACATAGTTTCAAAATACATTGTTTACACATTTATTATGACCTTTGAATACAGTTTGTGTTCAAAGTGTCCTCCTTCAACACTGACTCATTCACAAAGTCTTTGACGCCACTGAGCTGTCAGCTCAATTAATTCTTGGGTGTATATTAATTAAGAGCGCAATTGTTTTGCGAGCTTGATGCGCTGGAGCTGCATCCTATTGAAAAATACTCTGAAATGTCTCAAATTTTAGGGCAGAAGTTTCTGCTGCAGCAAGACATTTTTTGGGTTATTTGGGAAAAATGTTGGGGGGTCCCATTTTTTCCCAGATGCAGTGTACATGGTGGAAAAAAAAAAAAAACATTTTATCATAGAGGATTTACAGGATTCAAGGCAAATTGTCAGACAGATCACATATTTTGACTAGGTGGCCAGAGACATGCCCGACAGTGATTCCCATACGCTGCCCTGCTGCCGCCAGCACTCGCCTCTTCCCTTTACTGCAGCTGCCTGAGCCTCTGATGAAACAGGAAGTTACAACAGAGAGGTGGCCGCAGTAAAGGGAAGAGGCGGGTGCTGGCGGCGGCGGGGCTGCGTATGGGAATTACTGCTACTGCCGGGTTTGGAACGTCACTGTGAGGTAAAACGCCACGAAGGGGGAGATGCCGCCCCTCCGAGGTGCTGCTCCTGATGAGTGCCGCCTGAGGTCCCTGCCTCAGGTGGCCTAATGGCAATGACGACTAGTGGTAAATGAAGTTCACTGTATGGAAAGGAGTCTACCAGCTGCGTGAAACAAACAGCAATTCCCTTCAATATTTTTATACATAACATTGCAGAGAGGCCATTGGAAAAGCTTTACATAGTATATGATGGCAGATAAAGGCCTCATGGTCCATCTAGTCTGCCCGATAAAGCAGCCAGAGTTGCACCTGCTACTCCTTGCAGGTTACATTCCGTGATGATCAAATACTGACATAAGAAATGGGTCAGTCACACAATCAAGAAAGAGTGGATTTCTAATTTTGGACAGTCACATTTATTGTCAACAAGCAACAGAGGAAACGGGCCCTAGGAAGGCTCTCATCTAAGCGATTTCTCTTCTCTCCCCTGCCCTCCCCTCCATGTCCAGCGATTCTCCTCTATCCTCCCATCCCATCCAGGTCCAGCGATTCTCCTCTGCCCCTGCCCTCCCATCCATGTCCCACGATTCTCCCATCCCATCCATGGCCACTGATTCTATCCTTCCTGCCGCCCTGCTTTGAAGCTGTTCATCTTAGCTCAGGTCGCAGCGGTGGCAGGCTGGGCTCGCATCACCTCCAGCCTTCCCTTACCTGCCCTCTCAGTGTACTGCCCTCCTCTGACATCATTTCATCTTTACGTGAGGGCGGGACTCTGAGAGGGGAGGGAAGGTAAGGGAAGGCTGGAGGTGAGCTGACATCAGCTCATTTGCATACAGTTACAAGCCAGCCAGCCACCCAGGGACGCAGATGGACAAATTATTAGAGAGAAGAGATATTTGAATAAACCAGTATCCAACAATGTTGCAAATCAACATTTTACTTGCTATTGGCTCCTGCTCATCAGAATTTAGAGGGGACTTTTATAAATATTGGGAATTGCATACACAGATTAGTGAATGGGCTTCTTCACATTGTCTCAAACTTTATCTTGGGGGACTTATTACCCGCCTAATCTCTTAATAAGTTTCAAAGTAGGGAAACAAAAGAAATTACTGGTACAATAGCCAGGAATTACAATATAATCATCGCTAACACAAAGAGATAAACCTATTATAAAAAATTAGGAAATAACTTAGAAGAGCAGATCTCATTAGGCAAGTTGTTCCAGAGTTTTTCTGATAAATATGTAAAAGAATTTGTTACTAATCATTTATATTTAACATTTTTAACAGAGGGGAATCCCAAAAGCAGATAATTACACTTATGACTTTCTATAAATAAACCCAACAAATTAATCATAGGGACCAAAACATTGGGAAAATGGCCTTCTAAGATTTTGAAAATTAGACATACCACCTTAAAATGTATGTGAGCCAGTGCAGTTCTCTAAACAGCGGAGAGACTGGAGGGGCATTTTCGATGACGTCTGATTTTGGACGTTTTGCATAAAATGTCCAAAATCTGAATAGGAAAGGAGGTGATTTTCAAAAAAGTTTTTTTTTTCTGAAAATACTGTTTCAAATAAGTTTTTTTGCTTTGGATGTTTTGGGTTTTGGTCCATTTTCAAGGGAAAAAAAAACAAAGTAAGTGCAAAACATAGAGATTCATGCCATTGGGATGTAGTAGGAGTCAGCAATTTTAGTAGACTGGTCTCCCACTACTATGCACTTCATAAAAATGCTCCCAGGTACACATCTCACCTTTGCTTCCTTATCGTCCCCTGAGCACTACAAAACCCACTAACCACCCCCCCCCCCCCCCCACTACAATAGCCCTTAAGGGTGAAGGGGGCACCTATTTGTGGATACAGTAGGGTTTTGGTGAGTTTGGAAGGGGAATCAGTTTCCACTGTGTATGATAGGTAAGGGAAGATAGGGAACCGAGTCCTCACACCATAGTGCACTACACTGACCACTACACTACTCTAGGGACCTGCAATCTAATAGCCTGACTTTAACATCTGAGGCTGTCATAGAGGCTGGTAAGTCATATTTTTATTCACATCTTTGGGGTGGGGGTGGGGTGGAAGGAGTCACCCCCAATTCCCTCCAGTGGTCATCTGGTCATTTAGTACACCATATTGTGCCTTATTCGTTATAAAAACAGGTCTACTACTACTTATAATTTCTATAGCGCTACAAGGCATACGCAGCGCTAGCTCAAAACGTCTTAACTTACCACATCCCCTTGAGTTTTTTTTTTGTGAGAAAAACATCCAAATGCTGCTTTATGACACTTTTTAGATGTTCTCTTTTGAAAATGCGCCACTTGGTCAAACGTAGACTTACAATAAATCAATCTTGCTGCCATATTCTGAATAAAGTGAACCCTATGTACTAATTTAGCAGACATACCTAAAGAGAATTGCAACAGTCAATTAGTGACAAAATTCTCAGCTTCACAATGATTTTATAATGACCAGAGAAAACACATGAATGCACTGTGGCCCTTTTACAAAGGTGCAGTAGGCTGTACCCGCATGCAGTGCATTTCCATATTCCATTCAGATAGGGGACCTTTTACAAGGGTGCATTAGGGTCTATGTGCATGCTGCGTATGCCAAAACGAGACTACCACCAGACTAGTGCGCCCCCTGGCAGTAATTTTGGATTTGGCACGCACCCATACAGCCAAATTATTTTATTTCCTACCGTGTGTGATGTTTCAGACATTAATTGGCAGTTGGCGTGCACCGCCCAGTCACCACACGTGTAGTATGTGAGCCCTCACCACTAGATCAATGGGTGGTGTTAAGGGCTCAGGCCGTCAACAGGCACGCGCTGGTTTCAATTTCACCACAGGCCCTTTTCCTGGCCCATTGAAAAAAAGCCCTTTTTCCCCAGATGCAGTAAAAACTGTCCCAGCATGCGCCCACACTACTACTGCAGGCCACTTTTTGCTGCAGCTTAGTAAAAGGACCCCTAAGCGTAATTGTTTAAAAGCTTTCTGGACCAAAGTATTAACATGAGGCTCCATCGTCAATGAGGACTCCAAAATCGTTCCCAGGATCCTTGATTTTTCTACACTAAATTGGATTCCCTCAGGGTTTGGATTATTATTAAAATTCAGACCAAACCAAAGAATTTTATGGTTTAGTTTACCTGAATACTATTCCTAAATTTATCTCACATAGAGGCCACTTTCACAAAGCCACGGGTAACATCCACCAAATCGGCACTACCGCCAGGATAGCTCAAGTGCCCAGTGGTAATTCTGAGTGTGGCGCATGCCGAATCCCTCGGTAGAAAATAGTTTTCTATTTTCTACTGGGGGGGGGGGGGGGGCATTCCCGGTGGTAATCAGCAGCATAGCCATGTTGTCGCATGCTGTATGGTTACTGCATGTGTACCATGTGAGCCCTTACCATAAATGGGTGTGCACTAGTTTTCATTTTTGTGCATGCCCACTTCTCGGCCCATTAAAAAATGGCCTTTTTCCCAGCCGCAGTAAAAAGTGGCCCAGCATGCACCAAAAAGACACGCCCACACTACCACAGGCCACTTTTTACCATGGCCTTATAAAAGGACCCCTCAATGATGGGAATTTATTTTGGGTTGAGAGAGCTTCTAGAGTGCTAGGTTTAGTATTAGATTCTTCACTTATGATGGAACCTCAGATTAACCAGTTGGCTCGAAAAGTATTTTTTGAAGTTCAGGCAATTACATTTAGTACGTTCTTATTTTTTTTCCAGATCAATTTAGAATCTTAGTTCAGTTTACAATTTTGCCACAGGTTGATTATTGCTACTCTCTGTCTTGGTAGTGCTGTTACATCTATGAACAGGATTCAATTACTCCTGAATACTGTGGCCCATGTCTATTTTAAAGTAGGATGTTTGTTGTATAAATGTTCAAAACCTACATATAACTATATTATAAACCCAACACAAGTCTATCACCTACAAGTTGATTGTTGTCTTATTTCTATGTTAACTTTTGAAAGAGAACAAGAATCTGGGAAAATTCATCTTCCCCTCCAAACTTGCCCTGAGCCAAAACAAACAAACAAAAAAAAAATTCCTAGGTCAGACCTAAAATACTGGCCTCCACCCAGGGCTATGTGATTGGTAGTTATAAATTAGAAACAGATTGGCTGGTCTGATGCATCAAGGCACATCAATCAATCTATTTTTTTCCAATATGCCACTGAATATGGTTTGAATCAGACCCTAATTGGTTTTTGGTAATCACAATTTTATGGGAATTTTTAAATCTACTAGTTCTGAACTCTCATTAAATCCTACTGTACCACAGCTTTGAAGGACGTTTATTGGAACAGACTTCCAAAATCTCTGATGCGAGATTGAATACATACATCACTGCCCTCAGGGTGTCATTTACTAACAACTCCCTGTGGTAGATAACCCATAACAGCATAAACTTTCTTCCCTGTGCTATTTATTGTTTTCTTAAGTCTATTAGCTATTGTAATTCAGGAAGCTGGAGCCAGCTTTCAAATTTATGCTAACATTTTATTTGCACATGTATCCCCCAAATCTGCGCAAATTGGGTCATTATTCAATTCAATTGCATGTCTGATTCAGATATCTCAATAGTTATCAGATAACCAATTAGTGCTTAACATGGCAAAGGGCGTTTTCTCTTACCTGATTTAGTACTGTTCTTATGGGGAGTGCCAGTGACTGCAGTTGTCTTAAATATTTATTTTATTTTCATTTATTTGGATTTTGTGCACACCTTTTTTTCAATAGTAGGTCAAGGTGAGTTACATTCAGGTACACTGGGTATTTCTTTGACTGTTACAGTGGATTTTCATTTGTCATTCTCAGAACAAATTTCTAGTGTGATGAAGAAAGAATCCTGTGTGTCGTGATAGTTATGTTTGCTAAAAGGACTTTTAGAAGCCGAGATGCTATACTCCCTGATTCACGCACTCCTTATTTCCCCAATTGGTAATTTGGTTTACCTCTGAATCAGCTGAGGCATTCAACAATCTTTATAAAATACTGCTATATGTTTGTTGGGTGAGATATGTCATAGGGATCATATAACCCCATTATTTGTATAGTTCCACTTGTAAGATTGAGTTGACTTTAAAATTTTGCTAATATTTTGTTACATTTGTACCCCACGCTTTCCCACTCATGGCAGGCTCAATGCGGCTTACATGGGGCAATGAAGGGTTAAGTGACTTGCCCAGAGTCACAAGGAGCTGCCTGTGCTGGGAATCAAACTCAGTTCCTCAGTTCCCCAGGACCAAAGTCCACCACCCTAACCACTAGGCCACTCCTCCATTCCATAGTACATAGAATATATTATGACCAAGTTCCAAGTTGATGAAGTTGGCTTTACCTTATGTTCCTAATTGACCGTTAAGGTCTCTTTTGGATCCTAGGATGGTTGTTCCACACCTTGCAAAAAGCTCGTTGGGTGTCTATGCATTGTTTTGGAAAGCATCCATGTTATGGAATGCTTTACCTGCTGATATATTATTATTAGCATTTGTATAGCGCTACCAGACGCACACAGCGCTGAACACATGATACAAAGAGACAGTCCCTGCTCAAAAGAGCTTACAATCTAAATAATACAAACAGACAAGACAGTTACGGGTGAGGGAAGTAATGGGTGAGAAGGACGGAAGGGACAAGGGGAGGGGAATTGAGTAGTGGCTAGGAGCTAAAAAGCAGCAGTGAAAAGGTGGGTTTTCAGCACACATTTGAAAACAGGTAGAGATGGAACTAGACGTATAGGTCCAGGAAGTCTATTCCAGGCATAAGGTGCCGCAAGAGAAAAAGTCTGGAGTTAGCAGTGGAGGAGAAAGGGGACGACAAGAGAGATTTGTCCAGTGAGCGGAGTTCACGGGGAGGAATGTAGGGAGAGATGAGAGTGGGGAGGTAATGGGGGGGGGGGGGCTGCAGAGTGGATGCATTTAAAGGTCAGTATGAGAAGTTTAAACAATGCGGAAGCGGACAGGGAGCCAGTGAAGTGACTTGAGGAGCGGGCTAGTGTGGGTATAACAATTCTGGTAGAAAACAAGTCGTGCCGCAGAATTTTGGACAGATTGGGAGGAGAGAGATGGCTGAGCGGAAGACCAGTGAGAAGTAAATTGCAATAGTCCAAGCGAGAGGTGACAAGGGTGGAGATTAATCACACTAATTGTAAAACTTCTAAAAACGTATTTATTTTTGTTTAGTATAGCTTTTCTGGGGCAGTTCAATGTTTTAGTACTGAATCTGATCAGTGGAGATTCTATTGAGATGTGAGAAAAAGATAAACCAGCCATATCTACTACCCCTCTCCTCAAGACCCTTCACTGGCTCCCTATCCGTTTTCGCATCCTGTTCAAACTTCTTCTACTAACCTGTAAATGTACTCACTCTGCTGCTCCCCAGTATCTCTCCACACTCGTCCTTCCCTACACCCATAAGTACATAAGTACATAAGTAGTGCCATACTGGGAAAGACCAAAGGTCCATCTAGCCCAGCATCCTGTCACCGACAGTGGCCAATCCAGGTCAAGGGCACCTGGCACGCTCCCCAAACGTAAAAACATTCCAGACAAGTTATACCTAAAAATGCGGAATTTTTCCAAGTCCATTTAATAGCGGTCTATGGACTTGTCCTTTAGGAATCTATCTAACCCCTTTTTAAACTCCGTCAAGCTAACCGCCCGTACCACGTTCTCCGGCAACGAATAGTCTAATTACACGTTGGGTGAAGAAAAATTTTCTCCGATTCGTTTTAAATTTACCACACTGTAGCTTCAACTCATGCCCTCTAGTCCTAGTATTTTTGGATAGCGTGAACAGTCGCTTCACATCCACCCGATCCATTCCACTCATTATTTTATACACTTCTATCATATCTCCCCTCAGCCGTCTCTTCTCCAAGCTGAAAAGCCCTAGCCTTCTCAGCCTCTCTTCATAGGAAAGTCGTCCCATCCCCACTATCATTTTCGTCGCCCTTCGCTGTACCTTTTCCAATTCTACTATATCTTTTTTGAGATACGGAGACTAGTACTGAACACAATACTCCAGGTGCGGTCGCACCATGGAGCGATACAACGGCATTATAACATCCGCACACCTGGACTCCATACCCTTCCTAATAACATCCAACATTCTATTCGCTTTCCTAGCCGCAGCAGCACACTGAGCAGAAGGTTTCAGCGTATCATCGACGACGACACCCAGATCCCTTTCTTGATCCGTAACTCCTAACGCGGAACCTTGCAAGACGTAGCTATAATTCGGGTTCCTCTTACCCACATGCATCACTTTGCACTTGTCAACATTGAACTTCATCTGCCACTTGCACGCCCATTCTCCCAGTCTCGCAAGGTCCTCCTGTAATCGTTCACATTCCTCCTGCGACTTGACGACCCTGAATAATTTTGTGTCATCAGCGAATTTAATTACCTCACTAGTTATTCCCATCTCTAGGTCATTTATAAATACATTAAAAAGCAACGGACCCAGCACAGACCCCTGCGGGACCCCACTAACTACCCTCCTCCACTGAGAATACTGGCCACGCAATCCTACTCTCTGCTTCCTATCTTTCAACCAGTTCTTAATCCATAATAATACCCTACCTCCGATTCCATGACTCTGCAATTTCTTCAGGAGTCTTTCGTGTGGCACTTTGTCAAACGCCTTCTGAAAATCCAGATATACAATGTCAACCGGCTCCCCATTGTCCACATGTTTGCTTACCCCCTCAAAAAAATGCATTAGATTGGTGAGGCAAGACTTCCCTTCACTAAATCCGTGCTGACTTTGTCTCATCAGTCCATCACCCCTTCCCGTGCACTCCGCTCCATGGATAAATCCTTCTTATCTGTTCCCTTCTCCACTACTGCCAACTCCAGACTTCGCGCCTTCAGTCTCGCTGCACCCTACGCCTGGAATAAACTTCCTGAGCCCCTACGTCTTGCCCCATCCTTGGCCACCTTTAAATCTAGACTGAAAGCCCACCTCTTTAACATTGCTTTTGACTCGTAACCACTCGCCTCCACCTACCCTCCTCTCTTCCTTCCCGTTCACATTAATTGATTTGATTACTTTTATTTATTTTTTGTCTATTAGATTGTAAGCTCTTTGAGCAGGGACTGTCTTTCTTCTATGTTTGTGCAGCGCTGCGTATGCCTTGTAGCGCTATAGAAATGCTAAATAGTAGTAGTAGTAGTATATCCAGAAAACAATCTGATTGAGTTCTGTATTTTCTTACTTCTATGTTATTTTATATTTATTGTAAACCACTTAGATTGTTTGTAATGGTAAGTGGTATATACAGTTTTCTTAAACATTTGGGGCCGTTTACTAAGGTACGCTAGCGGTTTTTTTTAAGTGTGTGCTAAAAATTAGTGCGCAATAACCATATAGATGCCCTTAGGATGGGCACCTACATGGTTAGCGCACGCTAATGCGCCTCTAGCGCGGCTTAGTAAACAGGGACCTAAACATTCACAGCTACTGTGTCCCTCTCAATATGTACTTGCTGCATGATTCAGAAGAATTTACAGCTCCCCACAGACATTAATACTGAACAAAATGCAGTTTAGTTACTACATTAATAGTTTAACTTTTTAACATTTTTATTGATACATATTTTTACATAAAAATAACTTTACATTTTTCTTTGTTATATAATTGTTCTTCTCATTCTTCCAAAAAAGTATACATTCACTGGGTAAGAAATACCTTTATATTTGAATGATCAATGTTTAAATGTACTTCGTAATACAATATATGTTTATCTATCAAAAAATAACTAAAAATCCACATTTTTATACACTTTTACATAGGCAAGATATATATTTTTGATGTAAGAAAATGGAGTTTTAGACAATAGGTGAAGACTATTTTGTTAAACTAACCTGAAAAATGAGCTTCTGGTCTCATGATGTATAGCATTTAACAGATCCCACTTGTTTATCCCTTCACGTCGATCGTTCATATTGTTTTCCTTTTAATGGGCAAGAACTTAAAGTTCACATTTTACCAATATTCCTTTTCTCCAAGGCAATGGTTCTCAACCTAATCCTCAGAACACACCCAAGCTAGTCTGGTTTTCAGGATATCCAATTAATATTATGCACGAGACAGATTTGCGCAATTTTGTCTCATGTTGTTCGCTGCTCAGCCATAACTATTTGAAGAGGCGCCCTACACATCATAACAATTAGCTAAAATAAACTATAGATGAACAGATTCAAGAATCTCACCTGCCGTGAATACAACTATCCATTTTATTCTAGACAGATTTGCTTTACTCCTTAGATTTTTAGATAACGCGAGCTATCAATTTTTAAATAAAATACAAGAAATGTGTCCAGGTATATGGACTATAATATCTAGTCTGACATTTTGAGATCTACAGTTAGGACTTTCCAAACATCCAATCAAATAAAATTCAACAACTAATATAAGCATGAAACATGGAATGCACAATTTTCTTCTAAATCCTAGTCTCTTGTTCAGATGTCTTGAGTAAATAAGCCTATATTTTGGCAAGGAATGAATATCCTATATGATCTATTCCAAAGACATCCATCTTCTAAAATAAGAGCTACAGATCTATCCATGCCACATGCTTAAAAATATTTTTAATCCAAAAGGGACCCAAACTACATACACATTCAGGACTAAATTCTATAAATGGTGCCTAAAAAAATGGCGCTTTGCGCTATTCTGTAAACATCACGTAATGTTAGGTTCCATAAATGGGCGCGTAGGTTGGGAACTGCGACTACATTTAGGTGCGACCATTTACACCAACAAAACCTTGGTGTGGATCCCCTTTATCCTAGAACAATGTGCATAAATTAAAGGAACACACCTGATCTGCCCATGGTTGCAACCCCTTTTTGGACCTACACGTAAATTTTTATTAAATCCAATTAGCACCTATAATTGCTTGTTAAAATGTCAATTGTGTTATTTGCACATGTATCCTCCAAATCGGAGCTGAGTTATTCAATTAAATTGCATGTGCAACTTTTAGAGACTTTGGGGATCAGTGCATTATTTTATTGATTATGCTAAGACAAAACAAGAAATTGTACATTCAATGAAGCTAAAATTATGATGTACATTTGTTTTGATTAAAATCTAGGAGTGGCCTAGTGGTTAGGGTGGTGGATTTTGGTCCTGGGGAACTGAGGAACTGAGTTCGATCCCCGGCACAGGCAGCTCCTTGTGACTCTGGGCAAGTCACTTAACCCTCCATTGCCTGCCGCATTAAGCCTGCCATGAGTGGGAAAGCGCGGGGTACAAATGTAATTAAAAAAAATGACCAAGAACGTATTTATCTTTTACTGCTTTTTCTCTTTTCTAATCTCTGGAGTGATGCAAGTAACTTTTAGGTAGGGGTAAATGCTCAATGAGTCTTCTAATGCACATCATTATCCAAAGTATGGGTCACATTTTATCCACCTAAAGTGCCCAGCAGATGGAAACATTAAATGTGTGGTCCTTTTACCAAGCTGCAGTAAAAAGGGCCCTGCAGTAGCAGTAGTGGCTTTTTTTTGCCATGCGTCAGGACCCTTTTTACCGCAGCAAGTTAAAAAAAAAAATCGACATAGCCAGGTGGCAGTAAGGGCTCCTGCAGTAACTCAGCAGCGCTGTCCGATTACCACTGAGTTAGCGCCACGCTAATAATTATGGGAAAAAGTTTCTGTAGTGCCAAAAATGGTGCATGCTCGAGGCGGAGCTACCACCGGCGGCCGCTTTGGGCCAGCAGTAGTCCTGGGTTACCACACGGCAACCCTTTAGTAAAAGGGTCCCTATATAGGGAAGACCAAGAGAATACAGGAGACGATTTTTCATTTCAGTTTTGTAGTTTTCAACTATTGTGTCAGACTACATCTACAGGCAGCTTCTTTTCTTGCTTTCCATGTTATGATCATCGTGACACTGATACAAAATACTGACAGATAACACTCTGTGTTGCTTTTTCATTCAATGGTCTTTTTACTAAGGTGCGCTGAAAAATGGCCTGCGGTAGTGTAGGCGCAGGTTTTTGGTGCGCGCAGATCCATTTTTCAGTGCGCCTGCCAAAAAAATTATTAAAAAAAATTTTGCCGAAAATGGACATGCGGCAAAATAAAAATTGGCGTGCGTCCATTTTGGGTCTGAGACCTTCCGCCAGCCATTGACTTAAAGGTAAGGTCTCTTGCGTTAAATGTGTGGTAATCACCTACGTGCATCAAGTCAGAGTTACCGCCCGATTTTCGCCGCGCAACAGAATATAAAATATATTTTCTGACACGCGTAAAAAATGAAATTACCACACGGGCCAAGCGGTAGCTGGGTGGTAACTCTGAACTGGCGTGCGTAGGTGCTTATGTGGCTTAGTAAAAGGGCCCCTCAGTTGTTAAGTATTAAACTAGTAATGATTTTAAATAAAAACAAACTGCCAGTTACCTTCAATCTTAATATATTCTTCAAATAGCCTTATATTCACTTATTTCCTGATTAATATACACCTTTTCACCTTAACTTAAGTAAAATACATTTTTTAAATTTCTGTGTCTTTGGTAGAGAAATAAAGAGGCAAACTCCCCCTCCTTTGATCAGGGAGCACAACTTGGTCAAGTAAAAATATATTAACTGTGGAAAAAAATTAAGACATTTTAACAAGCTGAAGCACCACTTTTATTTAAATGGTACACTACTATATACATTGCACTGGAAATCTGTAATTCTTAAAATGCAAATTCTAGGTAAAGTCAATTAAGTAAGGACCAGAAACAAAGCAGAAGAAACATCTTCAATGCACCCAGTGCCAAATAAAGTAACGTTAATGGGATTTGATATACCACCATTTCTGTGGTACAATCAAACTGGTTTTAACAGTTATTATATGCGGGTATTAACACAACCCCTTTCCAGTTCCAAGTTTGTATTTATTCATGTAGATGGTTTTTATATATTGAAAAGGCCACTCTATACCAACCAGTGTTTCCTAAGCCTATCCTAGTAACCCCACACATGGTCTCGTTTTCAGGCTGCCCACAAAGAATATGATCGAGATATTTGCAAACAGGAGAGACACCCAGTGTATGCAAAACTGACTTCATGCATATTCATTGTGGATATCCTGCAAACCTGACTGGCTGTGGAGTTAATGGAACAGGTTCGGGAGCCACGGCTCCACATGGTTCAACAAAAATCTGGACCCTGAATATTATAATTAACTTCTACTGCACACGTTTTGCTGATAAGAATGTTAGTCTAGCATATAATACTTTTCTCGATAGCATTCTCAATACCCACATGGGTTTTGCACTTTGTTCACGTAAGCCACATAACATCGTTCACATTTACAGACTCTGTATCCCATTTACATACACACAGATTTCTGTAACAAAATTGCACTTACAGGTTAGTCTGAACTAAAACTGCATCCATCACCTTGCACTGGAGGATATCACTGATAACATGGCAGAACTAAAAGGAATCAAGTCAAATGCCCACTTTAATTGTCTATTCTGTAATCACAATACTGTACACTAACACTGCTATATATTTTTTTGATTACTATTATAGTTATTATAATTGTTCACACATATATATGTTATCTTCAGACCATCAGAGGCGGTACACCGTTATAAATTCTCATACGGTAAATATTTCCCACCTTTCTCGTCATTGGTCATGGTATATAATATCTATATGTATTTCTTATTGTATAATTTTCTTAGATTGGTATTTAAAGAAACCTTTCACTTCTAGGAAAAAATTCATCTTTACTTATCTTTTGACTGGTCTTGATATCTTATCAGGCTAGATATCGGGGCTGCATACCGACTCAAAAAAAAAAAAAAAAAAAAAGAGTACCCAATCTTTCAACCCCTTCAGCCAAGATCTGAAGGGGTTGAAAGACTAGGTACTCTTTTTTGAGACATAAAGGGGCATACCTTGAAAAAGCTGAACAAGCAAAACACGTGTCGGTATGCAGCCCCGATATCCAGCCTGATAAGATATCAAGACCAGTCAAAAGAAAAGTAAAGATGAATTTTTTCCTAGAAGTGAAAGGTTTCTTTAAATACCAATCTAAGAAAATTATACAATAAGAAATACATGTAGGTATTCTATACCATGACCAATGATGAGAAAGGTGGGAAATATTTACCGTATGAGAATTTATAACAGTTTAAAATTATACAATAAGAAATACATATAGGTATTCTATACCATGACCAATGACGAGAAAGGTGGGAAATATTTATCGTATGAGAATTTATAACGGTGTACTGCCTCTGATGGTCTGAAGATACCATATGTGTGAACAATTATAATAACTATAATAGTAATCAAAAATATATATAGCAGTGTATAGAACTAAAAGGAATGCCAACCCTGGTTTAATAGTCGCAGACATGCCTTTGGGATAATGTCAATAAAAATACAAATATGGCTCAGTTCAGTCCTTTCTTATGGGCACAGATCTCCTGCATAAAGGAGGTTTATATTCCAGAGAAAAAGGCCAAATTTGAATTGACCCTTGTACGTCCACAAGCTCCTTATGTAAAACAGGGGGAATTTAAGGGTTGATACTCAGGGCAATTTAATCAGGCAGGGATATCACAGTAAGTCACCTCGGATTTTCAGTGGCACTCAACCACAAAGTAATACTGAAAATTCAGTCTGCCCGCTATAACACTTGCGGGCTAGTGTCTGGGCAAGTCCAGGGTTACAGATGGGGAGGAGCCACGAATTGTGGGCACCAGTGATATTGAATGCTGGTGCCCACACAGCTAATAGTTCTAATTTTGCCCAGCTACGACACTGAATAATCGGCTGTACACCATGACTTCTGGGCTCTGTCAAAAGACCTGGCTAATCAATGCTGATGCCGACATAGATAACCTCACAAGAAGTGAAGTGATGAAGAGACGGCTTGATCCTGAGTGTTTGTGTGGCCTTAACCCAAGTCCCTGATGAAAAGATTTCTTTAAGCCCGCAGTGTCGGGCGTTTCCATGGGAAGTTGACCAACTGGTCTTATACATGACCAAATGAGGGCAAAGTGATAGTCGTCAATCAATATTGTTCACATAAGTTTTTCATTTTTAAATTCTTATATTTAGCCATTTGTGTAGCATTTTGCACGTTGGCACACGTATTATAGCAAGAAATATGAGAGTAGCCCGATGAAAGAGGTGCTATGCCACTCAGCAATTGAACAGTATTGCCTAAAAATAGTGGTTGTTGCTGAGGGCACTCTTTAAAAAAATGTCTCTCTAAAAATAACAAAATTTTAACAACGAAAAAGCATATGTTTAAACAAAATATTGTTATTTCAAAAAAGGTTTTACACGTTGTGCTGATATGTGTGGATTGATAGCACTGACTAATATGTTTCAGCAGTAGAGTCTGGGTTCTGTTGGGCCATAGATAACCGGGCACATAGGACTGAACAAAAGACAGCTTTAATTTTGCCCAGTCAACTATGTGGGTATGACACTGAATATTAGTTGTACTCAAAACGTCTGTACTCTGCCAAATACCTGGATAATTCAGTGCCGGTGCTCAAATAGGGCCCAACACTGGCTGAATATGGTAAAATTATGTATAATCATACCTGATAATTTTCTTTCCATTAATCATAGCTGATCAATCCATAGACTGGTGGGTTGTGTCCATCTACCAGCAGGTGGAGATAGAGAGCAAACTTTTGCCTCCCTATATGTGGTCATGTGCTGCCGGAAACTCCTCAGTATGTCGATATCAAAGCTCCATCCGCAGGACTCAGCACTTAGAGAATTACACCCACGAAGGGACACTCTGCCCAGCTCACCACCGCCGAAACGGGGGAGGGGAATCCGTCCAGCTCATCCCCGCGAAGCGGGGGAGGGACACCACACCCGCCGATGCGGGGGGATCTGGCTTATCCTGCAACCGCAACCGCGGGAGGAGCTGACTGACCCTAACACCGCCGAAGCGGGAGGGGTACAAAACTGCCCTACAGCCGCACGAAGCGGGAGGGAGTGCCGGCAGAATTTTAAGTCTCAATCCAGCCCCGTAAAACGGAGGGGAGAGGAATGCAGCAGCTCACTGTAACACAAACTCGTCTTAACTCTTGAAGAATCCAAGTGAAAAAACTTGAACACGAAGTCTTTCTGAAGTAACTGAAGACTAAACTTGAACCTGAAATGCAACCAGAATAAAACAATACAGATATCTGGGAGGGGCTATGGATTGATCAGCTATGATTAATGGAAAGAAAATTATCAGGTATGATTATACATAATTTTACCTTCCATATCATCAAGCTGATCAATCCATAGACTGGTGGGATGTACCGAAGCAGTACTCACCCAGGGCGGGACATAGAAATCCCTGACCGCAACACTGAAGCTCCAAACCGGGCCTCCGCCCGAGCAGCCACAGTCAAGCGGTAATGCTTGGAGAATGTATGGGCCGAAGCCCAAGTTGCCGCCTTGCATATCTCTTCCAAGGAGACGGAACCGGCCTCTGCCATCGAGGCCGCCTGAGCTCTTGTAGAGTGAGCCTTCAGCTGGATAGGCGGCACCTTCCCCGCGGCCACATAAGCCGCTGCAATGGCTTCCTTGACCCATCTTGCCACTGTAGGCTTAGCAGCCTGCAGACCCCTACGAGGACCTGTATACAGGACAAACAGATGATCCGATTTCCGGAAATCATTGGTCACTTCCAAGTATCTGATGATGACTCGTCTCACATCCAGATATTTAAGAGCAGAGTACTCCTCTGGGTAGTCCTCCCTACGAAAGGAAGGGAGACATAGCTGCTGATTCACATGGAAGCGAGAAACAATCTTGGGCAGGAAGGAAGGCACTGTGCGAATAGTCACTCCTGCCTCAGTGAACTGTAGAAAAGGCTCTCGACACGAGAGCGCCTGGAGCTCGGAAACTCTTCTGGCTGAAGTGATAGCCACCAAAAAGACTGCTTTCAACGTCAGGTCTTTCAGAGATGCCCTTGACAAGGGTTCAAACGGCGGCTTCTGCAATGCTCTTAGCACCAGGTTGAGATTCCACGCAGGCACCACCGAGTGCAGAGGAGGGCGCAGGTGATTAACCCCCTTGAGAAAGCGCACCACATCTGGCTGCGAAGCCAGGGAAGCACCCTTCAGGCGGCCCCTGAAGCAAGCCAGAGCCGCTACCTGGACCTTAAGGGAACTGAGCGACAGGCCTTTGTCCAGACCTTCTTGCAGGAACGTCAACACTGAAGAAATTGGAGCAGTGAAAGGAGAAAGAGAGCCTGCTTCACACCACGCTGCAAAGATACGCCAAACCCTGGCGTAAGCAGTAGAAGTAGAGCGTTCCTCGCTCTCAGCATAGTGGCGATGACCTTGTCTGAGAAGCCCTTCTTCCTCAGACGCTGCCGCTCAATAGCCAGGCCGTAAGACCAAAGGGGGAGGGATCCTCCATCACCACGGGACCCTGATGTAACAGGCCCTGCTCCACTGGCAACCGCAGAGGATCGTCGACTGAGAGCCTGATCAAGTCCGCATACCAGGGACGCCTGGGCCAATCCGGACCCACCAGGATTATCCTGCCGGGATGCTTTGCCACCCGGTCTAGTACCCTGCCCAACATGGGCCAGGGCGGGAACACATAGAGAAGCTCTTGTGTCGGCCATTGTTGGAGAAGAGCATCTACTCCCAGGGATCGAGGGTCCCGTCCTCTGCTGAAGAAGCGCGGCACTTGGCAATTGGCCGATGACGCCATCAGATCTAGGCTCGGCTGGCCCCAGCGCTTCGTGATGTCCAAGAACGCCTGAGCAGATAGCTGCCACTCTCCGGGCTCCAAGGTATGGCGACTGAGAAAGTCCGCCTTGACATTCATGACTCCGGCAATGTGGGCCGCTGACAGCTGTTCCAGGTTCGCTTCCGCCCACTGGCATAGACTCATAGCTTCCCTGGCTAGAGGGGCGCTCTTGGTACCTCCCTGGCGGTTGACATAGGCCACAGCCGTGGCATTGTCCGACAGGACCCGTACAGGCTTGAACACTAGTACCGGGATGAACTCCAAAAGCGCCAACCGAATGGCTCTGAGTTCCAGGAGGTTGATAGACCACTTTGCCTCTGCAGGAGACCAGAGCCCCTGCGCTGTCCTTCCCAAGCAGTGGGCTCCCCAGCCCGATAACGAGGCGTCCGTCGTGACGACAATCCACTCTGGGGACACCAGAGGCATTCCCGCAGACAACTTGTCTGTCTGCATCCACCAGCTCAGCGCCTCGCGCACTGCTGGATGCAAGGGAAGACGCACAGCATAATCCTCCGACATCGGAGTCCAGCGCTGCAGCAGAGAGTGTTGTAGTGGTCTCATATGAGCCCTGGCCCAGGGCACTACTTCCATCGTGGCCGTCATAGAGCCCAACAGCTGCACATAGTCCCAAGCCCGAAGAGGAGAGGCTACTAGGAACTGGTCCACCTGAGCCTGAAGCTTTACAATCCGATTGTCTGGCAGGAACACTCTGCCCACTTGGGTGTCGAATCGAACTCCCAGATACTCCAGGGACTGAGTCGGGCGCAGCTGGCTCTTCTCCCAGTTGATGATCCATCCCAGGGAGCTCAAAAGAGCAACTACCCGGTCCACAGCTTTGCCGCACTCTGCATAAGAGGGGGCTCGGATCAACCAGTCGTCCAGATAAGGATGGACTTGTACTCCTTCCTTTCGCAGGAAGGCCGCTATGACCACCATTACCTTGGAAAAGGTCCGCGGAGCAGTAGCCAACCCGAACGGGAGGGCTCTGAACTGGAAGTGTCGGCCCAGGACTGCAAAACGCAGAAAGCGTTGATGAGGAGGCCAGATGGGAATATGCAGGTACGCTTCCTTGATGTCCAAGGATGCCAGGTACTCCCCTGCCTTCACTGCCGCTATAACAGAGCGGAGAGTCTCCATGCGAAAGTGCCGCACTTTCAAGGCCCGATTGACCCCTTTGAGGTCGAGGATAGGCCGGACCGAACCTCCTTTCTTTGGTACCACAAAGTAAATGGAGTAACGCCCCTTGCCAAGCTGACTTTCTGGCACCGGAACGACCGCACCCAGGCGGATCAGATTGTCCAAAGTCTGCTGCACTGCCACAGCTTTGACCGGAGACTTGCAGGGAGAGAGTACAAACCCGTCTCTTAAGGGTCGGCAGAACTCCAGCTTGTAGCCGTCTCTGATGACTTCCAGCACCCAAGCGTCTGAAGTTATTGTGGTCCACTCGCCCAGAAACGAGGACAGCCGTCCTCCAATCTGCACTGGGGCGTGGACCAATACCCCGTCATTGGGCACGAGACCCTGGGGGAGGACCGGAGGGAGCACCTCCGGGACGGCGGTCTCTGCGAAAGGAATGCTGCTTGGGGGAGAAATTCCTCTTAAAGGAAGTGGGGGCAGAAGCACCCGACCTGCCCGGGCGGTACCGACGGGCTTCCTGAAACCGTCCTCTGGAGGTACCGGGACGAGCACTCGCCCGAGCCCTGACCTCCGGCAACTTCTTGCCCTTAGACGTGCCGAGATCAGTCACGATTTTGTCCAGCTCGACCCCAAAGAGCAGCTTGCCTTTAAAAGGCAATCTAGCCAGGCGGGATTTTGAGGCGTGGTCAGCAGACCAATGTTTCAGCCAAAGCCACCGCCGCGCAGAGACAGTCTGAGCCATGCCTTTAGCTGAGGCTCTCAAGACATCATACAGCAAGTCTGCCAAATAGGCTAAGCCCGATTCCAGGGCTGGCCAATCATTCCTCAAGAAATGATCCGAGGGGGAAGCCCGCTGCACCATAGTCAGGCACGCCCTGGCCACATAGGAGCCGCAAACTGAGGCCTGCAAACTTAAAGCAGCCGCCTCAAAGGACGACCTTAAAGCCGCCTCCAATCTCCTGTCTTGGGCGTCCTTTAGGGCCGTGCCACCTTCCACCGGCAATGCCGTTTTCTTAGTCACCGCAGTGATTAAAGAATCCACGGTAGGCCACAGATAGGCCTCACGTTCACTCACAGCCAAAGGATAGAGGCGGGACATAGCCCTAGCCACTTTAAGGCTCGCTTCTGGGACATCCCATTGAGCCGAAATTAAGGTGTGCATGGCATCATGCACGTGGAAGGTTCTAGGCGGGCGCTTAGTCCCCAGCATAATGGCAGAGCCAACAGGGGCTGAGGGAGAGACGTCCTCCGGAGAGGATATCTTCAAAGTGTCCATGGCCTGTAACAACAGGTTGGGCAAATCCTCCGGGCGAAAAAGCCGCGCTGCAGAGGGGTCATCCGCTCCATCCGAGCGGGGATCCGTCTCCACCAAGGAATCCGCAAAGGACCGTTGGGAGACCTCAGACACGCTGCCCTCATCTACATCGGAGGAGACAAATTCCTCCAAGGCCTGGGAATCAACCCGAGGGCGTTTACCTCTGGGAACCTCAACCTCTGTACCAGAGGAGGGAGCGGGGGCAGCGTTGTGCATGAGGAAGGCCCGATGCAGCAGCAAAACAAACTCGGGGGAGAAACCCCCCAGACTGTGCACCTCCGCAGCCTGGGCAACAGCCCTAGGCGCGCTCTCAACCGGCGCTCGCAATAGCGGGGGAGAGACATGCTGCGCATCCAAAATGGCGTCCGGCGCGAAACTCCGCGAAGGAGCCGCGCGGGAAGAACGGCTCTTAACTTTAGCCGCTTCTGTGCCGTCGCCCAAATTAAGGGCGTTCATGGCATTAATGTCTCCAACCTCAAGGGCGGCCCAAGAAGAAGCCGTCCGAGCCGCGTGGCCGGCCAAGATGGCGGAGGCGAGGAGCGGGGGATGGGTGTTTATGGCGGGAAAAACCGCCACGCCGGAGGAAGGACCGGGACATGCATCGGTCGCGAAACTGTCACCCACCAAGGGCGAATCCGGCTTGAAGACCCCCGCATCCCCTCTAGAAGCGCTCGAGCGACCCGGGGAGCGACCCTTTGCGCCCTCGCCCTCCGACGCCATGAGCCACGAGGAGAAGAATCGGGGAACCCCCGCCCGCTATAAAAAGGTAAAATTACCTGCTGTCCGCTCCGAGTTGTAACGACCTGGTGTCTCAGTGAGTAGCTGCAATAGACGCTTAAATAAACGTCGAAATAAACGCCTTTAAGGCCGTTCAAAATTTTTTTTTTTTTTTTTTAACGGAGCCAGCGGGAGGGGGGAGAAAAGGAGGGACCTGGCACCACCAGGTTTGCACTTGCTCAAAAGAGCCCTCAACCCCAGGCACTCAACAAAACCTAAAAATTAGGCTTGGAGGCCTAGCCAGAGCTGCTGCTGTGTGTGACCACCACCTGCTGAGATAGAGAACATACTGAGGAGTTTCCGGCAGCACATGACCACATATAGGGAGGCAAAAGTTTGCTCTCTATCTCCACCTGCTGGTAGATGGACACAACCCACCAGTCTATGGATTGATCAGCTTGATGATATGGAATGACCCATTAGTGTTTTGCCAAGAAAGACTATCCCAACAGAATGTGGGAATGCATGAATGAGTAGTCATTCACTGCATCGTCATCAAATTTGCCTACAAAAAGCCCAGGTGTATACCTTGCTGTCCAAGGCACATCAATCCCCCACCCAAAAGAACAGCTAAGCCTGCTATAAAAAGCCCTGGGTCATCCTCTCTCACTATTCTGAATTTAAATTATTCACCTTTCCAAATTCAGCCTCAAAGTGAGTTATAAAGGGCTCAGCTGTACAATTGCCAGTTGGCTCCACAATTTCCCAACACGGCTGACCCAGTCTTGGGTTTATTCCATTACATGCAAGGGCTGTCAGTTTGGATTTTCTAATTGTATTCTCTAAGTAAAGCAAGACTCAGTCCCCTGTATGCAAAACCATTAGGAAAATCTGGAGTCCCAGACATGATCTTTTCTAGAATCCATGGAGAACATGTTAGTTAAGGTGGTGGGTGGAGAATTTCCATAAATATAAGAATTAAAAAAAAACAATCAAAAGAAACAACTCATAAAGCTCTAAACTTCATTATCCCATAAAAAAGACCCCCAATTCCAAGACAGATTATGTAGTTAGAGGTAATTTATTATTGCTTTTTTATATGTTTAAGAGGAAAAAGGCTCCAAATCCTTCATGACGTGCCAGGCGACTTTCAATTTCAGTGATTTTTTTTTTTATTGGACCCCCTTCAATATACACTTCAAAAAATAAATTATAATATACTTCATTTCATTTTTTTTTACAGATTTATAGATTATCACTAATTGATTCCAGCAAGAGACTACACCCTTTGCAACAGGACAAAAACTGACAAAGTTGAAAAAAAAAATCTTTCAGAACAATTACTAAAACTTAAATATATTTACACACACGCATACAATCATGATGGGGGAGGGATGAGAATTCTTACTCTGCCTTCTTTGTACAATAAAACCTTTATCGAAATTTACTATTAGAAGAAAAGTTTCACTTTAACCATCCAAAATCTCCCCAAGAACAGGTGAGAAAAATACTTTCCATTTACAGTTATGATAAATTAAATCCACAAACTGTTCAAAGCAAACTGCAGACTTAAAGGGGAGAAAAATTAAGCAAATTAACACAGGTGGCAATGAATCCTTGGAATATATTTTAATATGTAACATCTCTAACCTATATTTATGATCAAGATTCCAAGGATACTATCACCTCCTGGATACACATTTACAATGGTCTGTAGGGGTTTAATGAGTGTGAAATATAGACACTATTTTGCACACTCTCTCTCTTGCTTTATATATATCTATTTGTATAGACATATTGACACATATGCAACAGTTGCAATATCACAAGCCAGAATTTCATTGCAATAAAATGGTATGAGCTTAAACAGACTAAAATAAATCTGTTATTTTCTACTTTGCAACAAATTGAAATAAATTACTTTGAACATATTGTAGTGAATTAGTTTTTCTAAAGGAGCTTTACAATTTACCAGAATAAATATTTCAACGAGGTGTTTCCAGAATAAAAATTGTTGTGGTTTTCTTTTCTTGCTGTTTTTGAGTAAAGCACCAAAGTTGGTTTTTTTTGTTGTTGTTGTTTTGCTTCTCTACTCTTCAGTATATTTTATCATCTGTAGCAGGAATAAAGCTTTGTTTTCATGATCAGTCTGGACTTGGCATGCTACTATGGGGAAGGAGAATATACTCCAGGCGTCTGCAGCTTCTCCTCTGGCATCCAGATGTGGAAGACCGAACCTATGCGCAGGAAAAACTTCCTCAGAACCACACGGAGCTCAGGAATCAGGTCGAACTGCATCATTTCACAGAGGTGGGGGTAATACCTTGACGCATGTGCTTTAAACTTACAGGAAAAACAAAGTAAGAAAAGGCAGAGTTTTTAGTATAAAATATTTGCTCTTCGCTATATTAGTATAGATAAATAGTACAGTTTTTAGATTTTTTTTTGTGTGTATAGCAGATGAAGGGGCATTTTTACTAAAGGGCATTGAGCCCTTAATGCATGGTTAGCATGCACAAACTGGCTACCGCAGAAACGCCTTAAAGCGTTTTGTGGTATTTTGCTATCCCATGTATTACTGATTTTAAAAACAAATTTTTTAGGAGTGGGCATGGACGCATTATCCAGCTAGTGCATTATAAATAGTGCGCACTGGCTGGATAACACAGGGTAAAAGCACAAAAGCACTTAGGGCCCTGTTTACTAAGGTGCATTAGTGTTTTTAGCGCGGCTATTCTTAGCGCGCAAGCTAACCATGTAGGCATGTAAATGTTAATGCGTCTAAAATGCTGCTTAGTAAATAGGGGGCCCTTAGGCAGGTACCACACGCTAATGACAACTTGGGATTAGTGCACAGAAAAATCAAAAGTTCTCACAGAGTAAGTAGTAATAGTAACATAGTAAATGACGGCAGATAAAGACCTGTACAGTCCATCCAGTCTGCCCAACAAGATAAACTAATTTACATGTGATACTTTATTTGTATACCTGCGTTTGATTTGTCCTTGTCATTCTCAGGGCACAGACCGTAGAAGTCTGTCCAGTACTGTTCTTGTACTACGTTCTGAAGCTAACATCGAAGCCCCTTAAAATTTACACTCCAGCCCATCCATATCTATTCAGTCACGATCAGGGCATAGACCGTAGAAGCCTGCCCAGCTCCCGTTTTGTTTCCAATTACTGGCGTCGCCACCCAATCTCCAGTTGCCATGTTTATTTCTTTTATTCAAAATGGATGAAGGGTGAAAAAGATGATTCCCTTTCACCGGACAACTAATGCATTTTTTGACTAGCAATCAGGACTCCTTCATGAGGGCAAAACCAGGGCAATTTTTAAAATAAATTCTGTGAGTAAAACTCTATTGTATGTATGGAAAAGGGCTTTTAGAAAACTGCCCGCCCTGTGGAGCGTTATTAACACACAACTTTCCCAAAGACAAGTCCATAAACCACTACTAAATGGACTTGGGAAAAATCCACAATTCCGGGAATAACATGTATAGAATGTTTGTACGTTTGGGAAGCTTGCCAGGTGCCCTTGGCCTGGATTGGTCACTGTCGTGGACAGGATGCTGGGCTCGATGGACCCTTGGTCTTTTCCTGGTGTGGCATTACTTATGTACAAAGTGAGAATAAGTATTGCTTTGGGGGGGGGGGGGGGCTGTACTTACAGGCATACTTTTAAATTTAAGAATGCATGTATTTGTTTTCAGAAAAGCTACATGCTCCAATTAGCAGCTGTATACAAATGCAAATAGTTCTGCCTGAAATATTTTTAAAGTGGAAGTATACTTATTTTGAAAATCGGGGCTGAGTCCATGACTAAAGTGAACTTTAACCAATTAGAGCAGTTAAAAAAAATCACCTCCCCCAATTTTTTTTTGGTTAACTTTGTAGCAGGGACCCCACAAGAGGACACAATTGAAGCATATTTACCAGGCTCCAGCAGCAGCAAAAGGCCTGAATCAACATTTCTCTATTTTATTCATTATAAAACGCAGCCGACACTCATATCTTACCTTCTGATCGCTTAGTTTCAATGTTTTTGTTAAAAACAACAACAGGAGATTGGTCCATGCTTCCCGATGGCTCTCTGAATTAAGTGTGACAAAATAAGCGAGTGCTTCACTGCACACACTGATTAAAAAAAAAGAGAGAGAAAAAAATTTAGCTCTTACCTGCTAATTTGCTTTCCTTTAATCCCTCTGGCCTGGCCCAGAGAAGACTGATGGGTTATCCACGCCTATCAGCAAGTGGTGACTGAGAACTTGTGATTCTTGAGTGAGTCACTAAGAACCCTATATAGTCTCTGCTAGAATGAGTATCAACTTTTCAAAGCAAGGTAACACAAAGAAATAAGCCTGCATCTGTGCTACCATCTGGCTCCATTACAGGCACCCATAAATGCAACGAAGTACTGGCCTTTGTTTTTTGTTACTTTATTTAAACAAGAAACAGACAAAGAACAAGCCGCTCCCTGCAGAGTAGCTCCAGCAAAGAAACAAGAACCGCTCAACACACAATATCCACTCAGAATAGATGATCACACAGAAAGGGATCTGGGCCAGTCTGGAGGAATTAAAGGAAAGCAAATTAGAAGGTAAGACCTAATTTCTCCTTCCTTAGCGTCCCTCCAGAGCAGCTCAGAGAAGACTGATGGAAAGTAACAAAGCAGTGAAATCAAGGGAGGGACCCACAGAACCCAGCAGTAAGAACACGCTCTCCAAAAATTGCATCCTGATGCGCATGAACATCCACTCTGTAATGTCAAACAAAGAAATACAAAGAAGACCAGTCCGCCGCCCTACAGATGCCCACAGGCAGAATCAGAGAATGCTCAGCCTAGAAGGACACCTGACCCCTAGTGGAATGGGCCTTAATGTCTGCTGGGACAGACCTGCCACTAAGAAGGTAAGTGAAACCAATTGTTTCTTTAATCCATCTTGCAAGAGTAACATTAGATGCAACCAGTCCCTTAAGACAGCCTCCCAGAAGAATGAAAAATTGGTCTGAGCGCTGAAACTAGTCTGTCCTATGAGTATACAAAACACCAAACCTGAAGGTAAAGGAAAAACCCCTACATGTAATCCAAAAGAAATCCAAGGAGTAGAACTGGACCAAGAAATCTTCACAGCCAGATACGAATTGCAGTAATCTTTATTCAGCACCACAGGTATACAAGACCCAACACGGGGCTGTGTTTTGACGGGACAAACCCTTCTGCTTCAGGGGCCATACACTTACTGTGAAAACCACAAAAATGGTAGGTGCAGGAAGATACCACAAAAATATGCTAAAACTGTATTGTAGCCAAATCCGACAGGATGCCGTAAATCCCACCAAGGAAAAGCAAGAATATACTCCTTCAACACTCTCCTGACATCCAGCTTTCATAACAGACACTGTTCCCCCAAGCCCTTCACTCAAAGCTCTGGAACTTGTTGCCGGAGGATGTGGTAACGGTGGTTACTGTATCTGGGTTTAAAAAAAGGATTTGGACAACTTCCTGGAGGAAAAGTCCACAGTCTATTATTCAGACGGACATAGGGGAACCCACTGCTTGCCCTGGGATTGGTAGCATGGAATGGTGCTACTAATTGGGTTAAAAATTGGTACTTGTGACCTGGATTGGCCACTGTGGAAGCAGGATACTGGGCAAGATGGACCACTGATCTGACTCAGTATGGCTATTCTTATGTTCTTAGGAGCCTAAGGTAGGCAACACTGACTGGTTCAAATGAAGGGATACCAGCATCTTGGGAAGGAAGGAAGGAACAGGACACAAATGACTTTTTCCTTGGAAAACTCCAAAAAGGGCGCTCTGCACGATAAGGCCTATAACTTAGAGACTCATCTTGCCGAGGACATCACAACCAAGAAGATTCAGAGTAAGATTCTTAAGGGAACAAGACAACAGTGGCTCAAAGGGTGGTTGAGCCAGAACTTAGAAGACCAGATTAAGATCCCAAGAAGGAAAGGGCATATACAAAAAAATCAAATGACATCAGGATGTGTAGCTAAAGTCCTGAAGAGGTGCTGAGAGAGGATTGAACACAGATGGTGTCCACCTATCAAAGAAGGGAAGAAGTGTCTTCAGCAGCAGACTGGCTAACCTACAGAAGAGGGTTTGAGGCAGGTTGATCAAAGCCCCCAGGTAAGTGAAGCATTAAATACCTCTACACAAATGGGAAAAAGGGGCAATGTATGGAAAGCAGTATATACTACTACTAATCATTTCTATAGTGCTAGATGTATGCAAAGCTGTACACATTATATGCAGGTACTTTCTCTGTCCCTAGTTGGCTCACAATCTAAGTTTTTGTACCTGGGCAATGAAGGGTTAAGTGACTTGTCCAGGATCACAAGGAGCTGCAGTGGGAATTTAACCCAATTCCCCAAGATCTCAGTCCACTGCACTAACCATTAGGCTACTCCTCCACTGCTGATTTTAGATTTAGTGGCAATCACAGAGACATGGTTCACAAAGAACCATGACTGGGATATAGTTATACTGGGAAATACTGTATTTTAACACAAATAACGTGCTATACTCTTTTTAGCGTGCTGCGCAAACACTCTTAAAGTGCACACTATACCAATTTTTATTTTGCACGTTGCCAACAAATGAAATGGCAAGCTGCACTTCGTAATTTTTTTATGTAATAAATCTTGAATTTTAATAAGAGTTGACTGAATATAGGCCTGGCTATTTCAGTTTAATCTAAATAAAGGGCAATTTCAGTTCAATCATCATCATCTAACTCCTCGAACCCTTCAAAGTCCTTTCCCTCCTCACTGTCGTCATTGAAATATCTAAGAGCCACCTGTAGATGCTCTTCTGTAATTTCTGAAGTGATGTTATCATCACTGCTACTGACTTCTTCACATTCACTATCGGTATCTGAATGAGTTTCATTCTGCTTGTAGGTAATCCCAGCCTTTTTGAAGCTGTTGTGGGTGGTTTCTGGCGTTATTTTCCCCCAGGCGGATGCCACCCACTTGCAGACTTCTAAAAATGTTGCCTGCTTCAGTTGTCCTGATGGTGTGAATTCGTGAATCCCAGACCACATCCATTCTTCCAACTCTCTTCTCATGAACGTCTTGAACGGATGGTTAACCACTATATCTAGCAGCTGGAGCTCGCAGGTAAGGCTAGCAGGTATATATATATACAGTGGGGGAAATAAGTATTTGATCCCTTGCTGATTTTGTAAGTTTGCCCACTGACAAAGACATGAGCAGCCCATAATTGAAGGGTAGGTTATTGGTAACAGTGAGAGATAGCACATCACAAATTAAATCCGGAAAATCACATTGTGGAAAGTATATGAATTTATTTGCATTCTGCAGAGGGAAATAAGTATTTAATCCCTCTGGCAAACAAGACCTAATACTTGGTGGCAAAACCCTTGTTGGCAAGCACAGCGGTCAGACGTCTTCTGTAGTTGATGATGAGGTTTGCACACATGTCAGGAGGAATTTTGGTCCACTCCTCTTTGCAGATCATCTCTAAATCATTAAGAGTTCTGGGCTGTCGCTTGGCAACTCGCAGCTTCAGCTCCCTCCATAAGTTTTCAATGGGATTAAGGTCTGGTGACTGGCTAGGCCACTCCATGACCCTAATGTGCTTCTTCCTGAGCCACTCCTTTGTTGCCTTGGCTGTATGTTTTGGGTCATTGTCGTGCTGGAAGACCCAGCCACGACCCATTTTTAAGGCCCTGGCGGAGGGAAGGAGGTTGTCACTCAGAATTGTACGGTACATGGCCCCATCCATTCTCCCATTGATGCGGTGAAGTAGTCCTGTGCCCTTAGCAGAGAAACACCCCCAAAACATAACATTTCCACCTCCATGCTTGACAGTGGGGACGGTGTTCTTTGGGTCATAGGCAGCATTTCTCTTCCTCCAAACACGGCGAGTTGAGTTCATGCCAAAGAGCTCAATTTTTGTCTCATCTGACCACAGCACCTTCTCCCAATCACTCTCGGCATCATCCAGGTGTTCACTGGCAAACTTCAGACGGGCCGTCACATGTGCCTTCCGGAGCAGGGGGACCTTGCGGGCACTGCAGGATTGCAATCCGTTATGTCGTAATGTGTTACCAATGGTTTTCGTGGTGACAGTGGTCCCAGCTGCCTTGAGATCATTGACAAGTTCCCCCCTTGTAGTTGTAGGCTGATTTCTAACCTTCCTCATGATCAAGGATACCCCACGAGGTGAGATTTTGCGTGGAGCCCCAGATCTTTGTCGATTGACAGTCATTTTGTACTTCTTCCATTTTCTTACTATGGCACCAACAGTTGTCTCCTTCTCGCCCAGCGTCTTACTGATGGTTTTGTAGCCCATTCCAGCCTTGTGCAGGTGTATGATCTTGTCCCTGACATCCTTAGACAGCTCCTTGCTCTTGGCCATTTTGTAGAGGTTAGAGTCTGACTGATTCACTGAGTCTGTGGACAGGTGTCTTTCATACAGGTGACCATTGCCGACAGCTGTCTGTCATGCAGGTAACGAGTTGATTTGGAGCATCTACCTGGTCTGTAGGGGCCAGATCTCTTACTGGTTGGTGGGGGATCAAATACTTATTTCCCTCTGCAGAATGCAAATAAATTCATATACTTTCCACAATGTGATTTTCCGGATTTAATTTGTGATGTGCTATCTCTCACTGTTACCAATAACCTACCCTTCAATTATGGGCTGCTCATGTCTTTGTCAGTGGGCAAACTTACAAAATCAGCAAGGGATCAAATACTTATTTCCCCCACTGTATATATATATATATATATAAATATAATTTTGAACTTTTTTTGTGGACACCATGGCGTTGAAAATTAGTAAGGACTCTTCGAAAAGAATCCCCCTTGCCTGGCCCTATAACATTGGTCTACCCATACTTTCATAAGGTCACAGTCCATCCATTCCTTCTTATTGCAATGAACCATAGCAGTGAGAATTTTTCACAGAGCAATATAACTCTTGAAAACTACTATTCAGCTTTAAATTTCACCCCAGTCGTAGTGCATCCAAGAATTATAGCGATGCAAGCCCTCTCATGTCCAGTGGTTGCAATGGCTACAGTTTTCGTACCTGAAGCAGCCACAGTCTTGGTGGCCGAGATGTCGAAAGAAATCAGAACTTTGTCCATATTAACAAAGTCCATTGCAGAGATACCGAGTTCAGAGATTTCCTTGGAGATTAATTCAAGGGACTCGATCAACTTTTGCTCCAAATTGTCTGGAGGTCGCTGGTCTACAGTGGTTCTCATTCTTACAAAGTCCATTTCTTTTCCTGAATCTAGAAATCCAGGTGAAACCCACTTTGAAATCCGGGATGCCTCTTTCAATTGCCAGAAGCTTCACTTTGATCTGAATTGCGACAATAGAGAGAACTTGATTTTGCTCCCTCCGAGAAGAAACCCACTGTTTCAAGTCATTCTCCAGTTGGGGCCATTTCCTTTCAGCCCATGGGGGTTCATTTTCTTAAGCTCCTTTTTCTCCTTTCTCCATTTGTGAATGGACGACTCTCTGCCCTTGAACTCTCTCACTGTCGCTCTGTTGCTTGTTTCTTGCGCTCTCGCAATGACTTTCTGTTTGAAAGTGGTGTAGGAACTTGTGTTTTATTCCTAGCATTATCCCATAGGCCTGTTTAAATTTACATAAGGAGTTTAAGAAAGGCTAGGCCCCAAAAACGTAACATTAATGAGACATAATTAGAAAGGTTTGGCCTTGTTTAATCTTTCACAACTGATAGTGTGGTATATGCATGGGCAAGTTATAGCAAAACATTTTTGTATGACTTTATTTCTGCGCGTGTGTGGGCACTATTTACATGGGCACATTATTTGCATGAAAATATGATAATTTGTTCAGGAAAGACAGGGTAGGAAAAAAGGGAGGGGTGTGTCATACGTTAAAGAAAATATTAAAGCCACACAACTGCAGGCCCTACAGAATAAGGAAGAGGCACTATGTGTCAATCTGGAAAGAGGGCGTGGCAAATGTATTTTACATTGGTATGACATACAGGCCTCCTTTGCAGTTGGAAGAAATGGAAAGAGATACAATTGAAGACATTCAAAATGTAGCTGTGAAAGGGGATGTACTACTAGGTGATTTTAATATGCCAGATGTTAATTGGGCTATCCCTATTGCGGGGTCTTTTAGAAGCAGGGAGATCCTGGATTCTCTACAGGGGGAACTATTCCAGCAGTTGGTAATGAAACCCACGTGGGATGGACTTAGTGCTTATTAATGGGGAAAGTGTTTCTGATGTTAAAGTAGGTGATCATCTGGCATCTGTGATCACCAGATGGTGTGGTTTTAATATTAAGATAGGTGTGGAGAGGGTTCAGAGTCCCCCCCGAGTGTAACACCTGCGAGGCAGTTGAGAACCCACATGTACCTCAGTCCCGGTCAGCAAAACGGATAACCTGACTGAGCACAGATGCAGAGCAGGAGAAAGGTAAAGAAAATCCTCTTTTGTTCTGTTTATTTTTTATTTATTTTACATATAGCTCAAAGCAAAGAAGAAAAAAATGAGAAATCCTGAGACTGAAAGGCTTACCACATCCAACACCTGCTGGAGACTGAGAATACTGATTCTAGCAGACACTGTATAGAGTTCTTATTGGCTCGTTCAAGAATCAGTATTCTTAGTCTACATCTGCTGGTAAGCATGGACAACCCATCAGTCTTCTCCGGACCGGACCTGAGGGACGCTAAAAGGAAAGAAAAACCTTTCAGTTTATACAAAGAAAAATGATGTGCAACCATGAAAAATATAAATATAAAACATTAAAAAAAATCAACTGCTAATAAGAGTTTCCCCAGATTGTTCTAGGCTGCCTTACTTCCAAAACACATGATTAATCAAGAAAGTAAGTACCATAGTGCTTAACTCCTTAAGACTGATTTAATCACTCATATTTCTATAGGCCTGGCTGGAACCTTTGCACTTCGCAGTATCTTCTTAATATTACAAATTAACCATAATTTAACATTGGTGCAGTAGCCAGAATATCCCATTTCTCAACCACAGTGTCATAATGATTTTGTGTTCACAAACTGAAAGTTCACTAATCAAGTGACAAAGGGGAGTCTTCTGGCCTGCTGTTCTCTAAACTCAACTCATATTCATTCCATCCACCTCTGTGTAATGGTCTAGAAATACAACTACTTTTATAAATGAAGAGTCAGTATAGTTGCTAACATATAAACTAATTCACAGAAGCCTTATACAGTTCAAACTCCTCTTATAGACTTACAAGTGTCTTCACTCTACAGCTCCTCAGTACCTCTCCACTCTTACCTTTCCCTACACTCCTCCCCAGGAACTCCATTCATTGGGTAAATCTCTTGTATCTGTACCCTTCTCCTCCACTGCCAACTCCAGAATGTTTCTTTTATCATGCTGCATGAAGTAGACTGCCTGACTCGGTACAATAACCTCTGTCTCTGGCCACCTTCAAATCTAGGCTAAAAGCCCACCTTTTTGAGGATGCTTTTAATGCCTATTCACTTGTTCAGTACCCATGTCTGTTTTATCATTCCGACCTTAAGTAATTCCCTTATTTGTCCTGTTTGTCTGTCTTGGTTAGATTGTAAGCTCTGTCGAGCAGGGACTGTCTCTTACATGTTAGTGTACAGTGCTGCGTATGTCTAGTAGCACTATAGAAATAAGTAGTAGTAGTACAGTCGTAAAACATTAGCCATTTACATGACTAAAAGTAGTCAGTAAAATTTTATATTTTAATACTTCAAAATTTTAAATGCCTGCTACAACCACTTAGAGACATATTCAAGCTGGCCTGCAGCTGATTTCTGTGTTCTTTGCTGCAGTTCTGCATTGTTTCCCATGTTAGGGAAGGCTGGGCCACTACTGACCAGTGTCAGGAGTGAGTGGGCACATCAGAGAAGGGACAGAGAGCACATGGGCATCTTAGGAAAAGAGGTTCTCCTCTCACAACTGCAGGTGACCTAGTCAAATGCATTTATCATTTAAAACTGATAAGTACATTAACTCAGTAATTTACATAGCTAATTTTTTTAATGATATTCACGCCCTTATTTTTATATAAGTTATTGAATGCTGGCAAACTGGACAACTTAGATCCTACTAGATTCTAAAAACTAGTGGGCCAATTTCCAATTGAAGTTATACATATAGCTTCTCCGTATAGATTTTCAAATCTCATACAGATAAATCAGGACTGAATATCTGACTGAATGGCTTATAAGGTGCCAGATTTGGGACAAAGTAAGGGTAGGGCCAGAAAGTTATCCACATAAGTAGTGATATACTAATTCTTATTGCTAAAAACTTATACCAGCATTCCAGTTTATCTTTCATCTCTTCTCAATTCTTTTTGCCCTCCACGTACTCTCCGCTCTGTCATCTAATCTACTTGTGGTTCCATCACCTTCCAAGCTCTGGCTAGGTATTTCATGTTCAATGACTTTTAGTGATCTGGCACCTTTGCTATGGAATTTGCTTCCTATGGAGCTTTGGCGGCAGTCTTATTGTAACAGAGATGTGCAAGGGGACATGATCTGGTCTTCTGTAATCCGTTGGGTTGGTCGTGAGCCCTTGGGCCCTGGCCGAGGCCAGCAGGGCGCCGACCCAGGCCAAGGGGAGACCGACCCACCACCACACACCCCAGCTACACAATACCCCCTAAGCTACCCCTCCCCACAGTCCCTCAGGAAGAAGGGAAATAGGCATACAGGCGGGCCTCGCGGCCGAACCGGAACCCACGCAGACAGAGCCACTCGTGCGAGCCTCACGGCTGATCTGGAACCCAATCACACACAGGGAGGGGTGAAAGAACCCAGAGGGCCCCAAGAGGCCAGACACGCGCTGAACACCAGCAATAGGGCAGAGGGGGAAACAAAGGACCAGAGCGGGCCACGCCCAAGCAGGGGACTAGCGCAGGACAGGGAAACTAACACAGCAACCCCCCCCCCCCCCCCACCAGGGTAGGAGCCCCAGGCAGAAGCCAGAGGAACCAAACACAAAAGGAAGGCAGAAAGCCTTTGCCTCAACCCCACTGTAGACAGAGGCACCCAGAACACAAAGGGTTAAGCTTGTAGAGCCAGCAGAGAGAGAGTGCCATAAATCAACAAACAATCAGCGAGAACGCTTCCCGAGAGGGAGTGGGGCCCATCTAAACAAACACACTGGCAGAGGCAGGAATACAATACACACAGTACACAAAGGGTTAAACTCACTGAGCCAGCAGGCCGGGACACTGGGAAGAACAAAGGAGAACGCTCTCACTCAGCCCAGAGCCCCAGAGGCTGAGCAATGCCCAGCCCCCACTAAACAAACGAGCAGCTGACCCTGATTACAGAGCTAGGGCACACACACACACACAGCAGCAGCTAACCCAGAGGGAAGGAAAAGAATACTCTAAATCAACACAGATCCCTGTCAGAACCTAGAGCATGTTCTGAGAGAAACCTATCAGGCATTCCTGTTACCACCAAATAAGTAACGCAAAAGCAGAGAAACTCTTCAGCTGCAGGCTAAAGTACTATCCCCTGACGTCAGCACAACCCCTGGCAGCCAATCAGAAGAGACGTCCCCCCTCCCCCCAGCCAAACCGGCAGAATCATAACATCTTCACTGTGTCACCCATCGCCAGCCAGTCAATTCTTTTCTGTCCCCACCCCATCCCCATCATATTGCTACCAACCCTAACCATCCCCCAGTTTTCTTTCCCATCCCCAACCCACATTTAAAGATCTTGTAAATTCAACAAACACGTCCTAGAACTTGTTAAAATTTAACACAATAGGCGTTACTTTGTTAAATATGCAAGAAAAAATATTCTTATTAACATGGACTCCTCTGTTCTCTTTAGCTGTCCCCACCCCCTTCCATCCTTGCGATATTAATGATTGTTATTATCAACACTGCAGATTCCTGATGTCCCCCCATTCCCGTGCATTACTCTACACTGTAAATTTAAAGTGGCTCTGAAGACATGGTTATTTACTCAGGCCTTACCCGATTTAAACAATTATCTAGTTTCAGTGACTGTTTTAGTTGACATCCTTTCCCTTTCCAAGTGTGTCCCACTATTTGGATTTCTCTTGAGATTATTGTTGTACTATGCACTCATTTCCCAAATGTATGCCATGCCAGTCTGTCTTGCTCAGAGTTTAGAACTGCTCTTAGGTTTAGTATTTCTGCTTTGTTTTCTGGGCTTGCAAACCACCAAAATGCCAGTTGGTAATTGACAGTAACAAATAAAACAAACTAAACAACCAAGTACATAAACAAATTTATACTTTTTTTTTCAGGTCTACTGAATAACTGGCTTAAACAGATAGTGTTGCCATGGAAAAGGGCTATCTGCTATTTGTATATTCAGTGCTACAGATTATGGCTCTGAATATATGAAATAATTTAATCCACTAGTCATAGCATTTTAAACTTATTCTGGTCACTACGCTAGCTCTGTATTGGGCTCTAGGATTTTATACCAAACAGCATTATACTGTTATGCTATACTGGGGGAAGAATTAAGATAAAGTCTGACATTTGGTCACTGCCACAATTTATTCATTGTTTACTAATTCTATATTTGTGTTGAATTGTGCATTGACCAATAAGATGTTTTAATAATATTACGTGGAAATGCCAAGAATAAATGAGATCTGCAGGCATCAAAATGAAATCACAAAACCATGTCCTTACTTTAAGAGTCGCTGCTGAATATCTTCCCAAGAATCTCTTCGGTCTTCATCAACATACATTCGGAAGAGAATCCTTAGACCACAAGCAAGGCTGCTGGTTTCTTGCTTTAAAAGATTTGGTTTTGATTTGCCCTTGAATCCTTAAAATCAAAAACATAGAAAATGAGAAAAATGAACGCAGATAAAAGACCATATGGCATATCCAGTCTGCCCATTCATGCCATTTAAGTTTATCAATTTGATATACCGCCTCTTTCAAAGCACGAATCGAGGTGGTCTATATATAACTATACAGGTACTATCCTTTTCCTTAGAGATTATATGTGCTTCTCCCAAGCTTGCTTGAAATCAAAAACAATTTTTCATCTCCATCAGGAGATCATTCTATGAATTCACCACCCTTTGCATGAAGAAGCATTTTCTTAGTTTATTCCTGAGTTTACTATCCCCTTTCACCTTCATCCTATGCCCCTCATTCCAGAGTTTTCTTTCAACTGAAAGAGACTCGCCTCTTGTGTATTTATGCCATGGAAGTATTTAAAGGTTTCTATCATATCTCCCCTCTCCTACCTTTCTTCCAAAGTATATACATTGAGATCTTGGTATACGCCATGTAATACCACATATACAAATTCTGTGTGTTTTAAAACAGTGCTGCATCAGTCTATGTAATTGAAGTGACTTATACCAGAAATTACAGTTTTATAGTGGGGTCATAGCACAATGATGAGAATAACAACGGATGTATGAATGAGGCCCACACTAAGAAACTTCATTAGAAAGAGAAAAGGAAGGAACTAAAAACCCCAGCCCCATTTTACAAGCTTTTTTTTTCTCCCCCATAAATCTTTCAGCCCCAGTAAACATTTGCCACAACACTGTAGGCACAGTCCATACTGGCATTCATCTAGGTAAAATATCAGATGGAGCAAGAAGTATATTTTGCAGGTGGAAAATGACTATTACAACATTTCAGGTGCACATAGACAAGTTGTGTAATGTAATGTAAAAAAAAGATGTACATGCAAATTAAAAGAATAAGGTCAGTTGTGCACATGACATAATAATGAACTGATAACTGATGCTAATTGGCAATAATTGGCACTAAGTAGGGTTAATTAATGCTAATCGGCATCAAGTAGTGATGCACGCAACTGACCATAGTCAGTATTCTATAACGTGTGCAAAATCCATAGTACACAACTGCAAGGGAGGCATGGACCAGGGAGGGGCCCAAGACTCATAGGCACGTTATACAATACATGCAGTTATGTGCTTATCTGCCTACAGTTAGGCATGAGCACTTATAGCAGTCTGAGTTGGCGTAAGCACTCAAGTCTATTAAATATGTAAAAATACCAGCATACAAGCAGCCAAAATCATGGCTAAAATGCTGCCACATACATTTTTACCAACTTGGGATTATGTGAAAATCTACATGCCAAAGTATACGTGTAGTTGCATATTTTACAACCTATACACGTATTCTGACTCATGCACACAAAAACTCCTTCCCCAAACCCAGGCCGCATCCATGTGTGCACATATTTGTCATAGCGTGAACCTGCACATTTATTTATTTTTTATTTTATTTATTTTTGTACGAATGGGGAGTGCAGCGCAGATTTCCAGACAGGCATATATGTACAAAGGAGAAATTAGGTCTTGAATGTGCGAGATAGTTGTGTCTATCAACGAACAGGTGGAAATAGAGAACTGAAAACTGAAATGACTCCTCAGTATTTACATAGGTAAGTAGTAAGGAGAAACTCGGAACACAACAACCTTAAACAACTCGCTAACCTAACATTAACTACACAAACATACATATGTGGACCTCTCTCATCTCTGGAAAACTTGTAGAGAACAAGAGATATGCTGGAAGCACTATGCAAGGTAGCAGTTGTTATATGAACCATTACTTCACACAAGCTAAACATTTCAGAAACCTCAGGTGGCCCTCTGAAATTGTGGGAAGGCTAATGGAAAGAAAATTAATCGGGTAAAGACCTAATTTCTCCTTCCATTACGTAGCTTCCCACTATTCCAGAACCTGTGGGATGTTCAAAAGCAAGAGTGGGTGGCATCCTGGTGCTGCTGCCGCCCTGAGGACCAAAGTCCCAAAATTGGCTTCTGAGCTTGCCGCAACGTCCACCCTGTAGTGCTTGGCAAAAGGTATACATTGTCAACCACGTTGCCACCTTGCAAATATCCGCCAGAGACAGTAAGATTGTCTCTGCAAGGCCTGAGAAGCCTGCTTCCCCGAGGGAAATAAGCTGACGCGATAGTCTCCTTCAGCCATCTAGCAATTGTGGGCTTGGAAGCCATGAGGCCAAGCTCTGCTTAACAAAAAGAACAGTCTGTCCAATTTGTGAACTCATTTATGACATCCAGATATCTAATGAAGAATCTACGCACATCAAGAAGCTTCAAAGAATACTGAGCTTCTTTGTCCTCTCTGCAAAAAAGGATGCGAAAGTTCCACAGATTGGTTGAGATGAAATGCTGACACCACTTTCGGAAGAAAGGAAGGAAAAGTGCACAGGGAGATCCCGCCCATGAAAAGCAGAGAAAGGGATCCCGACAAGAGAGACAATGAAGCTCTGAAACCCTATCTGTGGAAGCAACAGCCACCAAGAATGCTGTCTTTAGTGTAAAATATTTCAAGGCCTTCCGGAGTATCTCAAAAGAGGCTTCTGAGGAGCCTAAAGGACTAAATTAAGGTTTCACTCTAGCTACTGTATGAAAGGGAGGCTGCAAGCGGCCCACTCCCTGCAAAAATCAAACAGTATTCAAGTAAGCCACAAGAGACATCTTCTGTAGTTGACCCTTGAAACAGGCCAAAGCCACAACTTAGAGAACCCAACGTCAATCCTTTCTGAAGACCTGCCTGTGCGCGATCTAAGCAGAGAAGAGAGAAATCCGCACTTAGAATACCAGATCTTGAATGTCCTTCACATTTGCATATACCATGGATGTAGAGCATTTCCAAGCCAAAAGCAAAGTAGCAATGACTGAACCAGGACAACCTTTACGTCTCAACCAAGCCCATTCAATGAGGAGATTGTAAGAGAGGACAGACTGGGTAACAGAACTTCAACTTGTAACCTTCTGTAAGAATATCCAACTCACTGATCTAAAGTAATTTTGGACCACACCACCCGAAGACATGCTCACACCAGAAGAAGAAGAGAAGAGTGGACCCGCTTCTCATCATTGTGAAGTTTGGGAGGCATTGTGTGCTGTCGCTAACCGAGAGGACTTCCTGACTGCACACAAGGAAGACTGGCATGCCTGAAAGTGGAATTTCTCACCATACTGCTAATGACCAGGCCAGTACCATCTGCTGTTTCAAAATAAAGATCAAGAGCCCCCTGAAGAAGGACAACCAGAGGCATTTGGCTTATCCTCCAGCAACTGCTGTCGCTTAGTTTCCCCCCGTTCTTTTACCAAGTTACTGAGATCTTCTCCAAACAGCCACTTGCCCCAAAAGGGCAAATTAACTAGACATGACTGACACTGCATCTGCTGTCCAATGCCGCAACCAAAGTTGCCAACATGCTATGAGAGCAAAAGACACGCTGCAGGCCCCATAACATGTCAAACAGCATCTGCCAAGTAGGCCAACCCCGCTTCCAGCTGGGCATTATGGCGCCTGTCTTGTGTTGCAAACTGCTGATGCCACTTCAGGCATGCTCTAGCCACGAACAAGCTGCAAACTGTCACTTGAAAGCCCAAAGAGACCACTTCAAAGGCTTGTTTCAGCGAGCCTTCTAGTTTCCTAACCTGAAGGTCATTTAGGGCAATGACCCCTTAAAACGACAAGGTGATCAACTTAGTCACTGCCATAACAAGGGAGTCCATCCTGGGAAGCTGCAATTTCTCTTTCTCCTCCAGAACCAATGGGTAGAGGTGAGCCATGGCTCTTCCCACTCTCAGCCCCGCGTCCAGCAAGACCCATTCTGCTGTAATCAGGTCTTGAAGGCCCTGAGAAGGACCTTTAAGCCCACTCATTGATCAATGAAGATGGAACTCCTGACACTGAATCAGGAGGCTCCTCAATGGACAGCACCGCCAATGCCTCAGAAATAAGAGTACTGAGCTCCTCTTTATGAAACCTCGGTATTTTTTGGTCATCCCTCTCCTCAGGAGGGAGTTCTCTCTTTAATGGCTCCTCTGAAAAGATCAAGGCCACATCAGATATGGAGGGAGAAGCAGAGACAGACCTCTAGAAGTGGACAGATGAGGATAAACAGGAGCTGTGGGGGCAGCTGTGTGAGAAACTGAAGCACCTTGTAGCAACTCTGATTGTCCCTGCTTCAATAAATAGGTCTGGTGTAAGAGCAATATAAACTCCGGAGAAAACTAAGATCCTGATGCTGAATGCTCTGTCGGGCCCTGAGGTTGTAAAATGGTGGCTGTGCTCCGTGTGTGATCAGACAGAGATTGTTCCTCACTGCTAGTCAGCCCTGACAAAATGGCGCCCATTTCCACGCTCTCCTACATCAAATTGTGTACCGACCCTGACAGACATCCCGAAGTCTCCGGCACATTCGGATGCTGTGCCAAATCCGAAGACATGCTGCCACTGACCGTTTCTCACACTTCCCGTGGGATTCCTGGCTTGCTTGCATGCACTGTAATGCCCCGCCAGTGGCTGGTAGGTCCCACAGCAGAAAAATCACTTAACAGCCTCCATGGGATTCATCATTCACCCCGACTGGCACAAATGCAGCACCATGCAGTTCCAGGTGGTGAGTCAGGATCCTTCCTCTGCACCAAGTAGAACTTGCAGCTCTCCAAGCTGTTCTGGGTCAAATATTAGTCAGACTAACCATTGGTGGTTGCTCCCCCCAAGCTCACAGTCTCTAAAAGTCTTCCCCAATGAGAAAGAATCAGGACCGATACTCTATCCTCTGCTCGCCAGTAAACCTCTTTCCTTTTTTTTTTTTTTTTAAGGTTGTGCTACAAAAGAAGAGCTCCACAGGAAACAGGGGAGAGGTAAAAGGAGGGAAGAAGTAAATTTGCAGGGCATCAGAGACAGGGATCTGAATACTTTCAGATATGACTCTGCAGACCCAAGCCACCCGCAAAGCTTAATGGTGGGGGGTGGGGGCGGGCAGTTCACCAACTGGACCAAGAGCAAAACACTCAGAACCAGAGGCTGAAAAGTGTGTCCAGCCACCTGTTGGAGAAAAAGAACTGGAAACTGAGCTGAAATGCAACTCCCTTGGCATTCAGTCTAGTTGCTCAGTATTTTCTATCTCCATCTGCTGGTTGATGGACACAACTATCCCACAGGGTCTGAAGTAGTGGAAAGCTTAGAGGGTGCATAAGTTACACCAGTTTTCAAATGGAAGATACACACATACTTCCCCTTTGAAAATTATATCATCAAAACTATGTGTACACATGAACAAATGCTATTTAGTACACATAAAATTGTCTTGCAAAATTTACATGCATATGTGTGTCCATCTCTAGGAAAGGTGACTAAAGCCACTAGAAACAAAAAAAAAAATGAAGTTTTAATGAATTCTGTAAGAGCAAGTGATTTCTAATACAACAGTCCAAACCCCTTATGTGAAAACATGGAAAAGTTATAGAAGTTCTAACGTGCAATTTTTACAGATAGCTTATGGACTCATGACATGAAAAAACAAAAATCAGCCACTCTCAACAGTTTGCATCTACTACTTTAGGAAAAGGTGACTAGAAACAGTCACATTTTTGAAAATCTGAAAGTATGCACACAAGTCCCAAGTCTGCCCCAAGTCCAACCCCTGAGATTTCTGCAGCACGGATAAAGGCATATGAGAACAGGCATTATATGCATCTTTACTGCATATAATTCAAGCAATTTTATAACAAATACCTCTGTTTTATATGTATACAATTACTCCCTTACTGCCAGATTCTATATATCGTGCCTTAATTTCCACATGGAAATTGAAGAGTATTCTCTATAACTATGCATGTAACTTAATTGGTTAACTAATCAGCGCTGTCAATTGGATGTTAACAAGCAATTATCAGCACTAATTGGCATTAAGATTTATGTGCACAACTTGCTAAGCGTGTTCTGTAATGTGGTGTGCGTAAATTTATTATTTATTGGGATTTATTAACAGCCTTTATGAAGAGATTCACCCAAGGCGTTATACAGCAGGTACAGTTTAACATAAAAATAGTAATTACCAAGAACTAAATACAATAAATGAGGTAAACTTGAAAACAGTAAATTGAAACCTAATAATAGAACTACCGTGAAACAGTATCAAAAATATACATATTTAACAGCACTGGAATTCAAATACCAGAGAAATAATACAATGTTAGCATAATACTACTGATACACCTAATAAGCCTACATTAGAACATTCAACTAACAAATATGATGCAAAAGATTTCCTCCAATACAATAAAAAAGTTGAATAGTTGAAAAGGGGGAGTGGCCATGGGTGGGGCATGGACGTTTCTAAAATCTATGCACGTTCTTATAGAATACATCCACTCTGTGCCTAATTTAGGCATCGGGATTTATGCCAATAAATGACTGCAACTTGGTCATGTGGAGAGGCACTCGGTGTATTCTATATACCGCATCAAAATTTAAGCCTATTCTATAAAATTTAGGTGTACTTCAGAATACGCCTAGGCATATTTTTTTCCACGCAAAATTTTCAGACGCCATATATAGAATCTAGCCCTTAGTGACAGGATTTAGTGCCAACAATTGAAGAGTCTTGGAAGGAATCCCCCCCCCCCCCCCCCCCCGGCTGAGAATTAATTGCTTCAATGAGTTGGAAGCGGACATGAAGATAATGAGTAAAAACCTGGGTGGTTGTGAACGAAGGTTAAATTGCACCACAGGCTAACAGAGGCCAATACTAATTGAGCTGGAAACACAAAAAGAGCAGAAGGAAATTAATGGGCTTTAACACAATTCCTCGGCAGAGTGTAATTAGGATATTAATTGTTCCAATTTTACTATGCAAATATATACACACTAAGGTGGCTTTGGAAGTGGTCTTCACCCACAGCACAAGCTGAGATTGGTATTCTACTTCTGGATCTATATACCTGCTCTCCACAGTGCAGTTCGTTGTTCATTATTAGAATTAAAGGCTTTTGCAAACGAATGCGATTCTTGCAGGCAGTCCAACAGCTTGAAGAGATGCTGAGAAAACATGTATTTATACATGCCTTGGTCTTCTGTGTCAATATGGATTTCAGCATCTAGCATATCTCGCTGTCAAGAGAATCCATTTTGTTAGTACATGCTTTAAAAAAAAGTCTCTGGAGTTATATAAACTGCCTTGCTTAAAGAAAAAGTCTCTGGAATTATATAAACTGCCTTATGATTTCCTGGCTGCTTAATAATCAATAGTACATCTCAACACAAAAAAAGCTTTAAATCCAACTTGAATTACATTATCTTATTCCAGGGCTTCTCAACCCAGCCAGTTGAATTTTCAGGATATCCACTATAGTTATGCATGAGAAAGATCTGCATGCACTGCTTCCTTGGTATGCAAATCTATCTCATGCATCATTGTGGATATCCTGAACACCTTATCCCTTGGGTATGCCACAATGACAGGGCTGAGCAGCATTGCCTTATTCTACAGTTAAGGGAAAAAGTTACATAAAACATATGTTTAGAATTTAAAGCCCAGGTTCTGAATACTTTATTTTAATAATTTTTTATTGATGATTCTGCATACAAAACATAACCACAAAATTCAAAATATAACCACTGAATCTCGTAACATGTTTACCAACATACAACATTCAACTCAATCATCAAAGTGTGCCTTTCATTTTTTATTGGTCCTTTCTTTTAAACCACTTTGATCGATTAGAAAGATGGTATATCAAGATTTCTTACATTATTAAACTTGGATAAGGAGCAATATCTTATGAGCACTCAAGCGTTTCACTGGCAGCTGGGACTGGAATAACTGGGATGGATTTGGGGGGGGGGGGGGGCAATTGGTCTTTTGCTACCATCTTCTACTATCTAACAATACAAATAGCTTAACAGCACTTAACTGAATTTTTTATATAATAGTTCTATTAAGTTTTGCATGCTCATAAGAAAAGCCATACTGGGTAAGAACAAAGGTCCAGCAAGCTCAGTACCCTGTTTCCAACAGTCGTCAATCCTCCCTTAAATCTCCTCTCTACTGTCTCTTCTCCAAGCTGAAGAGCCCAAACCTCTTTAGCCTTTCCCCAAAGGAGAGTTGTTCCGTCCCCTTTATCATTTTGGTCGCCCTTCTCTCTATCTTGGGTACAAAACAGCAATAATGCAGAAGAAAGATTATGAATGGAAAAGAAAATCAAAAGTCACGATGAAAGAATATTCAAGATGATGTAAGAATTTATGCTAGGCATTGCCAAGAGTCATTTCCAACTTCCAAAATAATGCAAACCCAGGGTTTTTTTTTTTTTAAAGAGAAACTTTAAGGTAAACAATATAAACCTATTGATTTTGGTAGGCCAGTTTCTATACATGAATTATTGTAAATCACCATGGGTTGCTATGCATTTACAAAAGTGCTCATATGCACCCATGAAGCCTTTACAATTACTGAATCATTAAGTGCCTTTGAACCTCTCCAAACTATTGCTGTGTTGTATCCAGGGCTTTTTTTGAGGGGGTACTGAGTACCGGCACCTTTTCTACTGTCTGCTAAACTTGACCCATGGTTCTCATATTTTAATGAAAGAGCTCAGGTTCTACATACAAATTCTGCCTTGTCATAGATTATATGACTGGTTGCAGGGGTCCTGGCTATTGTAGGGTGGGTCCCTCAATGATCACTCCACCCCTGAAGGGTGGCCTGGCATTTTTGAGTACCTTTTTTGCTAGACAAATGCACTGGTTGTATCTCATTGTTTCAGGCCACAACACAGAAGACTTGGGTTCTAGTTTCATGTCTGATGGGGCCACACAAAAACAGAGTGAAGGAGATAGCCCTGGAGGAGAGGACAGACAGCCTGATCTTCAACTGTGGTTAAGTGGTACTGCAGGGAAGAAATTCTCGATTCCATTTAATTTCCCCTTTCTGAAAACATAGTTCAGAAATGAATGCTGTTCCATTTACACTGCTTGAAATGAATCCTCAATATCACCACCCAAGCAGTTTTCTAATTTTTTCTGGATATAACCATAAACACCACCAACTCTATACGGAAGGGAGGGGTGTTTTCAAAGTCATTTATGCATACATAATATGGCTCAAAGTATGTGTGTTTATGTTTATTGGAATTTAATATACTGCTTTCTTGGTGCAAAGCAAAACAATGTACAATCAAAACAACAGGCAATGGTGAAAGGAACTCTATCATAATAGGAAAAAGAAAAGAAAGAAAAAGCAGATAAAGACAAAACCGCTAAACCCCACTCCCCCCATCCTCCATATAGAGAGCCCAAATGATTGAGAAAAGAGATGAATTTTTTATGGCAACCTTGAATCTGGTATATGATGTTTCAAGTTGAAGTTGGATGGGTAAAGTGTTCCATAGATATGGCTCGAGAAAGAAAAAGAAAACAAAAAAACAAAAAAAAACACCGTCTCTTGTACAGTCAAGGAAGGCTGATGTGACAGAAGAGCGTAGGAAACGAAGATGTGATGAATGGCATTAATAAACAGGTGAGATGGGTGGATGACTGGCATAAAGCTCTATGGACCAGAGTAAAAACTTTAAAATGAATTTGGTAAGTAATTGTGAGCCAGTGATGCGACGTAGTCAAATTTACTGGCCTGGCAGAGTCACTGTATTCTAGTCAGACTAAGTGGTTAATAAGATAGTTAGGAAGACCCAAAGTAGCAAGACTAGAAGTTACAAAAGAATAATGAAGAGTGTGATGTGAGGGAGCATCAAGGAGATTACGTATTCATCTAAACTTGTACAAAGGCCAGAATCATTGATGAACCACATGTGTTACCTAAGGAGCAAATGTTAAACGTTGGTCAATGAAAACTCCCAGACAATGTGGTATTCCATAACGTGTGTACCTTTAGCCAAACCAACAGGTGGCCTTACCAGGTGCATGTTTTGGTCAGGGTAGGAAAACAAGCAGAAAAAGCAACTGCAAAGGTCTGCAGGTACTTTGCACTCAAGTTCTCTTGCTCTTAAAATTAGGAACAAGTGAGCGGTATCAAAAGTGCCCACAGCCAGTTTGAAAATTGATCCCTAAGTGGCATCTGTTTACTTTTTTTTTTCCATTTCTATTCCCAAAGCTATTGCAAAGATTCTAACAGAGAAATGGAAAGGTATTTTATTTTTGCACATCACTAAAACCCCTGGGGGTAATCAAATATACTATGCCTCTTTCTTTGCTCACAAAAATGTATTTAAAGGTGTGCTGCACTTAAGCAGTTACCTGGGCAGCAGCCATGTGCTCGGCGTCCTCTTTCCTACTCGTTGCTCGATAAAACACTATGTGGTCGATAGTCTTGATCAATTCCAACTGTACTACACACTTGATAAGAAGGCTAGCAAACAGTTTCTGGTCTGCCATTTCTAAAACAGATCAATAGTGGCATTAGTGAAGCATACTGAAGGAAAGGAGTGAAAAACATTACTTAGCTTGTGACAGAATTACTAAACCCTGAACGCAGATTAAAAGCACAGAGAATATCGGGTTTCATACTCCAGGAAAAATATGCTGCTGGTCGTAAAGACCACCACTATTTGTGCTGTATTCATGCATGAGTTAGCAGATGTTTATGCTGTATTCATACTTTACATTCAACTGCAGTAGATGGACAGGGAGTCTGGATGGAGATCTGTTCAGCATATGCACTGGTAGGAGGCACACTGGTGGGGGTGGGGGGTTCATTTTTTCTTTCATTTTTCTTTATAAATCATGTAATTTATATCATCACCCTAAATTCGGGCCCCAAAAGTGTGTGCTAAGCGCTAGTCTATAAATAGTGCTCCAAGTTGGGCACAGTTTACAGAACAGCACGCAATGCTGGGCTCTGTGTCCAGTTTGGGCATCAAGACTTACACCAATTGTACCCTTGTGTAAATCCCTGCCCCTAACCCCGAATTCTATAACAGTGCACACAAATCCTAGAACCCCTGACCCTTCCATGGCCACACCCCTTTTTCAGATCCACGTGGAAAAATTTATACGCACATCTTTATAGAATAGCAACTATAGAGATGTGTGCGTAAATTCTAATTATTGCTAAATAGAGTCAATAATGGATTGTTAGTGCCCAATTATTGGCATTAATTGGCTCATTAAGGAATAAATTGCACACACAATTTGGGCATGTGTGCAATTTCAAGCACTATATATAGAATTAGGGGATCAGGGAATTAGGGAAAAGAGAGAAACAAAGTAATAAAGGAAAGTGTGATTAACACAATTTTTAAATTGTTCATCCACAATTTCAGGGAGCAAGTATAGAAATAAAAGAATGAGGGGGGAAAAAAAGAAAGAAAATGGTTAACAAATACCAAGAGTGATCTTACAGTCACCATTTACACAGCATTAACATTTTGAGAAGGCATTCCAAGAGACCCTTCACATACACTCAAAAATTCAAGGCGCTGTTTGGGTTCAAAGACAAGAAAACTATTACCCTCATATATAACTAATTACAATCAAATTTACAGTTTTATTGGTAAACCAACCAACAGACAATATACTGTGCAGGTCAGTCATCCATACAGAGGAAAAACACATGTAAAGATCATCAGCCAGCCATACAGTAGTAACCCTCAAATCAAACAGGCTTCACCAGTTTTCATCATACCTCCCTCCCCCCATGATGAAGCAGAAAGAAAATCACTGACGACCTGGGCTCTTATGGCCATTGGACACCCAGAGTTTGATAAACATTTATACATTTAAGCATTTTTGAAGAGAGCAGTCTTGATGGCAAAGCGTGTCATCTTGCAATTGTGGTTGGTCGCGGATCGCCCAACCATATCCCACTGGAGGTCAGCAATGATTCAAGCCTGTGCGCTAGAGAAGAAAGGAATAAGGGACCTGGCCTCCAAGCGAGGTGAACAGTTTTGTGACATCTGGTCTCCATTTTGGAACTCTCTCACTCCAGTAGCAAGAAGCTAATTGTTAAAGTAAGGTTGGGAGGGTAGGGTGGGGGGGGGGGGGGGGCAGAGAGGGTGGGGTTTAGTTGGGACAAAATGTTTAAAAAAGTAACGCAGCTCAAACACTAATTGTTGATTGTTTATTCTGAGATGGCTGTACCCTGACATAGTTTGAATTGCAATAAATAAGAATATTTAAAAAAAACCATTTATACATTTAACTGACATATCAAAAACAACCCCCCCCCCCCCAAATAAACTCCACCCCAAATACCAATACATCCCAAAATGTTAAATCATAAGGTATTCGAAAGAAGACTTCTGTCCCTTGGTGTCATGTTGTATATACCCTGTTTCCCCGAAAGTAAGACATTCCCCGAAAATAAGACCTAGTAGAGGTTTTCCTGAATTGGTAGATATAAGGCCTCCCCCGAAAGTAAGACCTAGCAAATTTTTGTTTGAAAGCAGGGCCGCCGAGAGCCGGACAAGGCCGCCCCCAGGCCGCCCCCCCCCACCTGAGGTCGCCGGGCCCCCCCTCCACCGCTCCCGGAACTAACCTTAAACGCCTCCTTTCACCTTCGCAGCAAGCAGCAGCAGGGCAGACCTCTCCTTCATTCCGTGCCCCGCCCTCGCGGACGTTACGTCAGGTGAGGGCGGGTCACGGAAGGAAGGAGTGGCTTGCCCTGCTGCTGCTTGCTGCGAAGGTGAAAGGAGGCGTTTAAAGTTAGTTCCGGGAGCGACGGAGGGCGGGCGGGCCAACCCCGATCCAACCCCGATGTTTCCTTGAAAAATAAGACAGCCCCTGAAAATAAGACCTAGCGTATTTTGGGGGGCAAAAATTAATATAAGACAGTGTCTTATTTTCGGGGAAACACGGTAGCTATACCAAATAGCTATCCCAAACCAATAAAAAGCGTTGCTTACATTCAAAGGAATTACGTGCCTCCCACACAAGCAATTGGTGGCCCTGGTTCCACCATTTCCAAAAGGAGGGTGGCTTCAGCAACAGTCCAGGATTGCAAAATGCATTTGCGGCCCACAAGACACAGTTTCCTAATAAGCAAAGTAACCCCGGCTTATCAAGGAAGAGAGTAGCGGGCAAGTGCCATAGAGCTTGGTCTGTCGAGGTCAAAATATACTGTGCAATGATGCGTGATCAAGAATAACTACCACCGGGTTAGGGAGGAAGGGGTCCAGGGAGGGGTTCATAATATATATGTCAGTTCTTTCTAGAATGTAGTGAAAGGCTATGATATGGTGTAAGTGAATGTGACTTGTTCTTTTGCTTTCAGTAAAAACTTAAAAAAACAAAAAAAACAAACAAAAAAAAAATATATATATACATATACACACACACACATACTGTGCAATAGCTGACCAAAATCTTCCAACTGTGGGCCAGGCTCAAAAGGCATGAACTAAACTATTATCAGAAAGCAAACATTTTCTACACAGTGAGAACGGTGCATGTCCCGATTTATGGAGCTGCACTTGGAGCTGATGAAAAGATCTTTATGCACTAGCATAAAAAAGGTATCACAACCTAAAAAGAATCCAATTTTTTTTCTTCAAATGGAAGATGTGGTTAATACAAAAGCAATACAGGAGAAACCGGTTTAAAAATGAAACACACTTTCTTACTTCCATATGGTCTGCCTTTCCAGTTCTCCTCAGTGGGATTTGAAAATTGGCTCTGTCCCCTCTCTGAAGGGTTTTTATCCATACTGCTCAGAGACTGACGATCAAAATCCAAATCCTAAAAATGGATCAGTTGTTGAGTTTTGTTTTACATACAAAATTCAGATGCTTTTCATGCAAAACATAAAACTGTACTTTGATCTTTCCTTTACATCTTTTCCTGTGAATACAGCGACACAAGAGAGAATTTAAACCAAATTATTTGACCAGCTACCTTTCGTGGTTAGCACTGTACAACAGAACAACACTGGACACACTCTACTGCAAATCAAGGGGGAAGTTTTGCCCAGTGTTCTAAAGTTTAAAAATTATTATAACAGACCTACTGCTGTAACATTTATAAATGCCTTTCAAGTAAATTTAAGCAGCCTGATATTCAAAGCTAGTTATATGTTTACCACCAGCCACTGAATGAATAACTGACTTATCAATGCATTTTCAACCTCTCTACAGAGCACTGAAAATCCATAAGCCCTGATAAATTTCATCACAAAGGGGCAGAGGGAGGGCATATTTATGAATTATCCATTTAAGAGGCAATTCTATAAGTGGGCACCTTTTGGACACCCCAATGCCATGTGGTGAGAGACTATACTATAATGGCATCTGGAAGTCCAAATTCCATTATAAAATGCTAGCATAACCCAGCATTAAGAAATTAGGTCTCACCTGATAATTTTCTTTCCATTAGTCCTTTCCCACTATTCCAGAACCTGTGGAATAGTTGTTTCTATCAACCAGCAGGTGGAGACAGAGAACTGAAAACTGAGCTGAGGCATCTCTCTTGGTATCCAGTTCAGCTCCTCAGTATTTACGTAGACAAGCAGTAAGAAGAAACTCAGAATAAACACAACCTTAAACAAGTTGCTAACCTAACACAAACCAGACAAGCAAATGCGTGGACCTCTCTCATCACTGGAGATATGCAGAAAGCACCATGCAAGGTGACAATCGTTACTTGACCCATTATTTCACACCGACTAAACATCCCAGAAACCTTGGGCAGGCCTATGGAATAGTGGGAAGGACTAATGGAAAGAAATCATCACGCAACACCTAATTTCTTCTTCTATTCCAGAACCTGTGAGATGTTCAAAAGCAATCCCTAGAGTGGGTGGGATCCTGGTGCTGCCACCTTGAGGACAAAGTCCCCAAATTTGCTTTGGAGTGCGCCGCAACATCTACCAATTAGTGCTTGGCAAAGGAATGCAGCATAAACCATGTCGCCACCTTGCAAATATCCGCAGGACATAGTAAGGTAGTCTCCGCCCAGAATGTTGCTGTATGTCTCGTAGAATGATCCTGCAAGGACTGAGGAGCCTGCTTCCCTACAAGCAAATAAGATGATGCAATAGTCTCCTTCAGCCATCTAGCAGTTGTGGGCCTGCCTCTGTTTACCAAAAAGCAGGCTGTCCATTTGCAAAACTCATTTGTGACTTCCAGATATCTAATGAGGACTCTATGCACATAGAGAAGCTTCAAAGAAGAATACCAAGCCCCTTTGTCCTATCTGCGAAAGGATGGAAGCTCCACAGATTGGTTGAGATAAAATGCTGATACCACTTTTAGAAGAAAGGAAGGAACCATGTGCAGGGAGACTCCACCTCCAAAATACTGAAGCTCTGAAATCCTACATGCTGACGCTACAGTCACCAAGAACGATGTCTTTAATGTAAGATCTTTCAAGGAGGCCTTCCAGAGTGACTCAAAAGGAGGCATCTGAATAGCCTAAAGGACTAACAAACAAAGCAAACAAAGGGAACATAGCAAACAAAGGGAGGCCACAAGTGACCCACTCCCCACAAGAATCTAACTCCCAACTCGAGACATGACTTTAGGTTCAGAAATGCTTTACATCCATGGCGTATTTGAGGGTGTGGAGAACTTTGAGGGCTGGTGTTTTGTGTGCAAACTATATCCCTTCTTTGCTCAAATCGCATACAACCTAGCATTTCTCCAGGCAGGCCTTCAGAAAGGATTGGTGTTGGGTGCTCTAAAAGTTCAAGTTACAGCTTTGGCCTGTTTCAGGGGTTGACTGCAGAATATGTCTCTTGCAGCTCACCTTGCTATCGTTAGATTCTTGTGGGATCTAACGATAGCCAGGTGAGCTGCAAAAGAGATATTCGGCAGTCAACCCCTGAAACAGGCCAAAGCTGCAACTTGAACTTTTAGAGAACCCAACACCAATCTTTTCTGAAGGCCTGCCTGGAGAAATGCTAGGATGTGTGCGATTTGAGCAAAGAAGGGATATAGCTTGCATACAAAACACCAGCCCTCAAACGTTCTCCACGCCCTCAAATATGCCATGGATGTAAAGCATTTCTGAGCCTGAAGAAAGATTGCAATGACAGAATCAGAATAACCTTTTCATTTCAACTGAGCCTTTTCAATGGCCAAGTCATAAGACCAAAGGGACACTGATCCTCCATGAGCACTGAACCTTGCTTCAGTAGGCTGTGTACCTGTGGAAGACAGAGAGAATCCTCGTCCAGCAGTTGAATCAGGTATGCATATCACAGCCTCCATGGCCAATCCAGGGCTATGAGAATTATTCCACCCTGGAGCAATGTGATCCTTTTTGAACACATGACCTACAATGGGCTAAGGAGGGAAGACATATAGAAGATGTGTCTCCAGCCAGGGCCACAGTAGGGCATCAATCCCCATCAAACCTAGTTCTTTCCAACAGCTGAAGAACTCGGGTACTCTGGCATTCCTTTTCATCGCTATCAAGTCCAGAGGTGGAAATCCCCATCTGTCCACTATTAGCAGAAACCCCTAGCTGGATAATTCCCATTTTCCCAGGTCCAAGGAGTGCCTGCTGAGAAGATCCACCTCCACATTCCAAGACCCTAAGATGTGAGCTGCCGACTACAGCAGAGAAGATTTTTCTCCGCCCAGTTCATAAGGGAGGCTGCCTTTGCTGCCATCGGACGACTGTGGGTCCCGCCTTGTTTGATATAATACTGGGGAGCTGGACTGGATTCCTAGACAGATCTTACAGATCAGATTTCAGTTCTCTCTCTCCACCTGCTGGTTGATGGACACAACTATCCCACAGATTCTGGAATAACGGGAAGCAACAAAATAGAATGTGCCTTACATTTTTATGTCCACAGATACGCCAGCCATTACCTGGCAGAACTGCAGTCATACAAATGTGGAAGTACCGGAATAATTTATTCTGTAAGTTTCTAGTAGTAAGTGGGAAACATGTTTATATCCCGCCAATGCTCTGCTCAAGTGTATATCATCTTGCATCTATGCACGCCCTTACAGAATAGCGCTTAGGCGCTCTGCTAGCTAGCACTCTGCAAATTAACAAGTGTAAGGGACATGTAAATGCACCCAGTGACAATGTTGCCCTTTTAGAGGTGATAGTCATTAAAACTGACAATTTACGTTTATAGTTTAGGCCTGCTGAATAGCAGACCTAAACTAAAAGGCTAGTACCAGCAGTGACCCCACTAGATGGATATATTCAGTATCGCTGCTTACATGAACAGAGACATGACTGCAGCATCACACTGGCTTAAAATTGACCCCCAGGTGTGCTGTGGCTATATATAGATAGATAGATAGATAGATAGATAGATAGATAGATAGATAGATAGATAGATAGATAGATAGATAGAGAGAGAGAGAGTCTGGTCACTCATTCAGCTCAGTCAGTTGCCTGACTTCAAATCTCATGCTGCTCACACCAAAAGTGTGTCTGGTGATACTCTTACATGGTAATGTGTGCTGCTGCTGACTACTACTACTTAACATTTCTAGAGCGCTACTAGGGTTACGCAGCGCTGTACAGTTTAACAAAGAAGGACAGTCCCTGCTCGAAGGAGCTTACAATCTAAAGGACGAAATGTCAAGTTGGGGCAGTCAAGATTTCCTGAATAGAGGTGTAGTGGTTAGGTGCCAAAGGCGACATTGGTGGGCTTTGAGCAAGGATTTGAAGATGGGCAGGGAGGGGGCCTGGCACTTGTGAGCATGTTACATAATGACTGGTAAAGATGAACAGCAGCACAACAACATTTTATGTTATGTGAACACTGTGGTTAATAGGCCTAGGAACGAATAGCAGAAGATAGTGGCCAGCTGCAGTGTTACGCTTCTTACTGAATTTGATTATGTTATGTTATATTTTGTACAGGTCAACCGAAACTGGGTTTTTTTCCCTCCCCCCCCCCCCCCCCCCCCCCCTATTTTCGGCTGAAACCAAAATAGCAGCTGAAACCCATCATCTGGTTTCGGACGAAGCCAACATTTCAACTTTGGTTGTATGAATGTGAACCAGTGAGGGCCACTGAAAACGGTCAGAGCTTGTAGAGTCTGCATCCCTCTGCTAAATCCACAGTGTCCAAGCCATAATATAATAATTTAAACAATGAAAGTGCATATTTTACCTCCAAGCAAAACAGCCTCCACGTACATGGACTGCAACTAATGAAAAAACTAAAAATCATGATGCTTTTACAGTAGTTGACTTTGCACCATAGTTGAAGTGACAGCTGACATCATAACTCCACAGAGCCTAATTCCTAAGGAGCTTATCATTCCGAATTTACAGACTTAAATTCTTGCTAAAATTCTGTATCAAAAGCATTTATTTGGAGCACTCTATTTACCAGATAAACTATTGTGCAAGAGCATAAATGCATTACAAGCAATCACACAGTAATTGATGGCAGAAAAAAATCCAGTCTGCCAAACAAGACAGCCAGAGTCAGCCACTGTTGTGTAGGTTATAGTCATTCATATTTAAATACCACACACACACAAAATTATAAACAGAAGCTACCTCCTTCCAGGACTACCTTAAAACCCCTGTGGTCTAGTCTGAGCAGGAATGATGCCCAGTTGTGGCAGCCATCTTGAAAGCACAGTCTCAACTACACTGATAGACCAGCAGGGATTGTAAGATAGGCCCGGGGGGGGGGGGGGGGGGGGGGGGGCAACCCCTCTTCGAAAGGCAGTGGGGATAGAAAGAGAGAGACACAAAATGGGACAAAGCACAAATTTTCAGCTTCAACCAAAACAAACCGTCTGTTCTGGCTGAAAGTGAAAACATGACAGAAAATTAAAATAACCTTTCTATTGAAACCGAAACCGGGCAGAAAAAGGATTTTGAGCCAGTTTTGGTGCCGAAACCAAAACTCGGTCAGCCTCTACTATTTTATAATGTGTCTTGGCTTTACGGTGGAATAAACTATAAACTGTCAAAAAACAAAGTAAAAAAAAAAAAAAAGAAGAATTACCAAGTGTTTTTCTGATGAATCCTCCTCTGTTCCTGCTGGTCTCCACGTCAACAAACTGCACAACAAAATAAAACCATTTTTCAAACTCCAGGTTTCAGGCATATATCCTTTGATCACAAATTTTAAGACAAACTTACACGCTAGGAATGGTGGCTTTGAAAATTTCTAGCATACAGTTACAAGTTTGATCCCAGACTTGAGGGCTGAATTTATCTCCATTTGAGATGACCAGGTTTTCTAGGCAGTTTGTTCCTGATTTGCCCAGCTGTTCATTGTCTGCAAGATAATTCAGCACATGGCTTATTAAGTTTTGTAACCTCTTGAGCATAAAGGGTGAAACATTTCACACTGGGCACCGCTCTCCAGAAAACTGAAACTTAACACTAAATACCGTGAAACAGATATTAGCTACATAGTTTTTCCAACACATGGAAAAACATGAGCAGTGAATAACTACGTGCTCTGGCCATTCAGACTGTAACAAACAGTTCACATTAATTTCAGGTTTGAAAGCATGAACTGCAATTTGAAAGAAGCAGTATCACACTCAAAACTAGCTCTGTGAAGGGAGTCATGAATTCAGGGCAATGAACTGCTAAGTTCTGGGTACATCATAGCCCAGGGTGTTTCAATATGGTGGCACAAGCCAAACCCAAGGAAAATTCTGGCTTCAGAAAAGGGAAATGCTGAGAAGTGTTTCCACACTTTGTACTTCCAGCAAAAGAAACAATGTTCTGGCATATGAACATTCCTACAACAAATGCTTCTAGGAATCTAAATACCATACAACAAAATAGTAGAATACCTCTATAGAGATACAGTATGGTATATTTTTAGGAAATACAGAGCAAAATCTCTTTTTTCTCAAAATTGCTTATTTCTCAAAAATTAGGAGGAAAAGACCTCATTAAGACCTCAGTCCACAAACTTGGAGCTTATAGCTTCCTATACGTGTGATTGGTCAAAGAAGTCATCATTTCAGACCAACGATGACTTGTTTGACTAATCACACATATAAGAAGCTATAAGCTCCAAGTTTTTGGACTGAGGTCTTAATGAGGTATTTTCTTCCTAATTTTTGAGAAATAAGCAATTTAGAGAAAAAAAGAGATATTGCTCTGTATTTCCTACAAATATACCATACTGTATATCTATATGAACATTCCTCTTCAAAAAGGCCTACCCCAACGACCCAAAGTAAACCTCTTCACCCAGAAACATAACATTACTAATGATCATACTGGACATCACGCAATCTTCATCCCTTCCGATCCTCCACATATACCTCATTCGATCACTATACAACCTTGTATTTGTTATCAATGGACTGGGCAAGCGCCTTTGATGGTACTATGTAAAGCGAATGCTACATACCTGTAGAAGGTATTCTCCGAGGACAGCAGGCTGATTGTTCTCACTGATGGGTGACGTCCACGGCAGCCCCTCCAATCGGAAACTTCACTAGCAAAGTCCTTTGCTAGCCCTCGCGCGCCCGCGCGCACCGCGCATGCGCGGCCGTCTTCCCGCCCGAAACCGGCTCGAGCCGGCCAGTCCAGTATGTAGCAAGACAATACACTTCAAGGGAAGACACAACTCCAAAGGGGAGGCGGGCGGGTTTGTGAGAACAATCAGCCTGCTGTCCTCGGAGAATACCTTCTACAGGTATGTAGCATTCGCTTTCTCCGAGGACAAGCAGGCTGCTTGTTCTCACTGATGGGGTATCCCTAGCCCCCAGGCTCACTCAAAACAACAACATTGGTCAATTGGGCCTCGCAACGGCGAGGACATAACTGAGATTGACCTAAAAAATTTACCAACTAACTGAGAGTGTAGCCTGGAACAGAACAAACAGGGCCCTCGGGGGGTGGAGTTGGATCCTAAAGCCCAAACAGGTTCTGAAGAACTGACTGCCCGAACCGACTGTCACGTCGGGTATCCTGCTGCAGGCAGTAATGAGATGTGAATGTGTGGACAGATGACCACGTCGCAGCTTTGCAAATTTCCTCCATGGTGGCTGACTTCAAGTGGGCTACCGACGCTGCCATGGCTCTAACATTATGAGCCGTGACATGACCCTCAAGAGCCAGCCCAGCCTGGGCGTAAGTGAAGGAAATGCAATCTGCTAGCCAATTGGATATGGTGCGTTTCCCTACAGCCACTCCCCTCTTGTTGGGATCAAAAGAAACAAACAATTGGGCGGACTGTCTGTGGGCCTGTGTCCGCTCCAGATAGAAGGCCAATGCTCTCTTGCAGTCCAATGTGTGCAGCTGACGTTCAGCAGGGCAGGAATGAGGACGGGGAAAGAATGTTGGCAAGACAATTGACTGGTTCAGATGGAACTCCGACACAACCTTTGGCAGAAACTTAGGGTGAGTGCGGAGGACTACTCTGTTGTGATGAAATTTGGTGTAAGGGGCCTGGGCTACCAGGGCCTGAAGCTCACTGACTCTACGAGCCGAGGTAACTGCCACCAAGAAAATGACCTTCCAGGTCAAGTACTTCGGATGGCAGGAATTCAGTGGCTCGAAAGGAGGTTTCATCAGCTGGGTGAGAACGACATTGAGATCCCATGACACTGTAGGAGGCTTGACAGGGGGCTTTGACAAAAGCAAACCTCTCATGAAGCGAACAACTAAAGGCTGTCCTGAGATCGGCTTACCTTCCACTTGGTAATGGTATGCACTGATTGCACTAAGGTGAACCCTTACGGAGTTGGTCTTCAGACCAGACTCAGACAAGTGGAGAAGGTATTCAAGCAGGGTCTGTGTAGGACAAGAGCGAGGATCTAGGGCCTTGCTGTCACACCAGACGGCAAACCTCCTCCAATGAAAGAAGTAACTTCTCTTAGTGGAGTCTTTCCTGGAAGCAAGCAAGATGCGGGAGACACCCTCTGGCAGACCCAAAGAGGCAAAGTCTACGCCCTCAACATCCAGGCCGTGAGAGCCAGGGACTGGAGGTTGGGATGCAGAAGAGCCCCTTCGTCCTGCGTGATGAGGGTCGGAAAACACTCCAATCTCCACGGTTCTTCGGAGGATAACTCCAGAAGAAGAGGGAACCAGATCTGACGCGGCCAAAAGGGAGCAATCAGAATCATGGTGCCTCGGTCTTGCTTGAGTTTCAACAAAGTCTTCCCCACCAGAGGAATGGGAGGATAAGCATACAGCAGACCTTCCCCCCAATCCAGGAGGAAGGCATCCGACGCCAGTCTGCCGTGGGCCTGAAGCCTGGAACAGAACTGAGGGACCTTGTGGTTCACTTGAGATGCGAAGAGATCCACCAGGGGGGTGCCCCACGCCTGGAGATCTGTCGCACCACACGGGAATTGAGCGACCACTCGTGAGGTTGCATAATCCTGCTCAACCTGTCGGCCAGACTGTTGTTTACGCCTGCCAGATATGTGGCTTGGAGCACCATGCCTTGACGGCGAGCCCAGAGCCACATGCTGACGGCTTCCTGACACAGGGGGCGAGATCCGGTGCCCCCCTGCTTGTTGACATAGTACATGGCAACCTGATTGTCTGTCTGAATTTGGATAATTTGGTGGGACAGCCGATCTCTGAAAGCCTTCAGAGCGTTCCAGATCGCTCGCAACTCCAGAAGATTGATCTGTAGATCGCTTTCTTGGAGGGACCACCTTCCTTGGGTGTGAAGCCCATCGACATGAGCTCCCCATCCCAGGAGAGACGCATCCGTGGTCAGCACTTTTTGAGGCTGAGGAATTTGGAAGGGACGTCCCAGAGTCAAATTGGAGCAAATCGTCCACCAATACAGGGATTCGAGAAAACTCGTGGACAGGTGGATCACGTCCTCTAGACCCCCGGCGGCCTGATACCACTGGGAGGCTAGAGTCCATTGAGCAGATCTCATGTGAAGGCGGGCCATGGGAGTCACATGAACTGTGGAAGCCATGTGGCCCAGCAATCTCAACATCTGCCGAGCTGTGATCTGCTGGGACGCTCGCACCCGCGAGACGAGGGACAACAAGTTGTTGGCCCTCGCCTCTGGGAGATAGGCGCGAGCCGTCCGAGAATCCAGCAGGGCTCCGATGAATTCGAGTTTCTGCACTGGGAGAAGATGGGACTTTGGGTAATTTATCACAAACCCCAGTAGCTCCAGGAGGCGAATAGTCATCTGCATGGACTGCAGGGCTCCTGCCTCGGATGTGTTCTTCACCAGCCAATCGTCGAGATATGGGAACACGTGCACCCCCAGCCTGCGAAGCGCCGCTGCTACCACAGCTAGGCACTTTGTGAACACCCTGGGCGCAGAGGCGAGCCCAAAGGGTAGCACACAGTACTGGAAGTGGCGTGCGCCCAGCTGAAATCGCAGATACTGTCTGTGAGCTGGCAGTATCGGGATGTGTGTGTAGGCATCCTTCAAGTCCAGAGAGCATAGCCAATCGTTTTGCTGAATCATGGGGAGAAGGGTGCCCAGGGAAAGCATCCTGAACTTTTCTTTTACGAGATATTTGTTCAGGGCCCTTAGGTCTAGGATGGGACGCATCCCCCCTGTTTTCTTTTCCACAAGGAAGTACCTGGAATAGAACCCCAGCCCTTCTTGCCCGGATGGCACGGGCTCGACCGCATTGGCGCTGAGAAGGGCGGAGAGTTCCTCTGCAAGTACCTGCTTGTGCTGGAAGCTGTAGGACTGAGCTCCCGGTGGACAATTTGGAGGTTGTGAGGCCAAATTGAGGGTGTATCCTTGCCGGACTATTTGGAGAACCCACTGATCGGAGGTTATGAGAGGCCACCTTTGGTGAAAAGCTTTCAACCTCCCTCCGACAGGCAGGTCGCCCGGCACTGACACTTGGATGTCGGCTATGCTCTGCTGGAGCCAGTCAAAAGCTCGCCCCTTGCTTTTGCTGGGGAGCCGCGGGGCCTTGCTGATTCGCACGCTGCTGACGAGAGCGAGCGCGCTGGGGCTTAGCCTGGGCCGCAGGCTGTCGGGAAGGAGGATTGTACCTACGCTTGCCAGAAGTATAGGGAACAGTCTTCCTTCCCCCGAAAAATCGTCTACCTGTAGAGGTAGAAGCTGAAGGCTGCCGGCGGGCGAACTTGTCGAATGCGGTGTCCCGCTGGTGGAGAGACTCTACCACCTGCTCGACTTTTTCGCCAAAAATGTTATCCGCACGGCAAGGCGAGTCCGCAATCCGCTGCTGGATTCTATTCTCCAGGTCGGCGGCACGCAGCCATGAGAGCCTGCGCATCACCACACCTTGAGCAGCGGCCCTGGACGCAACATCAAAAGTGTCATAAACTCCTCTGGCCAGGAATTTTCTGCACGCCTTCAGCTGCCTGACCACCTCCTGAAAAGGCTTGGCTTGCTCAGGGGGAAGAGCATCAACCAAGCCCGCCAACTGCCGCACATTATTCCGCATGTGTATGCTCGTGTAGAGCTGGTAAGACTGGATCTTGGACACGAGCATAGAGGAATGGTAGGCCTTCCTCCCAAAGGAGTCTAAGGTTCTAGCGTCCTTGCCCGGGGGCGCCGAAGCATGTTCCCTAGAACTCTTAGCCTTCTTTAGGGCCAAATCCACAACTCCAGAGTCATGAGGCAACTGAGTGCGCATCAGCTCTGGGTCCCCATGGATCCGGTACTGGGACTCGATCTTCTTGGGAATGTGGGGATTAGTTAATGGCTTGGTCCAGTTCGCAAGCAATGTCTTCTTCAGGACATGGTGCAAGGGAACAGTGGACGCTTCCTTAGGTGGAGAAGGATAGTCCAGGAGCTCAAACATTTCAGCCCTGGGCTCGTCCTCCACAACCACCGGGAAGGGGATGGCCGTAGACATCTCCCGGACAAAGGAGGCAAAAGACAGACTCTCGGGAGGAGAAAGCTGTCTCTCAGGAGAGGGAGTGGGATCAGACGGAAGACCCTCAGACTCCTCGTCAGAGAAATATCTGGGATCTTCCTCTTCCCCCACGAGGCCTCACCCTCGGTGTCAGACACAAGTTCACGGACCTGTGTCTGCAACCTCGCCCTGCTCGACTCCGTGGAACCCCGTCCACGATGGGGGCGTCGAGAGGTAGACTCCCTCGCCCGCATCGGCGAAGCTCCCTCCGCCGACGTAGTCGGGGAGCCTTCCTGGGAGGTGGCCGCGGTCGGTACCGCACGCGGGTACCGACGTCGGGGACCTCAACCTGGGCGATGGGCCAGCCGGCGCCACGCTCGACGGTACCGGTGGCGCAAGCACCGCCGGTACCGGAGGGGTAGGGCGCAACAGCTCTCCCAGAATCTCTGGGAGAACGGCCCGGAGGCTCTCGTTTAGAGCGGCTGCAGAGAAAGGCTGAGAGGTCGATGCAGGCGTCGACGTCAGTACCTGTTCCGGGCGTGGAGGCTGTTCCGGGCTGTCCAGAGCGGAGCGCATCGACACCTCCTGAACAGAGGGTGAGCGGTCCTCTCGGTGCCGATGCCTGCTGGGTGCCGAATCCCTCGGCGACCCAGAGCTCTCGGTGCCGACACGGGGAGGAGGACCGGTGTCGATGCTTCTTCGATTTCTTCCGAAGCATGTCACCGGAGCTCCCCGGCACCGACGAGGAGGACGTCGAATCCATCCGTCGCTTCCTCGGGGCCGAGACTGAAGAAGGTCGATCTCGGGGGGGCTGTACCGCAGGAGCCCTCAGGGTAGGCGGAGACCCACCCGAGGGCTCACCGCCACCAGCAGGGGAATGGACAGCCCTCACCTGCACTCCACCCGATGCACCACCGTCCGACGACATCAGCAGACGAGGTCCTGGTACCACCGACGTCGATGCAGCTATCCGATGTCTCGGCGCCGATGCAGAGGCCCGATGCCTCGATGCAGGGGCGGCCGAGGAAGAAGGTCTGGACGCTGACGACGTCGATGCACTCGAAGATCCCGGTGCCGATGCCGACGAAGAGCCCGAGAACAACACGTTCCACTGGGCTAGTCTCGCTACCTGAGTCCGCCTTTGAAGCAGGGAACACAGACTGCAGTTCTGAGGGCGGTGCTCGGCCCCCAGACACTGAAGACACGACGAGTGTCGATCAGTGAGCGAGATAACCCGGGCGCACTGGGTGCACTTCTTGAAGCCGCTGGAAGGCTTCGATGTCATGGGCGGAAAAATCACGCCGGCGAAATCAAAAGCCGAAATGGCGAAATTTGGAGCACCAAATTTAGAGGGAGAAAAAATCTCGACCGAGGCCGAAAAGAGGCCTACCCCGACGACGAAAGAAAACTTACCGGGGCAAAAAAGCTGGAAGTACGGGGAGGATTTACACGAAACCCGGCGGGGGGTTTCCGGAGCACTTCCCGACTAGGACAAAGCTTTCCCGAAGGAAAAAAACACGTTCAAAACAAATTGGACGCGCGAGGTCGACTTTCCGGGGCTCGACACGGCGAAAACACGACCGTACCGAGTGCGGACAAAAGAAGACTGGCCGGCTCGAGCCGGTTTCGGGCGGGAAGACGGCCGCGCATGCGCGGTGCGCGCGGGCGCGCGAGGGCTAGCAAAGGACTTTGCTAGTGAAGTTTCCGATTGGAGGGGCTGCCGTGGACGTCACCCATCAGTGAGAACAAGCAGCCTGCTTGTCCTCGGAGAAGCCACATTGAGCCTACAAATAGGTGGGAAAATGTGAAGTACAAATGCAACAAGTAAATACATAAGAAGCACAAAGGACTTTGAATAGTGGTGCAAGTATGCTTTATTGGTGACCCGACACGGGCCATGTTTCGGTGTGAAGCAACGCCTGCTTCAGGGGTCAATTCAGGCAATAAACACTAGTTGCATAAGCTATTGCTCAAAACAGTATAGTGAACAGTCCACTCTAAGGACGGTGAATCAGGATCCTAGTGCAGAACCTGTTTTAAGCAACAGGAATGTTGATTGGCTGAACTGACCCCTGAAGCAGGCGTTACTTCATGACGAACACAGCCCGTGTCAGGTCACCAATAAAGTACCACTTGTGCAAGCCCTTTGTGTTTCTTTTTTTTGGATTGCTTCTGTTGTGTACTTTGACACTCTCCATTGTATGCTGCTTTATATGAACATTCCTGACAGATAGAAAAGCCTTTGAATAGCTTGATAGACCCACCTTGTTTAGCACACCATTGTAATTGGGTAAATATATCAGAAAGGAGGACATCATTTAAAGCCTCATAGAAATGTGTAAATACATCACAGATGGCATAAAGTGCATGGTTACATGTGGTGGTCATCCATTCAGACTTCTGCAGAGAAATAAAAAAAAAAGTTTTCTACTTAATACATTTGAGTATAAATAAATATCTAGGAGTACTTTTACTAAGCAGCGCAAAAATGTGGCCTGCGCTATCCCCAGTGCAGGTTTTTACTGCATGCTAAGGCCACTTTTAACGCTGCCAGGAAATGTGCTAATTTTCCCATTAGCGCGTGAGCACTTAACTAAATGCAATGGTATTAAGTACAAATCCTTCTACGCATCCAATTTTTCCTTTTCAGGTAGCCAGCTTTGGAATGCTTTACCAAGACCTATCCGTACCATTAACGGCCTTTTGCCCTTCAGGAAAGCACTGAAGACCCATCTCTTCAAGATAGCCTATCCTAACGATTCAACCTAACCAAAACTTGCCCACATGATTCTTACTGATAATTGTTTTACATTGACCTTGTTTCCCATTATCCTTTTTGCTACCCCATATCCATTCCTTTTCCATCTTCCTACGTCTACCTCCCAACGCTCATTTCCTTCTGCACCTTGCTTCTCACAGGTCTCCCACTTAGCCATCTCTCTCCTCTTCAATCTGTTCAAAATTCTGCTGCACGACTAATATTCCGCCAGGGTCGTTATGCTCATATTAGCCCTCTCCTCAAGTCACTTCACTGGCTTCCTATCCGTTTCCGCATACAGTTCAAACTCCTCTTATTGACCTATAAGTGCATTCACTCTGCAGCTCCCCAGTACCTCTCCACTCTCATCGCTCCCTACATTCCTCCCCAGGAACTCCGTTCACTGGGTAAATCTCTCTTATCTGCACCCTTCTCCTCCACCGCTAACTCCAGACTCCGTTCCTTTTATCTTGCTGCACCATATGCCTGGAATAGACTTCCTGAGCTGGTACGTCAAGCTCCACCTCTGGCCGTCTTCAAATCTAAGCTAAAAGCCCACCTTTTTGATGCTGCTTTTAACTCCTAACCCTTATTCACTTGTTCAGAACCCTTAATTTATCATCCTCACCTTAATTTTCCCTTATCTCTTGTTTGTCCTGTTTGTCTGTCCTAATTAGATTGTAAGCTCTGTCGAGCAGGGACTGTCTCTTCATGTTCAAGTGCACAGCGCTGCGTACGTCTAGTAGCGCTATAGAAATGATAAGTAGTAGTAGTAATTCCTCCTATGCTCAATTGACTTATCCATAACCCCATTAATTCTGCGTTTACTACAAACTGTATATTCTTCTTTCGACTTTGTAATTCTTTATATTGTTACTATGTAAGCCGCATTGAGCATGCCATGTGTGGGAAAGTGCGGGATACAAATGTAATAAATAAATAAACTACACTTATTTTCTAAGGCAGCAAGGGCTTATACTCTAACCACACGTTAATCGGTTAGAACACAGCAATGTAGCTGCACTAACTGATTAGCACAGAACACGCCTACTCTCTACTCCCAATACTAAAAAATAAAAACTATTTTTTAGCTCTTAGACAGCGCACACATGCAAAATCTACTGTAGGACACCTAAGCGTGTCCCTTGGTAGTACTTAACTTTCAGTAAGCATGCGTTAGTGCTTACGCAACTTAGTAAAAAGACCCTTATATGTTTAAATATGCTTCAATATTATATGTGGGGAGATCATTCTATAAAGCCCATTTTACATAGAGAAGGAGAAATTAGACCTTACCTGCTAATTTGCTTTCCTTTAATCCCTCCGGACCGGCCCAGGATTGGACTGATGGGTTGTGCTCGCCTTCCAGCAGGTTGGAGACTGAGAAAAAACTCTGACTCTAGCGAGCCAATAGGAGCCCTGGTCATGTGACCCTAGCCTCAGTATTTGAATAACAAAGCAGAAAGAAGAAGAACAATACATTCTGTGCCCCAAGGAATTCTAGCAACCAGGGAGCACTATTGAAAACGTGCTCTAATAAAGGCTCACCGACAACTCTCACCAGAGCAGCGGTATGGCCTCACTGTACTGGCTCACCACGTACCCTTACCAGAGCAGCGGTTTGGCCTCACTGTAATGGCTCACCACATACCCTTACCAGAGCAGCGGTATGGCCTTATCTTAATGGCTCACCGAAAACCCTTACGAGAGTATCGGTATGGCCTAACTGAAATGGCTCACCGACTACCCTCACCAGAGCAGCGGTATGGCCTCACTGTAATGGCTCACCACGTACCCTTACCAGAGCAGCGGTATGGCCTCACTGTAATGGCTCACCACGTACCCTTACCAGAGCAGCGGTATGGCCTCACTGTAATGGCTCACCACATACCCTTACCAGAGCAGCGGTATGGCCATAACAGAAGATCAATGATTTATTTTTTTATTTATTTTTTTATATTTGTCTAACTAGCAAAAAACAGCTCTGCAAACAAATAAATAGAACATGGAAACACAGACAGAAAACTGGAACAGGGAGGGGCCTGGGCCGGTCCGGAGGGATTAAAGGAAAGCAAATTAGCAGGTAAGGTCTAATTTCTCCTTCCTTAGCATCCCTCCGGACCGGCCCAGGATTGGACTGATGGGACGTAACAAAGCAGTAGTTCTACGGGTGGGACCCCAGCAAGACCGCAGTGAGTACCCGCGATGCAAAGACCACCTCCTGCCAACAATGAACATCAAGTCTGTAATATCTAGAAAAAGAATGGAGAGAGGACCAAGTCGCCGCCTTACAAATCTCTGCAGGAGGCACCAAGGAATACTCCGCGCACGACGCTGCCTGCGCTCTAGTAGAATGAGCATTAATAGCCTCCGGGACTGCCTTGCCTGCCAAGAGGTAGGCTGAAGCTATTATCTCTTTAATCCACCTAGATAACGTAGGCTTAGAAGCTGACAAACTCTTACGGTGCTGTCCAAACTCTGGGTTTTCTGACAAACTCTTACGGTGACCAGCAAAAAGCAAAAGACAATCCGAGCGGCGAAAAACCTCAGTGACTGCGAGATATCGTTTAAGCACTCTCTTACCATCCAAAGTACGCAATTTCTTCTGCTCGTGCATACCTGAGACCAATCCCACAACAGGAAGAAAACCGACTGGGACAGATGAAACCGAGAAAGAACCTTAGGCAAAAAAAGAAGGAACCGGACGAAGGACCACTCGCTCTTTAGAAAACTGTAGAAATGGAGACCTGCAGGAAAAAACTTGCAACTCCAAAACTCTCCTAGCGGATGCAATATCCACCAAAAAACACTGTCTTTAGGGTTAAGTCGATCCCAACATGGAAAGAACGATCTGACCGGTGGCCGAAGAAGGCTAACTCCTTTTAAGACACGGGCGATCTCGGGAAGACTGCCACTGACTTACCCCGAATCCGACCTCTGAAACCGGATAGAGCTGCCGTCTGCATTTTAAGTGAAGAAAGAGACAGACCTTCATCAAATCCTCGCTGCAGAAAAACATCTGAGCCACAGAAACTTGAAAAGGAGCAATCCCAGCGTCTGCACACCAAGACTGAAAAATTCTCCAGGGGCGAAAATAGTTGAGAGAAGTGGAGCGACGACGAGACCGAAGCATGGTGGAAATAAAAAAAACCCTGTGAGCTAAACGGGCTCATGGAAGAATCAAGTTGTAAGACAAAATCGAGCCGGGGAAAGCTGGGCCTTGAATCAGCAAGGACTTGTATAGCAGAAGTCGAAGAGAAGACATCACCTTCAGCCGCTGCAGATTCGCGTATCAAGAGCGTCAAGGCTAATCTGGGAGAACCAGAATTACTGGCTTCCCATGTTCCTCTATCTTCTGAAGGAGACGACCTAATAGAGGCTACGGAGGAAGCGCAAGTCTGTAAACGAACAGATGGAAAACTGGAGCCAATGACGTACTAGCAACTAAAACGCTCGATTGCTGAGAGCCCATTCGCATGGATCGAGCGTGCGACGACTGGGAAAGTCCGCTTGAATATTGTCAACTTCTGCTATATGCGAGGCTGATATGGCAGTGAGATGAGCTTCTGCCCATACCAGGAAACTCTCCACCTCTTGCCACCAGAGATGGCACCTTGTTACCCTCTGCCGATTGATATAGGCTACTGCTGAGGCATTGTCAAGAACCACCAGCTTTATAAGCGGCAGAAAGGCAAAAGAGCAGAATACTACGCCAGTAAAGAAGATACACTTGAAGAAAGAAAGAGGACATGGATATAATCAATCTGCAGTTGCATGGTAGATCATGCAAAATGGGGGAAAGAATACTTTTCCCTTCCCAAAACCAAATTGAGATTGTCTTGTAACAAGGTCATATCCACTGTGAAATTGGCAGTCTAATCAGAATTATGCTGGGGCCCAATTTAGTGAACCCCCTTCCCCTAGTGCTCTTCCCAGGCCACCAAGCCACTGGGTACCATTCACTGTTAAATTGTCAGTCCAACCAGAGTTATGCTGGGGCCCAATTTAGTGAACCCTCTTCCCCTAGTGCTCTTCCCAGGCCACCAAGCCACTGGGTACCTCTTACATTTATCCCACGTAATAGAGAAATAATGAGTTGCCAACTAAACGTTGCTAAAAATCTAGGCCTGAATTGCAGTTTTCATATGAGTTGCTATTTGTTTACAAGATTTCAAATATGAAATTTTTATAGCTGAGATTTAACAAGTTCTAAATCTTTAACCTGCATATCTGTGTGGAAAATTGGCTTCAAAATTGGTTAAATGTGAGGGTTCCATAAGGGATGGGCAGACTCCTCTTAATGTTCTCATAGCACCTACATCTCATTAACCTTCTTGCGCTGAGCGCATTGCCCTGAAAAGCTGTACTTGTAGTAGCAAGGTCAGGGAAACCAAATGTATGATGATCCACAATGCTTACACTTAATATAGTAGAAGTAACATTTTCAGAATGTCTCAAATTTTGTGGAGGCATAGGGCATTTTAAGTAGAACACTTATAAATGCTACAGGTTTACTAGTTTTTTGGATCATTCTTGCCTGGAAATAAGTAGGCTAAAATATAATGCAGCTGACTAGAATGTCTTGTACCAGAGTACTTTCTTTCTTTTTTTTTTTTGTCGGTCAGCATGCGGAGTTGAAGAGATGTGCAGAATTGTACAAGAAAACTGCTTTTAATTTTCATAGATCTAGAAGCCTGGTTGCATAGACAACATTAAGGTGCAGTTACACTGCTCAACAAAATCCCTTTGAGTATTTCGATCTGAAAATTAGTACAGAATTTCCCTCAACTGCCTCTACCAGATTCAAGGATACTTTTGCTGTTTGAATAAACAGAATTATGAGTAGCTTCTGATGGGGGGAGGGGAACAAAAGATGGCTTAAGCTTGAAGTCAAGTTGGAAATGTGCCAACAAATGAAGCATTGTGTACAGCCAGTGAATTGCCCAAAAGATGTGTTCATTTGGTTTGCATCGAGCGGTTTATGAAAAGCAGTTTCTGTATTTTCTTTGCATTCAAAGAACTATGAATATGTAAAAAGAGTAGACTAGTATTACCGTTAAGACATTGTAAATAGCTGTTGGAAGTAGCAGTGCTACTCTCTCTTCTGTTCCTAAAGCTTTCCTGTGGGAATGTACAGTAAAATAATAAACTGTGGGGGGGGGGGGGGGGGGGGGGGATGGAGGAGGAGAATGGGAGTTGTGAGCTTTTGTTAAGATGCATTGAAAAGAAAACAATAAACTCCCCCCCTCCTTCCTTGACCAAGTTGTACCGTCGCTTTAAGTTTATAGGAAAAATTAGAAGATTGACACACAGGAGAGAAAAATTGTCCAACATTTTTTTTTTTTGCCTTAGACTAGTCTACATGTACAGATCTCCATTATTCTAAAATGACTCTTCACTACTTTGGTGGGCATGGACCTGTGAAGTTCCAACAGAAAAAACATTTTTGTACCAGCTTTGTCCCAGTGGTGCTTTAAAATTATGTGACTAGTGTAAAAAAACATACAGCATGAAAGGTTTAAAGAGCTATGTCAATTTATGCAGGACTTTCCTGCAAAAAGAAAGCATTTCTTGTAGAAAAACTGCTGAATGTAAAGCCATGCAAAGTATATGGCTTGATGGAAAAAGTAATATTTTGTTTAACAATTCTTTAAGCAAGCACAAAGGTGCTTTAACCTATGCTCTAAGTATAGGTGAATAGACATGTTTGGAGCTACTATGGCGCTTATGTTGGACGTCTGAAAATGGGTATTTAGAGATCCACATTGCCCAAACGGCCAGATAACAATTCTATGAAGCCCGAATGGAAAGAGAGACAGCCTAGGAGTATTTTGGGCAGGACTAGGGAAGAGGGGAAAAAAAATGGATTTCTATCTGTGATAACAGGAAGGCCTGGTACATCCGGAGGACAAACACAGGGGAAAAAAAAAACCCTGCCTGAGTGACTCCGGAGCGCACCAGAGCTCCTGAATCAGGTTCGTCTGGACTTGCAGCCTTATCTACAGCAGAGAGAGCACTCTCTGTTGGAGTTCCCCAAGGATCTGTCCTTGGACCGCTTCTTTTCTCAATATACACCTCTTCCCTGGGCTCACTGATCTCATCACATGGTTTCCAGTACCATCTCTATGCCGATGACACCCAGCTCTACCTCTCCACTCCCGACATCACAGTCGAAACCCAGGCCAAAGTCTCGGCCTGCCTCTCAGATATCGCCGCCTGGATGTCCAACCGTCACCTGAAACTGAACATGGCAAAGACTGAGCTCCTTGTCTTCCCACCCAAACCCTCCTCTCCTCTTCCCCCACTCTCTGTCTCTGTTGACAACGCCCTCATCCTCCCCGTCTCGTCAGCCCGCAATCTCGGAGTCATTTTCGACTCCTCCCTCTCCTTCTCTGCCCATATCCAGCAGACAGCTAAGACCTGTCGCTTCTTCCTCTATAATATTAACAAAATCCACCCATTCCTCTCTGAACAGACCACCCGAACCCTCGTCCACTCACTCGTTACCTCTCGTCTTGACTATTGCAACCTTCTCCTTGCTGGTCTCCCGCTTAGCCACCTATCCCCCCTTCAATCTGTCCAAAATTCCGCTGCACGTCTTATCTACCGCGTGAACCGATACTCTCATATCACCCCTCTCCTCAAGTCGCTTCACTGGCTCCCGATTCACTACCGTATTCAGTTCAAGCTTCTCATAATGACCTTCAAATGCACTCAATCTGCAGCCCCCCATTACCTCTCTACCCTCCTCTCCCCCTATGTCCCCACCCGTAACCTCCGCTCTCAGGACAAATCACTCCTATCTGTACCCTTCTCCACCACTGCTAACTCCAGACTCCGTCCCTTCTGCCTCGCATCACCTTATGCCTGGAACAGACTCCCCGAGCCCATACGCCATGCGCCCTCCCTACCCATCTTTAAGTCCTTACTCAAAACCCATCTCTTCTCCCTTGCCTTTGGCGCCTAACCACCTTCCCCATTCACGATACACTGACTACACTGACTACATAGTTTGTTACCTTTAGATTGTAAGCTCTCTTGAGCAGGGACTGTCCTTCCCCATGTTTTAACTTGTACAGCGCTGCGTAACCCTAGTAGCGCTATAGAAATGCTAAGTAGTAGTAGGGAGAAATTAGATCTTACCTGCTAATTTGCTTTCCTTTAGTCCCTCCGGACCGGACCAGGATTGGACTGATGGGTTGTGCTCGCCTACCAGCAGGTGGAGACTGAGAAAAAACTCTGCCTCTAGAGAGCCAATAGGAGCCCTGGCCATGTGACCTTAGCCTCAGTATTTGAATAACAAAGCAGGAAAGAAAGAAAGACCTTCTGTGCCGTATGGAATCCTAGCAGCCACAAAGCACTCGGCAATGCCAAGTATCAGAGCTCACCAGCAACTCTCACCAGAGAAGTGGTATGGCCCGATATGTATTACAGCTCACCAGCAACTCTCACTAGAGAAGTGGTATGGCTCACTTGTACTATAGCTCACCAGCAACTCTCACCAGAGAAGCGATATGGCTCACATGTAATATAGCTCACCAGCAACTCTCCCCAGAGAAGTGGTATGGCTCACATATAATATAGCTCACCCGCAACTCTCACCAGAGAAGTGGTATGGCTCACTTGTCTTATAGCTCACCAGCAACTCTCACCAGAGAAGTGGTATGGCCCACTTAAGATTTTATATATATTCCATCAACTGAGCTTACCAGCAACTCTCACCAGAAAAGTGGTAAATCATATTTAAGGTTTTATAGATATTCCAGCAACTGAGCTCAGCCACAACTCTCACCAGAGAAGTGGTATGGCGTATTTAAGGTTTTATAGATAGATTCCAGCAATTGAGCTCACCAGCAACCACCAGAGAAGTGTTATAGAACACGTAAAGTTCTGTATATATATAGTATTGTTCCACGAATCGTAAAGGAATGAATACACTTCCTACTGAATACACTTCCTACTTAATAAAAGAAGCTAAAGAGTAGAGAGAACATGGGAGGGGCCTGGTCCGGTCCGGAGGGACTAAAGGAAAGCAAATTAGCAGGTAAGATCTAATTTCTCCTTCCTTAGCGTCCCTCCGGACCGGACCAGGATTGGACTGATGGGAAGTACCAAAGCAGTAATCTGAAGGGAGGGACCTTATGAAAACTGCAGAGAAATGTTCATGCTGCATAGGCCACCTGGCGACAACTAACATGTAGTGTGTCCCAATGAGCAAAATAAAATGAAACTAGGACTAAGTTGCCAACTTACCAATGTGCACCGAGAGCACCAAAAATCGCCATAGTAAGAATAGAGCCTGCTTCTGAAGTTGTGGAATATGTTGTAATACGCTGTGGAACTGCCCTCTCAGCGAGAAGAGAAATAGACATTCTCATTTCCTTGATCCTTCGCGATATAGCGGGTTAGAAACAATGAAAAACTTTTACGCCTACTGGCTAGAAGGACAAAACCAATAAGAAAAAACCGATTGGGAAAGGTGAAAACTTTAAACTACAGCAGACCGAAAAGAAGTTACCAACCGTAGAAGTATTCCACACATAGATCTACTTGCTGCAATGGCTACTGGGAAACACTGCTTGAAGAGGAAAACTTTATAGAAAAAGTTATGGCTACTAGAAAACAGAACTTTAAGAGTCTGTTCACCTAGTTCACCTAGCTGGTGGACGAAGCGGGAGGTACAGGTGCAGGACTCCTTTAAGAAACCGCTTTGACAGTGGATGCTGCATAAGCGTGCGGTTGTCAACAGAATCATGCATCACTGATAGAGCTGCCAAATGAACTCTAATGGATGAGTAAGACAGACAAGATTTCGCAAGATGCAGAAGATATTCCAAAACATGCAAAATGGATACTGTTTGTGGAATGAAGTGGCGAGAGGAGTACCACAGAGTGAACCGTCGCCACTTTGATTCATAGGACTTTAATGTAGATTTCTGTCTGGAAGCAATTAAAACCTGAAGTACTTCCTGCGAAAATATCAAAGATGTTGCAGACCCAGTAACCACGCCATAAGTTTGAGTGACTGGGGGTCCGGATGTAGAAGGGTGCCTTGGTTCTGCGTAAACACCTAGTGAGATGATGGAAGAAACGCATAAAGAAGGCTGAAAAACCCCTGCTGGACGTTGGCATCTGTCCCTGTCTCCGTCAAGACTGTTGCTGAACGGAAGAAGCAAGAAATGTTCGTGAGCCTGAAGGCAAAAAGAGATAGCCCTGAAGTGTCGCAGTGAGGAAGTAAGGCTGAAAAAATGAGAGTCCATTCACCTAAATGCAGGGTGACACAACTAAGAAAAAATGAGTACAAACTCAAGAGTATACTCTTAACTCCTCCTTGGCGGATGACATAACCCATTGCCATGGCAAGGACCAACATAGCTCTCTCCGCCTTGTTTGTCAGTAGGGAAAACAAAATTCACCCGAAGGTAAAACGAATTGCTGAGGTCCCCCAGAAAAAAAAAAAAAAATATACAAAAAAGCTTCTGCCAAAAAGTGTACTGCACGAAGCATCCCAATGACAGAACTAAGGTTCTTGAGATAACTAGATGACACTTAAATAGCGCGATTGATGACCCTGAGATTCGCAATAGGATGAAGGAAAATTCCTTCTTGGGCATTAGAAAGTAAAATTGCATTCTGCAGAATAGAGCGAGGAAATGGCCGAAGGCCCAAGGTCACCAAGAAAAATATAAACTGGGATGATTGCAGAGGAGACAAAAGACTGTGCGCCAACCTGACTAAACAAAGAGAAAATCAGAGATATCTGATGAGAGATCAAATGAGAGGCCTGGCTACAATCACCATCCAACCTAGAGACTGTAAGAAATGCAACACCCGGTGCGTGACCTGAGAACTCTGCTGATAAGACTTTCTCCAATTAGGCAGTCGTCTAGGTAAGAATGAAATGACCCTAAGAGCGCAATGAACATCCTCTTAGATCTATAAAAGAACGGAAGAGAGAGTACTGCTGAAAATGACCGGTTAATGCATAAGCAAAAAACTAGCCATTCTCTGGATCCTGAGGAGAAGAGGAAGGGTGACCAAGGACACCAGTTAAATAGGGCTACAAACTCCAACCCTATCTCTATGGCGTTCCATAGTTGGGTAAGTTCTGAATATAGAAAGTTCTGAATATAGGAGTCCACCAGCTATGGTAGTACGCTCCGGACAGAAAAAAAAAAATTGTCCCAGTATGAACGTCTGATTCACCGGCCTGTAATTTCTTGGATCTCCCTAATCCACATACCACTAATCCACGTACCACGGTCATGCGTCCTCCCTCACTGAGATGTAGATTGTAAGCTCCTTTGAGCAGGGAACGTCCTTCTTTGTTAATTTGTACAGCGCTGCGTAACCCTAGTAGCGCTCTAGAAATGTTAAGTAGTAGTAGTAGTACCAGACTCACACCCAATAGATATGAATGTTGAGCTTGTTTCAGGTTAAAACACCGAACCTAGGCCCAGGGTCCCCGGTGTTCCTAGTGGTGAACAGCCATGGCAAATATTGTATGCGTTAGTTTGCAGAATTACTGCAAAGCCTTGCTTTTGGAGCAGAGATTTCTGTTCGATACTCTCGTGAGAGGTTTTTTTTTTTTTTTTTTTTTCTTTAATGCTGTTCTGGCTGTAGAAAGGTGGACATTTGAGCTTCCCCAGAATGGCAAAACTTATGTACCTATGCCCATTAGATATGAATGCTGGACTTAATGGACTTTAGGCCTTACCCAGCATAACCATACTTATGTACCTATGGTATAAATACACAGGAAGTGAGTGAATCCCCTTCCAATTGAAAGAACACTCTGGAGTGAAGGCGCATAGAATGAAAATGAAAAAGGACAAACTTGGAAATTACCTGTAACGAAAAAAGTGAAGTTGTGCCACAGCCACTTGGTGAAGGCGGTGTAGACAAGACTGTATCTGAATTCAAGAAAGCTTGATATAACATCAGGTCTCTAAGGAAGAGGAAGAGATAGCAGATGGTATGTATAGGCATACTGGACCAAACCAGGATGTTTATAATCTGCCAATGCTGAACTGATAGAGTAGAGACAAACACGAGTAGATGGTTTGAGGACCGTCCACTATCTTTAAGTGAAAGGATGACTTTATTCTCTAAGTGACCATATGTCCTGTAAAAACCAGAAGAAAGCTAAAATGAAATATGAGAGGCTTCAAGGCAGTTGGAAAAGAAGGGAAGACATGAATAAAGCATGCCTGCTAAGGCAGCTGAGTGACTGGGAGCTTGGTAGACAGGACTGTCCCTCAGAGAATATGAAAGAGCTGATATATCCCCATGGCATCTGAACAATATACTGTATGCCTCTAGAGAAGGCTTCTTAAAGTCGGAAAAAGAAAACACTGTATAACACTACAGCCATTGAGAGTGTCTGTTAAGTTCTTAAAACACTATATAACATCATAGGCATGGAGTAAAATGCTTGAAAGGAACTAAGATATTATGGTCAGAATTGCAAAGTACCAATCAATTGACTCTTAGACAACGTAGTCCTATTCACCAGGGAATGAGAAAGACAGAAATTTACTCTATGCCTATAGAGAAAGTTTCTAAAGTTCTTAAAACACTGTATAATACTACAGCTATTGAGGAAAATGCTTGAAATGAATTATGATATTATGATAAGATGTAGATTTTCCACCAGGCAATGAAAAATGACTGAGCACCAGAAAAAACTAGTGTTAACAGCCCCGTGATACATAGAAATTTAAAAGAAGAAAAGCTTGTTATATATCCATATATGAAAGGAGCCCCCTTTCAACCAAATATTGCCTGCTGATGTGAAGAGCATTTTAGAATACGCCGTTCAGCACATACAAAAGTGTACACATCTTGGAGCCGAACTGCTCTATAAACTGCAGCCTTACCTTCAGCAGAGAGATCCCCGACTGATAAGATGGAGGGAGAAACAAAATGGCCGCCGTTCGCTCCACTGGCCCTGTGGCGATTGTCGACAGCGCGCCCGACACCTCCGAACAAGCGGAGCCCAGTGGAACGGCGAAGAAACAACAGCCGGCGAAAAAGGCCCCGAAAAAACTGAAGGCAGCACCGGACCCGAAGAAACCTTGAAGGGAGAGCAAAATTTACACGTTCCGGCTGCGTGAACTGCGCGACGCTGACCGACAGCAGCTGTTTGAACTTTTAAGCCATATCGGAAAAAACAGGTGGCCGCGCTTACGCGGTTCGCACCTTTCTTTTTTTTTTTTTTTTTTTTAAACTGCCGCCTCCAAAACGCAAGAAAATGGAGGAAATTAAATCTGACGAGAAAAATCGCTGTTTAAAGTCACAGATACTGAATTATTTTCTTCTGTTTTTTTTTTTTTTTTTTTTTATAACCCCTCAATCATAATAAACACTGGAGCTGCCTGCTCGTTAGAAGTCTGGGGAAAGAAAGGCTGCTTCTTTGAATTTCCTTTTATTTGATTTAATTCTTTTAAAGCAGCTACCTGTTAAAAGTGGCTGCCTCTCCCAAAGACGGTACACCTTTCCAGAGAAAGGGACGGCCCTTCCCTGCAAAGCCAGGGAGATGGGGAGGAAGGGGGGTGGACTCGAGACACCCGAGTTTAACACCCCCGAGGCTGTCAAAGAAAGAAGAGAAAGGAAACCCTGTCAAGCCTCTAAATAAGATTCCAGGCACAGAAGAATTATCACAAATATCTGTAATATCTAAAGAGAAAAGGAGAGAGACTAATGGGCTCACTTCCTACCTGCTGGGAGACTGAGAAAATACTGAGGCTAAGGTCACATGGCCAGGGCTCCTATTGGCTCTCTAGAGGCAGAGTTTTTTCTCAGTCTCCACCTGCTGGTAGGCGAGCACAACCCATCAGTCCAATCCTGGTCCGGTCCGGAGGGACGCTAAGGAATAGTAGGTTCGTCTGGACTTGCAGCCTTATCTACAGCAGAGAGAGCACCCGACTGAAAAAACGGAGGGTGATTGAAAATGGCCGCCGTTCGCGCCACTTTCACTGTCCCCGAGAGCACGTCTGACACCTCCGCAACAAGCGGAGTAAAGTGGGACAGCGAAACAGACGGACCGCGACGGCGAGGAACCCGAGACTGACAACCGAGTGCCCGAAGTCGAAGGTAAAACAGAAGTGGACGGTACTCCCGGCGCGGAACAAAATTTACACGCGCAAGAAGAAAAACCCCTGACACTGGCAAACAGTACACCGTTTCAACTTTTCCGACATGGCGGTCACGTGCGAGCACGCGCCTACGCGGTTCGCGCCTAAAACCCTTTAATCTTCTATTCTTTTGTTTTAAAAACACAAAGCTCAGCTCCGCTGACCAAACCAGCGCTAGGGAATAATGCCCCACTGAAAACGGAAGGTAAGGTGAAGAAAAATCAAAACCTTTGCTTTTTTTTTTTTTTTTTGCTGAGCAGCTACACAACACAGACACCCCACACAATAAACAGAGCCGCCTGCTCGTTAAAACAATGGGGAAACAGTGCTTCACTTTTGTAATATTAAGCTGGCTGCCTCTCCCAAAGGTAAAGCCTCTTTGCTAACCAAAAGAGGAACCCTTCCCTTAGCAAATTGAAGAATAGGAGGGAGGTGGGGAGGAAAAGGGGGAGTGACCCGGGGCACCCGAGTATACACCCCTGAGGCTGAGCTAATAAGCTGACAAAACACTAACAAGCCTCATAAGAATTCCTGTGGCACAGAAAAAGATAGAATAAAAGAATACTAAAAGAATTATAAATCTAGAAAGAGAGACTAATGGGCTCACTTCCTACCTGCTGGGAGACTGAGAAAATACTGAGGCTAGGGTCACATGACCAGGGCTCCTATTGGCTCGCTAGAGTCAGAGTTTTTTCTCAGTCTCCAACCTGCTGGAAGGCGAGCACAACCCATCAGTCCAATCCTGGGCCGGTCCGGAGGGATGCTAAGGAAAAGGCTTTTATAAAATTGTGCAAACAGGTATACACAAAGTTGCAATGTACATGCATATTTTATAAAATACCCACTAATAATAGCAAGAGTCTTTCAAGAGGTTCTTATACAACACATAAATGAGCTACCTCCCATCAGTGGCGTAGCTAAGGGTGGGCCTGGGTGGGCACAGGCCCACCCATTCTTGCCTCAGGCCCACCCAGTCAGCAGCCCATGAAGCCCCCAAAAGTTTTCAGTGGCAGTGCCTCACTACTCTTTCGCCCTCTTCTCCGCTTGTGGCCTGGCATCTGCCTGTCTCTCTACCCTCCTCCCAGTCTACCTCAGAGACTGCCGGTGGCATCCTGCGCCGGCCCTGCAGGCTTCTCTCTATCATGTCCTGCCCTCAATGATGTTACTTTTTGTTTTTTTGATGAGAATTTGGTAGAGAGAAGCCTGCAGGGCTGGCGCAGGCTGCTTATAGGAATTGCTACGGACAACGGCTCTGAGGGAGGACTGGGGGAGGGGGTTCAGAGAGATATGGGCAGACGTCGGGTCATTAAAAAAATACTATATTTTATGTATGTACAGGGGTAGGGATGGGGGTGAGAAGGGCCCACCCAGGTTAACTTTGGGCCCACCCAAAATGTCAGGTCTGCCTACGCCCCTGCCTCCCATACATATATACAGTTTACCACAGACCTCAGCGGTATCACTTCCTGAACTTAACCTTTTCAGTCAGTGATTTACACACCCTCTTCATCGGTCTAATGGTGAAACTATTTCAAATTTTATATAAAACTTTTCTAAAAAAAAAAAAAAAAAAAACTTTTGCAGATAAATATGTTCTTTTTTTTTTTTTTTTTCCAAATCTTCATTAACACTTTAAACAATAAACTTTACTTAATCCAACACAGACTATGTTTCACCCTGGAGATGTTTCAAAGACCCCCCCCCCCCTTGTTTTAAATGGTGCCAGCATTTCTCAGCCTTCTCTCATAATGTCCCAAAAAATAACTGCAGCATTTTGTACCCTCTGCAGCTTCATTTTAAGAGCTTTTGTGCAACCAATGTAGATGGAATTACAATAGTCCAATAATGACAGTATTAATGACTGTACCACTAAACGAAAGACAGCTAGTTCAAAATATTTATGGATAACCCACAGCTTTTTGAGTAAGAAAAAAAAAAAGATTTACTAACCACCTTATTTGAAAATTAAAAGAAAGTTGACTAATTCCACACCTACCACTCTTGAAATTGAATTGAGGTTCAAGTCACAATTATCAACCTTAACAATAGGATTATCTTTCAGAAAGGTCAGAGAACCAATCCAAAGGAAGTTAGGTTTCTTTTTTCTTTATTTAGCTTCAGTCTACTTCATCTGAAGTGATAGGGGCATTTAGAAGCCTCTCATGTTGGGGTGTGATTTGAGGCACCTCTATACTGCTCAGGTAGGTTGTACTATCAAACTGATTTTAATCATCTCTAGTATGCAGGTGGTGAAAAAAGGACCAAAAAACTGCTGCTATCTCCGTATCCTTGTGTACTAAGCCACCCTGGTTATCCCTAATCCCCCTTCTCTCTTTTTGCGTAAATAAGCCAGGAGTCTATTTTTATTGTTGTAACAATAACTGGTATTTTTAATACAGAATAGATTTAGTAGCTCTATCATGTATTAAGGAATTCAGTTTGTGCTGGGTAGATAAAAGCTGCCCTTTATTTTGCAATGTGGGCATCTTACTGAAATTTTTCCTCTCATCCTCTCCATCCTACTTTGTTTCTCCAGGCGCAAGACTCACCTCTAGGTACTGCTTTTGCAGCTTCCTAAAACAGTGCAAGAGTGGTGTCATGCATCCCATTTGAAACTCTGTATGCTTTCCATTTGTCCAGGATATCCTCTCGAAACTGCATATCGGAGTACAGAGCTAAGGGAAACACCCAGTGCCAGTTGCATCTACAGTTCTGACTACATCATTTTATCTTTCTCCCTTATGCAGCCCCATGTGGGCAAGACATAGCTATGCTGGAGAATTTGGACAACTGCTATTGCTGTCTTTGCCATTGTGGACGTTGGTGTAGTATGCTCTCTTTCAAATATTGGCTCTCTTTACACAGTTGAGTATATTTGATTGAAGAAAATATTTTCATGATGTTTGAGTGATTTTTTTGAACCATGCAAGTTTAAAGGTGAATAAACTATAAATGTTCTGAATGTCACTAAGAACATAGCCCTGAATATAAGCACTTCCTTCCACCTCCTTTTTTTCTCTCGTTATATAAATATTCTATAGGTTACATCATTGACTTCCAAACCTGTCCCAGGGGAACCTCATTCAGTCAAGTTTTCAGGATATCCACAATGAATCTGCATGAGATAGATTTGCATAGCAAGGAGGCAGAGTATGCAGATCAATCTCATGAATATTAATTGTTGCTATCCTGAAACCCTGACTGGCTGGGGTTCCCCCAGGACAGGTTTGGGAATAACTGGGTTACCCATGCAAGAGTCCCACCCAAGTGTACACCTATCTGTAAAATGTGTATTTACAGTATAGTGCTTATGCAGATTTTGGCATTTATACACAAAGTGCAATATGCTGGTATTCTAATCATTTACATGTGTCATCTGTTCATAAATGTTAGCTCTTTCTTTATAGAATTACTTTTGTAATGTATACATTGGCATTTGTGTGCTACAGGGGTTAGCCCTGGAAGCCTACTAGCCGATGTTCAGCCCACAGTTGTCAGCATTTTTCAAAATGCTGATAACTGCGGGCACAATTAAGATCAAATGTTCAGTGCCGGGCACGTCCGGACATTGGCGCTATCTGGGTCTAATTGAGATGTCTCTGGCTGTCGGAGCTTATGTGGATCCCGGCCCACATAAGTCAGTTATGCAGACCCCAGCTAAATTCTGTCCAGGACCTACATAAAAAAAAAACAACAAAAAAAAAAAAACTTGCAAATTCCTCCTCTCCCCCCCCCCCCCCAACAGGTCCACACCCCCTCCCATCCCCACCCTCCACCTACCATTCAGAATAGGTCTCCCTGGGCCTACCTGCCTTCCCTGGTAGTCCAGTGGGGCAATGGGGGCAGGTGCAAAACCCTCTCGCTCCTAACTTCACAAAATGACTTCTGCGACCTCTCACGGCAGCCTCATGGTACTTTCGGTTCCACTGCAGCCATTTTTGTGAAGGAAGCCATTAGGGGCAGGAGTGAGTGGGCTTCGCTCCTGCCCCCACTGCTCAAATAGACCACCAGGGAAATCAGGTAGGGAAATTTGTAAATTTTTCTTCTTATGTGGATCCCGATCGATATTCAGTACCAGGGCCCACATAGCTACCTGGGTGAATTTAGGACAGGTTTTAAACTGAATATTGTGGCACCAGCGCAACTGCTGCCTCCTCCACGACACTGCCCCTTGTACCGCCCCTAACCTGCTCAATTTTAACACGGATGGTCAGAAATGATATTCAGTGGCACTACCTGGTTTAAGTGCCTTTGAATCTTGGGGGTTAGGCAACCACAGTCGATTTAAGTGGGCAGGAGGCTTTCCTGCCCGCTTAAATTGCTTTGAATATTAGGCAGCTATTTTATAAAGGTATTTAGGTGTCAATATTGACTTTACAAAATAGGCTTAAAATAGACTCCTTTTGCAGTATACAAAGACATTCAAATAAAAACACATAAAATAAATTTGTCACATAGGCAACCAGTATTAAAATCAGAGCAGATCAGTGCAAGATGAAACAATGTGTTGCACCGATATACGAGTTTGAAATAACACATTAACAATCAGATGGGATGAACACTATTCCAGATTTAAGCCTTTTTATCCACTAATTGGATTTAGTGTTCTTACTTCAGTTTGCTGCTCAGGGAGTTTCATATTGTCAAAAATCCTGAAAACAATTCTGAACAGGTCTTGCCACCAGTGCTTTTCGAAGGTGTGCCCATAACTCTTCATGATTTCAAACATCACAGTCAGCCCTCTGAAAGAGTCATTGGGAGAGGAAAGATCAGGCTCAGGGAAGCTTACTTTAGATACTCCGTATCAGACAAAATAAATTCACGCCTTACCTTGTGCGTACATCTAACTTGCATCGATTGATGATGCAAGAAAGTTCAAAAAGAATTGGAAACCATCCTCGCACCCAGACCCGGTCTCCAGGAGCCACGTTCATATCATCACTTGTATATTCACGCAGGGCCTATGGATTCATTCATAGTGGAGAACATATAGAATTACTTTGTAGTACTGTACAAGATGCATCGGGTGAAGAACTTGGCTATTCAAAACTAAGCACACAAAGCACACCCAGTGAAAACAAGTCCATGCCTAGGGGATGCTGAGCACCTCCAACACCACCAGGCACCCAGCCAGTGATGTCACTGAAGCCCTTAAAACGCTAATCCAAATGCCAGCACCACTTTGTGCTTCTCAGTTAGAGTAAATGGTCTACTAGCTGCATGTTTCAGTCTCACCCCAAGATGTCACCAATGATAACCAACAGACTGATAAGGTCAAGTACAAGGAACATGCTTCAGCTTAGAAGGCCACTGTCATAGTGGGGCAACCTGAGTTTACATACTTCTGAAATTCTTGCCAAGAGGATTTGGGATTTTTTAAAAATGTTATGTTTATTAAACTTTTACAACTCCATTCGCTTTACCACAAATGCCGGAAAAAGAAAAAACAGGAAATAATCAATTCAGCCCCCAAATTTAAAGACCAAAAACAAATAAATGACTGGAAATGAAACGTTAACCTAAGGTGATACAGAAGAGATCTGTGCTCACTGACTTGAGAAAATCTAAACTCAACCAGATATCAAAAGCACTTTGGGTTCTTTTCCTATTACCAGAAAATCTAGCAGTTGTTTGGGTTCAACACAGAGAAAATGTTTACCTCCCAACATCACAAAACACCTACAAGACAATTTCAAATTATATACACCACTCTCAAGGGTAGAACTCTTGGCTTTAAATCCAGAGTCTATCTGTACCTCTCAAGAAAAATCAGGAAATATTTTAAGTTTTATTTATTTTATTCATTTTGCAGCATTTGTATCCCACATTTTCCCACCTATTTGCAGGCTCAATGTGGCTTACATTATGCCATTCCGGAGTGAGAAATACAGAGTATTGTAGCATTAAGTACAGAAAATATAGGATAAGTTATAAGAAGTATATCTACAGTTCACTTCAGGCATTAAGGGTCAGGGTTTTGCTTCCATAAACTGCTCATTCATCTTCCTAAAATACATCCAAAGAACCATCTTCTGATAGGTTCAAGTGCAAACCAGACCACTAGGGTAATTTTCTCAATCACTAGCCCCAAGGAACGCTCCAGAAACCCAGTAAGATTCATCTCCTCCACTAGAAGAACAGTTATGTTCTCCATTATGGGAAAAGCTACTATTTCTAGGGAGAGAGGGGTACTGTGCTCTAATGACTGGGGTGGGGGAGGGAGGGGAGAAATTAAGCACTTCCTTCAAATAGTTTTGTCACCATGCTAACCAGAGGCAATAAGAGAGATTTGGGAAAACTTAAAAATCTCAAATTATTCTTCCTGTTCTGGCTTTTCAGATTTTCCAATTTCTGCAGCAACATTCCCCTCTCTCTCTCCTATACCACTCCTGCAGATAGTAAATCTATCAATTTAGATTCCAATCCTAGTGGACTGTTGATGTTGGACTTATTGCTTGTTTCTCAACAGTCCCTGCTAACTATTACATCTTTTAGGTTTATTAGTGTCCCTTTCCATAGGCAATAAGGGAGTAGTTATCAAGCACTGTTAGGATACTAACCCACATTATGTGCCCCTTAATGCCTGTTAAAGGGCTCTAATGCAATGATAATTTGGTCACCCCAAGTTTCATAGTAATGATATGCAAAACATGCAAATGCATGTAAAGCAGCTCATTACTATGTAAATACTATACTGCAGCTTGTGGTGTGTAGTCACAAAATAGCCAATAAAATAACTGCAGTTAAAAGATGGGGTTATTATACTGCCCAGGAGCATTAGGCCACATCTTACTGCAGCTGACACACAAGCCATAAAGTTGCCAGAATACCCCCCTCCAGCTGAAAACCCCTCTTGTGCTTCCCCAAAGTAATGATCAACCCTCTGGTGCCACTGCTCCCGCCACCCCCCCCCCCTCCCCAAATGAAAGTGTTCCATCCCCCAACCTAAGATTCCCCACCTACGTTATAGGTAGTAACCCTAGCCCCCCCCCCCCCCGACCTATTTTTCACAAAACCCCTGGTTTCTAATGGTGTGTTGAGTAGTAACCCTCAATTGTTCCTGCCCGCATCAGTTCCTTCTTCCAAAATGATGCCAACAACCCCTAGGAGTACTCTTGTGGTACCACCACTAGGGAGTCATGTTTCACTCTGGATATGAGGGGCTTTTAGCCTGATGGGAGGAGAAACTCTGGCACTTCTATGGCTTACACGTGCCAACCTGGGAGCATCGGGCTGTGGCTTGGTGGTCCAATATTCCTGGGCAAATAAAACACTGCTTGTGAGATGGCTTACGAGCAGCATTCTTCTTTTACCACAGAAGTCAGCATCTATGGTACTGAGATATCACAGGCTGGCCACCTTTTACCACACCTTGAGTACTTCCCCCTGAAACATTTTGTTGCTGCATGAAGCAGCATAGACTTCTGATTATAAATTATTTGTGGCAGGTTAACACAGTACCCTTGACATATGTTATACACAAAAATTCCCATAAGATCTATGTCATTAGCACACCAGATTTCCTGGAATAGAGCACGCTCAAATGAATCCTCTATTTCTGAAAATGGAGAGTTCATTAATGATGGAGAAAAAGTTAGAAAAGTGTACAAAGCCACCTGAAATGTTTACCTCTGGTCTCTCAGAGACATATTTAGCACAGTAGCGAATGAGTCTGATGGCTTCCATACTGGTGTCAGGAAATGCAGCATTACAGGCAAATTCAGATAAGCATTTTATGGCATCCTGAAACGAATCTATCGCCGCTGGGAAATGTTGCTGGAAAATATTTGCTGAGAAGGAAAAAACAAACAAACCCAAAAGAACTGTTTTATATCATCATCCCTATTTTTCCTGTTTTTTAAAAAACTGTTTTGCCCGACAAGATTACTTATAAGAAGCGTAAGGGATATTTTTGGCCTTCAAAAAAGTACCACCTGTTGACGGAATTTTCTCATATCCTATAATACAGATTTTATTTTAGACCTTGCCAAATCATCCTTTTTAGGACTCAGTCAAGCCTCCTACTTGCTGCAGATTTAAGACAACCAGGTAATCAGCATCATCACTTAGGCCCAGATATTCAGGGACACATGTCATAAGTACATAAGTACATAAGTAGTGCCATACTGGGAAAGACCAAAGGTCCATCTAGCCCAGCATCCTGTCACCGACAGTGGCCAATCCAGGTCAAGGGCACCTGGCACGCTCCCCAAACGTAAAAACATTCCAGACAAGTTATACCTAAAAATGCGGAATTTTTCCAAGTCCATTTAATAGCGGTCTATGGACTTGTCCTTTAGGAATCTATCTAACCCCTTTTTAAACTCCGTCAAGCTAACCGCCCGTACCACGTTCTCCGGCAACGAATTCCAGAGTCTAATTACACGTTGGGTGAAGAAAAATTTTCTCCGATTCGTTTTAAATTTACCACACTGTAGCTTCAACTCATGCCCTCTAGTCCTAGTATTTTTGGATAGCGTGAACAGTCGCTTCACATCCACCCGATCCATTCCACTCATTATTTTATACACTTCTATCATATCTCCCCTCAGCCGTCTCTTCTCCAAGCTGAAAAGCCCTAGCCTTCTCAGCCTCTCTTCATAGGAAAGTCGTCCCATCCCCACTATCATTTTCGTCGCCCTTCGCTGTACCTTTTCCAATTCTACTATATCTTTTTTGAGATACGGAGACCAGTACTGAACACAATACTCCAGGTGCGGTCGCACCATGGAGCGATACAACGGCATTATAACATCCGCACACCTGGACTCCATACCCTTCCTAATAACACCCAACATTCTATTCGCTTTCCTAGCCGCAGCAGCACACTGAGCAGAAGGTTTCAGCGTATCATCGACGACGACACCCAGATCCCTTTCTTGATCCGTAACTCCTAACGCGGAACCTTGCAAGACGTAGCTATAATTCGGGTTCCTCTTACCCACATGCATCACTTTGCACTTGTCAACATTGAACTTCATCTGCCACTTGCACGCCCATTCTCCCAGTCTCGCAAGGTCCTCCTGTAATCGTTCACATTCCTCCTGCGACTTGACGACCCTGAATAATTTTGTGTCATCGGCCAGTCCTGATTTTATCACACTACCTTTACGGATTTTAGGCCCAATTTCACCAAGTAAAGCAGGTCAAGGGTTTTATAGATACAGGACCCTGTTTGTTAAAGTGTGATAAGACTGTGCAGTAACTGAACATTAATTGCCAAATAAGACTCATGAAGATTCACTAAGCATGTCTTGGTCCACAAAGACAAAACTGAGCATTCCTGCACTCAATTTTCCAGAATGACTGGGGTGCTAAACTTGACATACATTACTTCTCCCTGAGCAGAGTGAATTAGTTTTCTAATACTGGGATGCACAAACAAACGCAGGCCTGGCACCTGAAAGCAGGAGTAGCAGGCCTAGTGGTTAGAGCACCGGGCTGACAACTAGAGCTCAGTTAAAATCTAACTGCTGAAGCCCCTTGTGATCTTGGGCAAGTCATTTAAACTCTCCATTGCCTCAGGTACAAACTTAAGAGGCCCTTTTACTAAAGCTTGGCGTACATTAAATGCTAAGAAGTCTATAGGTATAAAATGGGCTTCTTAGGTTTTAGCCCCTTAGATTGTGAGCCCTGAGGACAGGCCTTGAGCTACTACTGAAAATGTTATGAACTAAATCCAAACAAAAACCAGCTAGATATTCAATTTAATATACAAAATGGATGTACCACAAGGTCTACTGTTCAATATAACAGAATTATTACTTACAAACTATATGTCCTGCACTCTGGAAAGTCAGCTCTACAATATTGCCATCATGGTCTGAGGCTGCCTGGTGAAACACTGCAAAGATATTCTTCCAGCCGGAACGGATATTAGCTGCCTGAGAGTTCACCATCTGAGCAATACAGCGTATCACCATGTCCCGAATAGTGGGTGATCTTAAAATAAAACAGCCAAGTTAACAAACTGTTCTATTTTGTAATATACTACTAATGTGAATACCCAGCATACCAGTTCTACCTTCTTTTTACCTCTCATTATGTAATATTGAGCAACATACCCATTTGTGCTTGAATTTAAACTGCAGGCTTACTGTAGAAGGCACGATAGCCTAGTTTACACTACACTAGCCAAACCGACTGTGCATAAAGCACAAAAATGTTATTCTGAAGCTTTTTTGCACTTTCTGCATGTCTACAAATTATATCTGTATTAATACCAAGAGCTCTCTGTACACACAAACACACACACCTGTTTTTCTTCATGATGTGCTCAAAGGGCCTCAGAAAATCCTTCTGGAAGCGGAAGTTAGCCAGCTCTCCTTTCTCAAGAAACTTCATAGAGAGCTGCCTCAGTGAGTCCACTGCAAAAATCGCCACGTCTTCATTGGGATTACATCCCACCTAACACAGGCATAACAGAGCAAAGTAGATGTTGTAGATGGTTACTTATTTGTTTAGCTTACCAACATCCAGGCATAACAATTAAATCACAGAAAACATACTAAGAAAACACAACATTTAATAACTGGAGAAATTAGGGCTTACCTGATCATTTTCTTTCCATTAGTTCTTCACACTATTCCAGGACCTGTGGGAATAGTCATCTCCATCAACCATCAGGTGTAGATAGAGAACTCAGAACCGAGCTACCTCATATACCCTCTTCCATGTAGCCCAGTTCCTCAGTATTTATGAAGAAAAGCAGTAGAGAACAAGGTCTGGAGCCTATCCATCAATTATAACCATACAACAAGGTTAGAAACAAGTAACTCACTTCAACCTTTAAGCTGCCCAACACACTGCCCTCTGAGCTTAGAATGGATTAAGAGTGCTCCGAGTACATGAAGCCAAGTGATGGAAAAAATTTAACATAAGCGCCCAATCAATGCGCAGAAACATGGATGGGCTCCTGGAACAGTGTTAAGAACTAATGGAAAGAAAATTATCATCAGGTAAACCCTAAATTTCTCCTTCCATTACGTTGCGTCCCACTATTCCCAGGCCTCTGGGATGTCCAAAAGCATAGAGCAGGACCTCGGCCCCACCACCTGCAGAACAGAGGCACCAAACACTGCCTCCAAGCATGCCACCACTTCCACCCGTTAGTGCTTAGTAAAGGTATGCAGCATAGACCATGTCGCCACCCTACAGATTTCCACTGGAGGTGTCAGCGTGATCTCTGTCCACGACGACACCATACGCCTTGTCGAATGCGCCTTCTGCAGAGGCTTCTTGCCCTCCAGCATATAAGCAGATGCAATAGCCTCCTTCAGCCACTTAGCAATGGATGCCCTAGAAGCCATGAGACCCAAACTTTGCTTCCCAAAAAGTTAAAAAAGCCTGTCAGACTTTGGCCATCAACTCCACACTCTCCTGATAGAATGACACCCTGCTCAGCCAGTCGTTCAGATATGGGGACACTCAAATTCCCTGTCACCGCAGAAAGGTCGCTACCATGACCATGACCTTGGAAAAGGTCCTCAGTGCCATATCTAGCCCAAAGGGAATGGCCTTGAACTGAAAGTAACGGCCCAACACTGCAAACCACAGAACTGCTGGCCTGGAGGCCAGATGGGAATATTAAGGTATGCCTCCTTGAGGTTGAGCTCGGTTAGGAATACCCCTGCCTGCACCAACACAATTACCAACCGCAGAGTTTCTATGTGAAAGTGGGACACTCAGAGAAAACAATTGAGGTTCTCGAGGTCCAAAACAGGCCAAACCATGCCCTCCTTTTTTGGCACCACGAAATAGATGGAGTAAATCCCCTGCCCGAGTTCGGTGGGCGGGACGGGAATAATTGCCTTAATCACCAATAATGCGCTGACCGTGTCCTGAATCCATGCCACCTTGGCCACCCCTCGACATGGAGAATGTAAGAAGAGAGGAGCGACCGGGCGGGAGAACTCAACTTGTAATCGTCCTGTAGAATATCCAGCACCCATTGGTTGGGAGTGATATTGGCTCACTCCTTCTGAAACGCTTGAAGGCGCCAGGAGCCAGTTGCTCTACCCGTCTGGCCCAAGGCCTCTTGTTCCCCTGAAAGGAACACTGGCACATTGGAAAGTGTGCTCTCTTAGAACAGGCTTAAGGGCCAGACCTGTACTTCCTGCTGTCCTGAAACCGTAGATATCCAGAACCAGCCAGATGAGCTGCTGACCTAGGCATGTCTTAGGTAATCATTGTGGCTTCACCTTGCCGAGTTCCTTAACCAGATTGCTAAGATCCTCCCCAAACAGCCACGTGCCCTGAAAGGGCAGCTTCACCAAGCGAGATTTTGATGTCGCATCTGCTGCCCAATGCCACAGCCAGAGCTGACAGTGCATAGCCATCGCCAGGGCCATACTCTTGGCAAATGCCCACAAAATATACACCTCATTCACCATGTAGGCCAATCCAGCCTCCAGCTAAGTGGTCAGATCTGTCTCTCCCGAGCCTGACTGCTGACACCATTGGAGACAGGCCCTCACTACAAAGGAGCTACAAACCAAACCTGCAGCCCTAGGGCCACCACCTCAAAGGCCTGTTTCAACACGTTCCAGTGTGCGATCTTGAAGATCCTTCAGGGCTATCTCCCCATCTAATGTGAAGGTAGTCTTCTTGGTCACCACCGTGACCAAGGAATCTACCTTAGACAGCTCCAGCTTATCCTTTTCATCGGTCACCAAGGGATAGAGACTCACCATGGACCTCCCAACCTTCAGGCTGGTGTCCGGGATGCTCCACTTTGCATAGATCAACTCCTAAATGACCGGATGCATTGGGAACGCCTTATATGGAACCCTAAAGCCCTTTATAAGAGTTGACAACTGGTTCCCAGGTGGAGCCACTGATGGTTCCTCAATCAAGAGCACAGCCAACGTCTCAGTAATCAATGAGCTCAACTCCTTCCTGCGCAAAAGCTGCAGGACTCTCGGATCATCCCTTTCTCCTGGGGGAAGCTCACCCTCTTTTAAAGGTTCTCTCAGAGAAGGGCCTGCATAACACAAAGAGGCCACCTCAGACAATGGAGACAGATGAGATCAACTCTTGTCACAAGCCCTCAAAATTCACCCGGGATCATTTAGGGGCACAGGTAGCAGAAGGAGCCATCAAGCCTCCACCAGCTGAACCCTATGCAGAACCCTGCTTCACTAAATAAGCCTGATGCTGATGGACCAGCAAAACAAACTCGTCGGGTAAATGGCATCCTTGAGGTCTGTGCTGCCTCCAAGGCCCCTTCACAGATGCTCCCCTCAGATGCGAGAGCCTCTTGCTGTAGCCCTGATGTAACTGCAGACGATGTCAAAATGGCTTCCATCCCCACCAGATTTTGAGGGAAACTGTGCGGCTGCAGCAACCGCTGAAGACTAGGCCTGCTGCTAAATGGACTCCAACGCTGCTCCACAAGGGCCCTATGTGATCCTCGAGTTTGCCGGCCTGCACTCCATGCAGTGGCACAAGGATGACCGACAGCCCCCAACACCTTGAGCATCACTTCATACTCTCTGATGGTGCCATCATTACTACGCAAACTGTCAGATGCACCTTGAGCCATGCTTCGAATCTGTGGGGTTTTTTTTAAAACTAGAACAGTCCTCAATGCAATCTGCACACACAAGCCAGACAAGCGGTTCTGAGACCCAGCGACCTCACTGGCTCCGTCTGCCCAGTGACCCCACTCACCCATCTCTCCAAGAGGACCCACTCTCTTCCTCCATTTGCAATGACTGCACCATATCCAGCACCAAAGAGAGCCAACCCTAGCTCCTTGTTCTCCTTCACTGCTTATACTAATTTTTTGTTTTGTTTTTTTAAGTTGATAAACAGGCTCTAGCAGCCACAGAGAGTAACGCAGAAAGAAGAAAGAGCAGAGACATTGATCCGGAACTACCAGATATGACTTTTACTGCTGGCCATCCAATGCTCTACCGGGACCCAGTTGACTAACTGGACCAGGAGCTAAGGCCTCAAAACCATCAGCTGAATAGAATGTCCATCCACCTGCTGGAGATAGAAAATACTGAGGAACTGAGCTACATGGAAGAGGATATATGAGGTAGGTCAGTTCTGAGTTCTCTATCTCCACCTGCTGGTTGATGGGCATGACTATTCCCACAGGCCCTAGAATAGTAAAAAGCAACGTAATGGAACATTCCATTTGATTACAATAATTCTTGAACAGATGAATAAAAAATAACCTAAGTCACTGTTTCTAGTGAATCTATTGAAAATTTTATTTTTGGAGGTCCTTAGTGATTATATAGCATTCCTTAAAAATGCATGCACAGCTTTGGGAGGATTACCTTTCATTTTCATCTGGCTAAGTACACACAGATTAACAGACTGATAAGAAACAGAATTAGATGCGTAAGTATTAACCAAAAAAAACAGAACAGAGTTTAAAGTACTGGCCATTAAAATTCTGAATCTCTGAATTGCCCGGACAGCTGAAAAGTCTATGGGTACTTTTTACCTCTGCACTAATATTTGAAATAAAAGTACGTGCATAGCTTTTCAAACATAGCATACATGATTTTCTTTTCTTGGAAAGCCATGCACGTACTTTTACTTCAAATATTAGTGCAGAGGTAAAAAGTACCCATATATATAAAAGCCTCCACCACTGCTCTGCTCAAACTATGCACTGGGAATGCCTATGCATTCTTTCCGTGCACCTACTTTCTCCCCCTAATTCCATAAACTTGCACACATAATTTGATGCACATAAGTTATAGAATAGTGCCAGTTACACGCGAAACTTAATTGTTAAATTAGCTGTTAACTGGCCTTAACAACCCACATTTGGCAATAATTTGCACTAATTTGCAGCTACACACATAACTGACCTAAGTCTGTTTTCTACAAATTGAATGCACAAAATCCATAGCACACAACTGGGAGGGGTACGAGTGAGTCAGGGGCACGCCTACCATTTATGCACACAGGCTATAATACTGTCAGTTACACGCTTAACTGACAGCAGTTTAGGAACGAATATTTACACCAGCTATTAATAAGTGCTTGCACCTAAAGTTAGGATCGTAACTGTGGACTCACAGTAGTATTCTATAATGGCCAGTACGCAACTGCCAATATAGAATTCACGCTTAGCATGCATCATCTCTGCACCCAATTTTAAGCGACCCGTTAAGAATTACACCCTTTGTGTGCATATGCAGTCATGCAATTTTATGAAAGCCCTTTCTTGTGTGTAATAATAGGCTTTAAACACCAGAAAAAGTTTTATAAAGCTACACCCAAAAGTTCAAGCTTACTGGTACTATATCGTACAGAGGAAAAAATGAGCCATTGCTTCAGATTAAAAAATTCAGATTCTTTTAATGACTATTTGACCTAGTAGTCCTTCCTTTCTCTTCCTGATACCAGAATACTCGGATTGGGTTTTTAATTAGTCACCTTTTACAAATCTGAGCTCAAGCAAGTTACGATTCAAGTACTTTAGTTATTTTCCTGCCTACTTTAAGGTGTACCTGAGGCAATAAATAGAGAAGCGACTCCTTGTGACCTTGGGAAACTATCAGTGAGAGTAGTAAATGAACCCCAGTTTCCCCACATAAGTCTACAGCTGTAACTGTCAAGCTACTCCTCCATTCTACGGATGCTTACCCTATTTAAAACAGAGCCTCTCTCCCACTGTTCCTAGGCTGGTCATTGCAGCAACAGTCCTCAAGCAGTGAACTGTGCACCAGGGTTCTTTCTAGAACCCTGCATTTGACCAAGTTATCACCTTCCAAGAAGCTGTACCTGATGTCTCTGGAGCTCTTCCACCAAACCACCAGGTCAGCCCTTCTCTCACCGACCTCCAATGGAAACTGAGAATTCATCTCATTTTGCTGGCCCTGATGTTAATTCATCAATTCACATGCCTTGGTTCACTTATTTGATGCTGTACTATTTTTATTTTCCATTTCATTTGAGGCATATCAGAGATTCCCAAGAACAAAGCTTAGAATCACGCCACTTTCATAACAAGTAGCTCAGACGGTAAGGTGCTGTCACCATATGGAAAGTTTCCAGTTAAATTTGCTGGGTCGGGACTTATGCATTCCCTGGCTGGGACTGGGATGCTGAAAAGACAGCATGCATAGCCACAGGAGGTGGGGAAGGACCTATGGTCACTGCATGGGAGTGACATCTAGGTGGTTAGTCAGGGCTAAGGTTCCAAAAGAAAGCCAGGCTACATGGTTTCCCAGACCACAACTGTCACTGCAATGAATGATCCGTTAGATTGTGTTTGGAGGAGCTGGAGACACAAGGAGCAGGAGAGAACTACTGAATCAAAAATGAGAGGCATGCTATACTAAAAGAAACATCTTGAAGCAACAGAATCTGCTAATGACATAAGACTGCACCATCACCTTATTGAAATGATCGCCAATCACTTGCCAGATCCGTGACCACTGTAGCCTGATGCGATTCATGTTGTAGTACGAGATCTCGACAATCTTCTGCAAGCTAAACATGCGAGGATGGTGTGGTGAAGCCAGCTCATCCATGGACACAGCACACAGCCACCGGACAAAATCAACTGAGTGAGAAACGGAGGCACATCAGTGATGGCATCGTGCACCCTTTTCTAATGTAAGATTTGTAAAACTCTGCTGCAAGGTGAAAAAAAATAAATAAAAACACCCTACCTATTGCATTTCCATCCAACCTCGTGGATCCCGTAAATATTCTGTGAAACATATCAGAAGCGCAGTTAAAAATGTATTTACAAGCAGCTTAAAATAAATAAGACATGGAGAGACTGAAGCAAATTTTTGACAGCGAGACTTTTTATTTATTTTTTTAACCTTAATGTTTTCTCCTGCTCCTTTGGCTTTCCAGCTCAGTCAAACTAGCTTCCAATGCACTAAGGTACATAAGCCTTATTTGCAACTATGCAAGTGTTTCCCTCTATTTCATATTCCTCTCCCAACTCACTGAACCTGGTAACTCAAGTGACAATACCCTAGTTGGTTTCTGTGCACCGGGGCTCCTGCCAGAAACCTGTACTTGTGGGCTCTAATTCTGGCCATTAGGTATCACAATTGTGCAGGGACCGAATGCTGCCTCTACAGTATCCTCAGCAGGGCTCAGCTTTAAATCAGTCACCCCAAATAATTTGTGGTTAAGAGTAAGGCTGCCAACAGGATCCAGGTTCACAGGGCAGGGTTGATCCAGTCCTGGGTTTACCTCAGGGCAGGGTTGATCCAGTCCTGGGTTTATCTCAGGGCATGCTAGGACTTGTAGTCTTGCTTTTCTTAGGGAACGGAATGGGGAAATCAGAACTGTCCTGTGCATCTGGATTCAGTTGGCAGCCTTAGTTAAGAACTAGAATTAGAAACCATTCATTAGTAAGGATGGAAGTTTAAGCAATTCAAGCAATATTATAAGAGTTTTTGCTCTATTTTGAGTTTTCTTTACTTGCAGGAAGGCTTCTCTGTTTAAATGAGGATTTTAGTCTAGTGAGGGATTGCTAATTAGTGTCTATTTGGGTGATTTATATTCATAGTGAGATCTAGTGTTGTGGGTATTTGGATCTGTATTGTTAAATTGTGTTACCCTCCCTTCTGTTTTTTTAAACACATACTTTTCTCCCACTTCTTTGGAATTTTTGAAATATTCTGGGAGTTTTTCTCTGTGTTTTTTTCGGAAGGTGGTGGAAGCCTGTGATGTTATTTTGTACAGTGGAGCATAAAAGTCAGGCTCCCTGTTATACTGAGGCTATTTTTTAAAACTGAATATATTTTGTCCTTCAGATCTGAATCCCCAGTGTGACACTATATTGGAGTGATGTGTTTGATAGTTTCTTTGTTATAACTACACACTTGTGCAGATTATTTGTGAGCCTTAGTTAAGAGTCATGCCTTTATATGCTTTCTAAATCTATAAACAAAGATAAACACCACATTCAGACTGATGTGCCAGATTCAGGGAGTTTGAGGCTAGATTAGAACCACTACCATACAAATGAATTTAAATCCAATATACTACTGTTTCAATGCCGGAACCTTTAAATTAAATCCTGGGAGTTTTACCATATCAAATCCTTGCCCCTTTGAAAACATACAGTCACACCTTTATGAAGTTCACTTCCTCAATCTTTGTGCCAGTTAATACTGTATTTGCAGGATGAACTATTCTTGTTGGATAGATTAGCGTTACTTTATATTAAATGGGCTCTTGGTTTACAAGTAAGGGGATGTGTACTGGGATGAAGGGAGGAGAGCGACCTGATTAACTGCTACAATCTTTTCATGAGTGACAATGAACTCACCTGTCTACTGCAACCACCACACTCTGAGAGCTTGTCTCTCCCACAGATTCCTGAATACTGGCAATCTGCTTTTTGTCTACGCCTCCCCCAACCAGAGTGCCTGCAATAAAACATTCAGGGCAAAAAAAACAAAACATGAAAATGACAAGACACCTAAGTGCGTCTATGGCCAATCCCGTACAGCTATTTCAAAGCAGGTAAAACCTGCTGAAATACTCAAACCAATTGTACTGAACTGTAACCCAGACCTGAAGGGGATCAATAAGTTATGCCAAAAGCTGTAATTGGTTTTATATTGTACAGCTGCATTGGTAATATTTTACAGGAACTGATCGTAACCTCACCCAGGCCCAGTCCCATGAATTCCTCCCCTGCAGATGAATAGGTTTTAATGGCTCCTTCTTTTTCACGTCCAGGTCCAGAGAAATAGCGGGTCTTTACACCAGTGCCTATTAGCTGGGCCAGCTCCAGCTGGCTGATGCACTTCAAAATCTAAAGCAATGAAAGGATATGTTGTTGATATATTTTAAGGACAAAACAAAAAATAACAAAACTGAGCACATTAACTTGTAAAAATAGTAGGACTGTACCATTTCGTGTTCAATTTGAGTGCATGCTAAAAACTTTACTGTATACTAAATAAAGTGTTAAGTACTACACTACATATTTTTTTTCCTAGGCACACTAAGGCCATTTTTACTGCAACAGTAAAATGGCAGATTTTCCATTTTTTTTGCATTAATGGCCATGCTAGGTTGCATACAAAGGGGTATAACTAGCAGAAGAAAGGAGGTGTTGATGCCCCTTCTACAAGTCGTCGGTGAGGCCCCACTTGGAGTATTGTGTTCAGTTGTGGAGGTCGTATCTAGCGAAAGATGTAAAAAGGCTAGAAGAGTGCAAAGAAAAGCTATGAAAATGGTATGGGATTTACATTGCAAACCGTACGAGGAGAGACTTGCCAACCTGAGCATGTATACTTTCGAGGAAAGGAGAAACAAGGGTGACATGATACAGACATGCATTCAGACAAGACTCAGAATGGTTCAAGAGGCTGAAAGCACTGAAAAGCAAGGTCTCCCAAACCACACCATGCCAGGCTACTGAAGTAACACATGCCCAGTCTTACAGAACTGCTAACAAATACTCTGCTGACGTAGATAAATAGCTATAGTATCGAAAAGCTAACGCATTTTGAAACAGGTCATGAATGGAGGTAAGAAGCCTTCCTTTTAATTGTACCTCATGCCAGGAATTGCCCAGGTAGTTCCCATCCGTATGCGCCACAGTAATAAGCGTCTTTATGGTATCGATGTTCTTCTGTTTCATCTCAGTAATACTGGAACTAGCCGTTAACAATGAGAAGCGAGCGAGAGCCTGTACATAAGCATCTCGCTCAAGCTGTATAAAAGTGTAAACAGAGAGACAAACAAGTTAGAAGGTAAAGTGAAATACTAGAAAAAAAAACCCCCAAACAAAATAATAAAATACTGATGAGGCTGTTGGTCCCCTATGTACTTATGATCTGCATTAGACATCTTCAATCTGCCCAAGAGTTAAAACTAGTAAGACCTTCTAACGTCTCTGCCATTTGAAGTTTACTCATCAAAAGGACACTGATCAGTAAGGGTGCAGAATGATGGAATTCTCTTCCTGTAGATATGAGAGAGATTACCAAGCATTTGAAATTCCTGAGACATTTAAAAACATGGCTTTTTATGAAACATTTGACTAACAGGTGGATATTTAGGGGACTTATGTATTTATTTGATTTAAGAGCTTGATGTTGTGTAGGAAATAAATTCTTGCTTTGCTGTAATTTGATTTTATAAATTGATACTGTATTGTATATTGATATGTTTAACATTGTTCATATTTTACAGGGCATTGTTCCTCTGTTTTTTTGTAATCCATTTACAACTTATGGTTTAGCAGAATATAAACGATTAAGTTAAATTGCATTTAAAAAAAGCTGATATCCTGTTTCCTTCAAACTCCTGTATATATTATTAATTACATTTGTACCCCGCGCTTTCCCACATATAGCAGGTTCAATGCGGCTTACATAGTAAATAGAATTACAAAGTCTTGAAGGAGAATGTTACAAGTTGTAGTAAACATAGTAGTAGTGGGGTTTTGAGGATATGTACATTGAGCATGGAGAGGTAAACAAAGATAGGATGAGAAAAAGGAAAAGAGATTGGGAGGGGTAAGGAGTAGGAAGGATGGAGAGGAATGAGCATAAGGAGATTGTTAGACATGGTCAAAGGTATAATAATTGTCGGGGCAGGAATCATGTGGGTGGGCTTAAAAAGTTAAGTTGGGTCATTAGGGTAAGCTTTCTTGAAGAGATGGGTCTTCAACATTTTTCTGAATGGTAGATGGTCGTTGATTGTTCGGATGGATCTTGGCACAGCGTTCCAAAGCTGGCTGCCCAAAAAAGAGAAACTGGATGCATAGGAGGTCTTGTATTTAATACCTTTGCAGTTGGGAAGGTGTAAATTGAGGTAAGTACGAGAAGACGATGATCTATTTCTGGTTGGGAGGTCGATGAGGTTATTCATGTAGTTAGGGGATTCTCCATATATGATCTTATGAATCAGAGTGTAGACTTTAAAATTTATTCTCTCTCTGATGAAGCTTCTCTCGAAGAGGTGAATATAATATTCTAAGGACTACTATGAAGAAAGGACAGTCCCGCTGTGTATAGAGCTTAAATGAAGCCAAGACTAAAAGGTGACTGCTGTGGGTCAGACACGAAGACATATTTACATTACTGACATTTATTTTTAGGGAATTAGGGCTTCTGCACCCCTATTATCTGATGGGGAATGGTATATGCTAATAAAGGAGTGGGCAACCATGGTCCCCGAGGGCCACAACCCAGTCAGATTTTCAAGATTTTCACAATGAATATGCATGAGATTGATTTGCATGAACTGCATTCATTGTAATCTCATGCATACTCAATGTGGAAATCTTGAAACCCTGACTGGGTTGCAGCCCTTGAGGACTATGGTTGCTCACCCCGCTGCTAGTAGCTTTCAATTGCTTTCATTTTCACAGTAGAAGGGTTAACTACTGAAGATGGGTACAATTACCTTTCAGCCTCAATAATCTGCGATAGTCTTTACAGAATAGTCAGGTCTTGGGTTGTGTCGACATGTAGGAAGCAAACCAAAACTTTTTCTTCTGTCCTAATATATGCTGTAGTCCAGAGTTCTCCAAGTTCAAGTACTCCCTAAGTCGAACAAATTTCAACCAAGTACCCTGAGCTCCGATCAGCATTGATTTTGAGAGGGCCACTCCAAAAACTGACAAATTCTAATCACAAAATTACTTTTTTTACCTTTATCATCTGATCATTTTAATTTTTCTAATTGTGGTGGTCTGAGCCCCGATTTCTGCTTTTCTCCATCTTCTCTGAACTCTCGTGTAATTTTTCTCTCTTCCTTTTCCTTTCAGCTTTATTCAATTTGTCTGCCTCTATGTCTAGATTTAATTCATTCATACTATCAAGTTTTCGGTTTTCCTCTTTCTACTGTACCTACCTACACAGCTTTCCTTTTCTTTCCCTCATCTGGCTCTCCTATTCCCTTTTTTCTTAATTCCCAGTCTTTCACCAACTCTATCCCAGGGGCATAGCCACAGTTGGTGCCCACCCAGTCTCAGCTCACTCACCAAAAATGTTGACACCCTTATAGCTGGCTGGGATCCTCAAGCCCTGCCAGCTGAAGATCTTCTTCAGCAGCCAGAACAAGTGATTGTCCTACCTGCTTCTGCTGGCAGCACTTTCCACCCTTTGCCACAGCACCAAACCTCCCTCCCCACCTCAGCGCATGCCTGAAAACCAAGCATGTGAAGGAGGGGAGAGGCCAGCATTGCGGCAATGGGTGGAAAGTGCCGCTGGCTGCAGCAGGTAGAAAAATCACGTGTTTTGGTCGTCGAAGGACATCTTCAGCTGGTGAGGCTTGGGGATCCCCCGCCAATTCAGGTATTTATTTTGGGGATTGGTGGTGTGGGGCAGGGGCAGAAAGCGTGGGGGGGAGGGGACAGTATGCCAGGCAGGGGCAGAACGAGTGGAGGGGAGGGATTGTATGCCACCCGGTTTGGGTTTAGACCCACCCAGAATACTTTGTCTGGCTACACTACTGCTCTATCCTCTTCACCCTTCCATTTCTCTACCCCACCCTTCCATATAGCAATTCCCTTCTTTCTATCCCCAACTCTTCATCCAGCTTCTCCCCTCTTTCATTCCCCTCTCGTATCTACCCTCAAATCTTTGTCCCTCACCCGCAGCAGTGAGGGTGGCAGTGATACTCCCTTAGGGTACAAGTACCATGTGTTGGGAACCTCTGCTCTAGTCTATCACACTAAATTAAAAAGGTCAGCAAAGGTCTCAGACTAAAATAGCAGAAAATATACACACAGACCTGCATGCTAAAAATAGAAGCTATCCTGATAGCACATCGGATTCCTTCCAAACAGAGGGAAGCAACTTCAGTGTCATCACAGTTCTGAAGGCCAATGCTGTATGCTGCCAACAACGGGGTCCATATGAGCTAGAAAGGAACCACCATAAATCATCATCAGAGGCACTCAAGTTTCATTTTGCTTTATTAAAGGAAAGTGCATTAAACTGCTTAACCATGACAGCAATGAGAAATCTGTTACTAAACTAGAATACTTTTCTTTCAGATGCATATAGAAAAAGAAAATGTATTGCTACAGTGCTATGTATGCCTATCAGTGTTATAGGAGCGGCAACAATGGTGCAACCTCCTCCTATAACACAGCCCTTTTTTTTTTTAATTTTCTTTTTTAAGGGAAAGGGCAGACTAGATGGGCCAGGTGCTCCTCATCTGTCATCACGTTCTAACGTTACACATGCTCTTCAAGACATAAACTGAACCTTAAGTGCTGATGTGATTCTGAGAAGGGCTACAAAGAGGACTATGGAAGCCAAGGAAATATCACAGGATCAATGTCCCAGCTACATAGTACGTCCCCCTCCCTCCCCATAGGGGAAAATTTCCTATCACTCACTTTGAACATGGGTCGGACGTGGTCCAGGTGAGTTGCACTAGTGAAAGGAGCCTTGGCATGGCTCACCGCCTCCATGAGAGCTTTAGCGGTTTTGGCCATTTGCTCCATCTCCATGTTGTATAACAGTCTTCTCTGTTTCTCGCTGGCTACGTCTACGAATAAAGCACAGCTATATAAGACCTGAGTGGTATGGTTGTCGTTATGCTACTGCTAGGACATCACTAAAATATTTCAGGTACTAAAACACTGTTAAAGCTTCCCAAGCTCCATATGGTTCTCAGTAAAATATGGTTGGCTTGTGCATATGAAAATAGCAAAGGAGAAGTTGAACAAGTTCTAACAGTATGAACTCTTTACCAAGCCACCTTGGTGCTGTGCACTTCCATGTAGAGCAGGGGTGTCCAATCTCAGACATTGCCAGGTCAGGTTTTCAGGATTTCCACAGTGAATATGGATGAGATTATCTGCATACAATGGAGGCAGTAAATACAAACAGATCTCATCTATATTCATTGGGTAATAAATAGAAATAAAACAAAACATAGAAAAGATGATACCTTTTTTTATTGGACTAAAAAAGGTATCATCTTATTTTTCTCTGTTTTGTTTTATTCCTATTTATTGCCTTTAAAAAGTGGACTAACAAGGCTACCACATCACTATATTCACTGGGGAAATCCTGAAAACCTGACTGTAGACCTCGAGGACCGAGTTTGGACACCCCTGATTTAGAGAGTCATGGGTCTGATTCCCAGGTCAACTAGAGCTAGAGAAGATATGGAGGCAGTGTTTCTCAGATCCTGTGAGGAGGAGTCCCAGTCACTGAGAGACATTTATAAAATCATGAGTGGTGTGAAATAACTAAAAGGATACTAAGTGGCAGTAAATTTAATTAAAACAAATTTATGCATGTATGATTTTGTTCAGCCAACCCATTAAATTAGCTGTGGAATTTATTGCCAGATGAAGTGGACTGGGCCAGTAAGATAGTTAGAATTAAAGAAGGATTTTGTCCTCCAGAAACTGTCCAAATCTAGTTAGATTCCCCACTCATTCCCTGAAGTAAGAGCTGATCTCCTTATTAGTATCTGTGGGATACATCTAAGACTACTACTACTACTTAACATTTCTAGAGCGCTACTAGGGTTGCGCAGCGCTGTACAGTTTAACAAAGAAGGACAGTCCCTGCTCGAAGGAGCTTACAATCTAAAGGACGAAATGTCAAGTTGGGGCAGTCAAGATTTCCTGAATAGAGGTGTAGTGGTTAGGTGCCCAAGGCGACATTGAAGAGGTGGGCTTTGAGCAAGGATTTGAAGATGGGCAGGGAGAGGGCCTGGCGTATGGGCTCAGGGAGTTTATTCCAAGCATGGGGTGAGGCGAGGCAGAAACATGTATTGCTCAATGTCGGAGACAGGATGCTTGGCTTGATGGACAATTGATCTGACCCAAGAAACCATGAATTTGTGCTAAAAGTACAATGAGTGTCACACTCTGCACAAAGTTGTCCTTACACCAAGGCACTATTATTTTCTTTATGAAATAAAATTTTGGGGAAAAAAAAAAAAAGATGCAGAACATGTTTCGCTCTTTCAGTACTTTACAATAAATACTTTACAAATACAAATTGTTAATATTAAATAAAAGCTAGGATTGCTCTACATTATTTATTGAATGGTTGAATTATTCTTACTGTGTTTTGTAGATTTGGCTGTAACTGTGTATTCTTTAGTTTCTTTCATTGCAATTTTCTTCCCTTCTATTTCATCAAAAATGGATGATAAGTAGTCCTCTGGCAAATCTTTGCTGTCATTGATTCCGCGATTCATTTTTATATACTGCTCTTTTGTCATTTTATTCTTTACCTATTGGGAGTACAACGGAAATTATTCATGGGATTCAAATCAAAAAGCTCAAATCACTTATAAAAGAATGGCAGTGTAGCAGCATAATTAAAATATTCTTCAAAACCTACCTGGGGACTGTGCAAATCTGTTGTCAGCATTATAATGGAATATGCTAAAACGTAAGCAGTGTCTGCACTAGCAAAGAGGGTTTGTCTGTAACAGAAGAAAAGAAATATTGAGGACTGTTCTGAATGTTATGTCCTGCTCTGCTATCTAATCACCTGCACATCAGGGACATGCCTTGAGGGGATAATTTTGGAAAGCATAATTTACATGCAGAGAATGGCTTTTCTAAACGGCACGGTCAAATCCATAAGACGAAATAAGGGAGCTACCCATGCCAGAAATGGTATCTAACGGTGATGATTCAGAGGAACTGGAACAAAATCAGGATGAAGCTGGACGATGTAAGAAGGAAAACTGAACCTGGGTCAGATGGTGCACAACCAAATACACTGAAAGAACTCAAAAATAAAACTGCAGACCTATCACCCTGTTAGCTATCATTAAAAAAATATATGTTACCAGAAAGTTGGAGGACAGCTAATGCGATGACAATTTTTTTTTTTAAGGGCTCTGAGAGTGATTTGGAAAATTAAAGACTGGCGAGCCTGATGTCAATGTCAAGTAAACAGGCAGAAACTTTTCTAAAGAACAAAATTATTGAACACTAGTAAAAAAAAAAAAAAAGGCCCGTTTCTGACACAAATGAAACGGGCGCTAGCAAGGTTTTCTTTGGAGTGCGTATGTTTGAAAGAGTGAATGTGCGAGTGTGTGTGTGTGTGAGAGAGAGTGAATGTGCAAGTGTGTGTGTGTGTGTGAGAGTGAATGTGCGAGTGTGTGTGTGAGAGAGAGTGAATGTGCGAGTGTGTGTGTGAGAGAGAGTGAATGTGCGAGTGTGTGTGTGAGAGAGAGTGAATGTGCGAGTGTGTGTGAGAGAAGAGTGTGTGTGCGAGAATGAGTGTGTGTGCAAGTGCGTATGTGAGACACAGTGTGAGAGACAGTGAGGCATATTTTCAAAGCACTTAGCCTTCCAAAGTTCCATAGGTTTCTATGGAGCTTTGGAAGGCTAAGTGCTTTGAAAATATGCCTCAGTGTGTTTCACAGATACAGTGTGTGCGAGAGAGAGAGTGTGTGTGAGAGACAGACTCTCTGTGAGACTGAGTGTATGAGACCAAGAGAGTGTGTGAGTGACTGTGTGACACATAGTGAATGTGTTACAGTGTGAGACAGAATGTGTGAGAGAGAGAGAACGACATTGACTGTGAGAGAGAGAGAGTGTGTGTGTGACAGAGATACCTCCCCCCCCCCCCCTCTCTCTCTCTCTGATGTATGAGCGTTACTGTGCAGGATGCTAAGCTCTGGCTGTGCTTCAAGGAACTGACCAATCCTATTTAATAGAATGCACCTCCAACATTCTGAAGCTGAGAAACCTCTTGTGGTTGGTCACTTCTGCTTGTGACGAACCCGGAAGTACGTGATGTCAATTCAGGAGATGGATACAGAGAGCAGGAATGCCTCAGCCATGCAGTCAGCTTCAGAATGTTGGAGGTGCGTTTTATTATATAGGATGTAGCCAGTCATGGTTTAATGTGATGGAGCCAAACAACTTCATTAAAAAGAAACTACCATACTGCTTTCCAGAAAATGGTTATACCATTTTGGGGGGGGGGGGGGGGGGGGGGGTTCAGGGTGGTGTGTTATCAATGAGGGCTACCGTTAAGATGGGATATTTTACCACTAACTTCCTATTTTAGCACAGGTCCTATTTTATGCAATGAAACCCAGTTACTATTAACCCAGCTTAACAGTAAAATAACCTGTCTTAACGGTAGCCCACGTTAATTTCCCACCCTCCTTAGAGTAGTATTGCTCTTTCAGATGTTCCCTATCCACAAGATGATAAAACAATTTGGTGGTTATTGACATTATTTGTAAGAATCTCTGGACAGTTGGATAGTCTGACATAAACCACATCCTCTTCACGCCAACGTCCCTGGTTTGATTTACCCTTGGTTGCATTCTAGGTAGCGTGCAGCAAACTTCTCCATTAATCTGTCTATCTTCTGGGCTTCTCCTGGTAGTCGGAATCCTTCCAGAAACATCCGTAAAGCCGAGACAAAATCTTTCCCACAGAAATCTAGCTGATCTACATAGGCATACATCACCTCTTTGTTGAACTTGTTGCTCTCACCTAAAAAATCACCTATTTGAGTCTTATTAAAAAAACAAAAACAAAAAAAAAAGAATGAAAGCAATAAACAAAACATGTATTCACATTTTACTGGCATATCTGCTGAGTTCAGATGCAACACACAGCTAAGCTTTCTGTTTGGTCTGCTACCATCTATATAGATAGCTGAGACTCAGTCTGCTGCCCCTCGCTACCGCTCTACCCTCATCTCCCTTACGTTCCCCGCCCGAAACCTCCGCTCACAAGACAAATCCCTCCTCTCAGTGCCCTTCTCCACCACCGCCAACTCCAGGCTCCGCTCATTCTGCCTCGCCTCACCCTATGCTTGGAACAACCTTCCTGAGCCCTTACGCCAAGCCCCCTCCCTACCCATATTCAAGTCTTTGCTGAAAGCCCACCTCTTCAGTGCTGCTTTCGGCACCTAACTCTTACCTTTCAGGAAATCCAGACTGCCCAATTTGTCGGCCCCTATCGGACTGACTGTTCATTTGTCCTTTAGATTGTAAGCTCTTTGAGCAGGGATTGTCTTTCTATGTTAAATTGTACAGCGCTGCGTAACCCTAGCAGCGCTTTAGAAATGTCAAGTAGTAGTAGTAGTTCTGAAACAAATTCAATTTGGGCACTATTTACTAAGCCACGTTATAGGCGCATTAACCATGTACGCAAAATAACCATATACGTGCCTACAATATCCCTATAGGCGCCTATATGGTTAGCCCGCGCTCTAATTGTAGGCATGTTAAAAATGCTAACACAACTTAGTAAACAGGGCCCTTTATGTTGTACGAGCTGAGGAGCTTAATTTTGCATTTGCCACTGCTGCATTTTTTTAATGAAATACACACCAGATTTATAAGGTGTTGTTCTGGACCAGCCTGGTAATTTGGCTAACATTGTTTTACTTTATTTTTAAGTTGCAAACTGCTTTGATGTCTGTGCCAAAAGGTACTACAAAGTGAAAAACAAAAAGAAGGAAATGGTTCTAAAGGATTCTTAAAGTGAGGATAAACACCAAAATGGTAAAGTCAAGTACCTTCTACTATTGAGAATTTTAAAGAAGTATATTTTATTGGTTCCAACAGGAATTGGTATAATTATCACTTGGAACTATTATAGATAAGGTAATTTACTCAACTACAGGTGTAGTGCCACAAAGGATAGTATACTGCCGATATGCTACATGCGGATACACTGTTCCTTGTGGTTTGCATTGTTTTACATAGAAGCTTATATTACCTGAGTGACATCATCATTGGATCATATGGCTCCTGACGCTTGCCATGACCACTGAAAAACAACCGTGTCATTTCCTATCCTTTGTGCCACTACACCTGCAGCTGAGTGGAATTACCTTGTATAATCATCATTTGGAACTATTATATCAATTCCTGTTGGAAGCAATAAAATGCTTTACAAACATTTCTTAATAGTACAAGATACTTGACTTTATCATTTTGGTGTTTATTCTCACTTTTCAGTTTCCTAAAAGGTGGTACAGCATATAACAAGTAAAACACCACAGCCATAACTAAGGGTCTCTTATCAAGCCGCGCTAGCAGTTCCCGAGCGACGATGCCAACAGAATCCATTCAAAGTGAATGGGTTTTCTCGGCATTACCACACCTGAGACACTAGCGCAGCTTGATAAAAGAGGTCCTAAATAACCTACCAACTTGTACAATTTAGTAGGGGTGCTTGCTCAAACCTTAAGCTAACACAGACTTTAAAGTGGGCTTTAAAAATGTTATTCTTTTCTCTATATAATGCACAAAATTTCCACTCTTACAAAATCTAATCTGTCTTCTTGCTGTAGAAACTGTGCGATGTCTTCCAATGTTGGGCCAAGCATTCCCTGTTCTTGCAGATAATGGATTCCCCTCTTTGGCTTCTTGTTGAACCTAAATTAATAACAAATATTGATGTATATAATGCAATAACAAAAAAGTCAATATTACACCAGGTTGAAAGCTCAGATGTCTTTCCGTATACCTTCAATTCCCCAAACTTTTAACTGCTTTTAAGTAATGGGGGAGAAGGGAGAGATGCATGCACTCACACAAAAACTGCTCTATGACAAAATCTATGCAACAGCATAAAAGTAAAAAAAAAAAAAAAAAAAAAGCAGAAAGTGCGCATATGGTGGTGGAGTAGGGGTGAAAAAGGGGGCATATTGATAACCTGAAACTGCATTTTGGAAGACCACAATGGTGAAACAGATTCACATTGAAACACTGCTTTCTCTCTTCTGTGCCTGGATAAGACCACAATACCAGCTTTACAAAAGTCTAGAATGCTGTACTTCGAGAAGTCATAACGGAACAAAAAAATCTTTACTTTGGAATTTCCTTTTTTTTAAATTCTAACTTCAAAAGCTGTTAATTACTAGGATGAAAAAAAAACCAGGACTGCTGCTCAAGGTAGCAGCTAATGTACTCAACATGCAATTTCAAAAGCAGAGGGGGTCAACTTTATGAGCTCAGCTACATATCAATGTCCCAGAATGCATATAAGTTTATCCATAAGCTAAAAGCTGGGAATAATTCATGGATATGTCCACTAAAACTGACTGCTTTGGTTACTTTTATTAGCATGTAGGAGGTAGATAAGAACTTTTAATAAATAATCAATCTCTATCTAAATGCATGTCAGACAGGCCTGAACACATTTCTTATTAGGGATCATTATCAAATTGTTATTAGAAGACTAACCAACCAATATTCAAAAGCGATTTAAGTGGGGAAGTATTTTGTGGCCAGTTTCAGGGGTGGAGTTGGCACTTATGTGGTTAAATGCCAATATTCAGCCCAGATCGCATAAGATAACCACATAAATTAGGCTGCATAAATAGCAGTCCTATCTTTAAACGATTCAGCTTATGCAGTTAAGGGCTGAATATTAAACTTAACCGTATAAGCTGCTGCAGCAGCCAACCTATAACCAGATATTCAATGCCAGTGCACAGACATGGCCTGGAACTGAATATGCAGGAATATACCTGGTAAATATTAATATACCTGGTAAATATTTATAATAAGCTATCTTACACAGATGCACACTACACATCATCAAAATGAGAAGAAAGGAACTGTTTCTAAGCTGACACCCGAGTAGAATGAATAAAGAATAGAGCTGTGCTAAAAAAAACTGGATTTAAGATTTTACTTCTCTACAATTGCATTAAAATAATAGACATTATACAAAATCTTAACGTCACTGATTGCTGTGTTGTATTAACAGTGGAGAATGACACGGGAACAGGGACCCGCATTAACTGTGGGGATGGGGACGGGGACAGATCCCGTGAGGATGGGGACAAACTTTGTCCCCATGTCACTTTCTACTTTGAAGCTTGTTAATGAACTGGACTGTTATTTATGCTTGAGTCATGCAGACAACGATATTTTGATTTTTTTGGAAAAACAAGCAAACATGCTGGCCACAACTAGCAAAATCTGCATGAGGGATCCTGTATATCCTGCTACCAGCACATCTTCTAAGAAGACATCTTCTATTGCAGGAGGGACTGTGGAAGACAGGACAGCTAGACTGAATACTGAGATTGGTTTTTTGTTGTTGTTGTTGTTACATTTGTACCCCGCGCTTTCCCACTCATGGCAGGCTCAATGCGGCTTACATATTGTATACAGGTACTTATTTGTACCTGGGGCAATGGAGGGTTAAGTGACTTGCCCAGAGTCACAAGGAGCTGCCTGTGCCTGAAGTGGGAATGGAACTCAGTTCCTCAGGACCAAAGTCCACCACCCTAACCACTAGGCCACTCCTCCACTGTGGCTACTATTTGAGATTCTACATGGAATGTTGCTATTCCACTAGCAACATTCCACGTAGAAGTCGGCCCTTGCAGATCACCAATGTGGCCGCGCAGGCTTCTGCTTCTGTGAGTCTGACGTCCTGCACGTATGTGCAGGACGTCAGACTCACAGAAACAGAAGCCTGTGCAGCCTTCTACATGGAATGTTGCTAGTGGAATAGCTCAAAAGACAAGAACTAAGCGTATGCAAACAGCAATTGAATAAATACCACTGGTAATATATGTATATATATATATGCAAGTTTCACATATTTTATGTGTTTATTGGGAGCCCTCGGACGATACCACTTAACAGCACTGCGAGAGTCTGCGTGCACGGACTGTTGAGGATTCAAGGCGGGCAAGATTAACCCGAGTCCCTGATGAAAATATTGAAACCCGCGGCGTCGGGCATAATTTAGGGGAAGCCAAAGTGGACTTCAACAGAGAGACATGCAGTAATGTTTAAGATAAGTTTTTTCTATTTTTTCTTTTGAATTTTTATATTTTGAGCACGTGTACTTTTGGGCACCAGTGGAATGTGTTTGCAACAGCATTTATTTATGGTTTAATAAAAGGGATGGCTCGATGAAGAGAGACCTAGCCACTAGGCAAAAAACTAATGTTATTGCTGTTAAGTGGTATCGTCCGAGGGCTCCCAATAAACACATAAAATATGTGAAACTTGCATATATATATACATATATTACCAGTGGTATTTATTCAATTGCTGTTTGCATACGCTTAGTTCTTGTCTTTGGATTAGTGAAGAGCGTGATTGCAGTTTCCAAAGATTTATGGTATTGGAGATATTAGTGGTTTCAGGCTAGTGGAATAGCAACATTCCATGTAGAATCTCCAATAGTATCTATTTTATTTTTGTTACATTTGTACCCTGCGCTTTCCCACTCATGGCAGGCTTACATGGGGCAATGGAGGGTTAAGTGACTTGCCCAGAGTGACAAGGAGCTGCCTGTGCCTGAAGTGGGAATCGAACTCAGTTCCTTAGTTCCCCAGGACCAAAGTCCACCACTCTAACCACTAGGCCACTCCTTCTTATTCATTCACAGATTAAAAAATCTCCCCTCTAGGGCATACAGAACGGGTTACATTTTGTACCCCTGGACAATTTTAACAGGGTGGATTAGGTTTCCTTGGGGTAGTAGAAGTCAGCTATTGTTGGAGCTGGAAGGGTAGAGGGTGGAGGTGGTGGGCGAGTTATTATAGCTGCTAGTTATTATTGTCTTCTATTTGTAATTTATGCACAACAGTTGCACAGCATATTGTTCCTTTTTATACTATAATAAAAAAATTTAAATATAAAAATCACAAGTGTTCGAGGCTTCTGCAGAAGAGAACAGAGCTCAATGTGGATGGGGTGGGGATGGGGATGGGACAGGGCCATGTTGAAAGCAGCTAATTCTCTCTCTTTCTATAAACTGCAAATTGACAGGAAATATAAAGAATTAGGGGCTTGGGACAGCCTGGTAACTCACATGTCAAGTGCTCCTTGCCAGAGGCAGCAGAACACCTCTTTGGTTTGTAGGGCCGAGCTCCATCCCAAAGCCCTGCCCCAAACTCCATCCCCAACTCTCACCACTAATTTTAACATATATGTTTTTTTTCTTCCTTACTGGGATCACAACTTTTATCCCCCTCCCCCCTAACAGTTCAGCATCTCTTTTCCTTTCCTACCTGCTCCCCAACAGTCCAGCATGGAGTAGCCCAGTGGTTAGTGAAGTGGTCTGAGAACCAGGGGAACCGAGTTTGATTCCCACTGCAAGTGCCTTGTGACTCTGGGCAAGTCACTTAATCCTCCCACTGCCCCAGGTACAAAATAAGTACCTATATACAATCAAAGTGGTTTACAAATAATAAGCGCAGAAAGGTGGGCATGCCAAATCTCATTCCCTTTCCCCTTTTCACTTTCTACCCCACCCTTCCTCAAACAGTCCAGCATCTCCCTTTTTCCTTCCCTTCCCTCTGTATCCAACATCTCACCCTTACATGGCTTGCTGCTACCATCACAGCCCTCTCCACCTTCCAGATTCAGTGCCAGTGTGGGGCCCAGAAGAACAGGTCCACATTCATGTGCTGCCAGATCCAGCCCCACTCTCCAATACAGGACTTCCTCTCAGGAGGGGACATGAGTCAGAGGAGGTAAACTGCACCACTCCTGTCTCACTACTACCTAACCTTTCTCCAGGGATAACATCTGGTTCTATTACAACCAAAAAAAGATGATTCACTACAAAACAGTATCGATACAAAAATTACCCATATGTACTTACACAATATAAGCCACATTGAGCCTGCAACTGGTGGGAAAATGTGGGGTATAAATGTATTAAATAAATAAATAAATAAGAGGGAAAAAGCCTCAGAACACTGTCAGAGATAAAGTTAAATCTCTGAACTGGAAAAGGTAAATCATGTCATAGGCTAAAAGAAACCCTCTATCAAAATTTAAGCTATTTTTCAAAATTTCAAATTCATGAAAGTGTAGAAAAATGTGTGTGCGTGTAAAAAAATCTGGTTCTCCCTGAATTACTTTAGCAAACCTTGGCATACTTGGTTCCAGCTTGGCTCATACAGTGGGGGAAATAAGTATTTGATCCCTTGCTGATTTTGTAAGTTTGCCCACTGACAAAGACATGAGCAGCCCATAATTGAAGGGTAGGTTATTGGTAACAGTGAGAGATAGCACATCACAAATTAAATCCGGAAAATCACATTGTGGAAAGTATATGAATTTATTTGCATTCTGCAGAGGGAAATAAGTATTTAATCCCTCTGGCAAACAAGACCTAATACTTGGTGGCAAAACCCTTGTTGGCAAGCACAGCGGTCAGACGTCTTCTGTAGTTGATGATGAGGTTTGCACACATGTCAGGAGGAATTTTGGTCCACTCCTCTTTGCAGATCATCTCTAAATCATTAAGAGTTCTGGGCTGTCGCTTGGCAACTCGCATCTTCAGCTCCCTCCATAAGTTTTCAATGGGATTAAGGTCTGGTGACTGGCTAGGCCACTCCATGACCCTAATGTGCTTCTTCCTGAGCCACTCCTTTGTTGCCTTGGCTGTATGTTTTGGGTCATTGTCGTGCTGGAAGACCCAGCCACGACCCATTTTTAAGGCCCTGGCGGAGGGAAGGAGGTTGTCACTCAGAATTGTACGGTACATGGCCCCATCCATTCTCCCATTGATGCGGTGAAGTAGTCCTGTGCCCTTAGCAGAGAAACACCCCCAAAACATAACATTTCCACCTCCATGCTTGACAGTGGGGACGGTGTTCTTTGGGTCATTGGCAGCATTTCTCTTCCTCCAAACACGGCGAGTTGAGTTCATGCCAAAGAGCTCAATTTTTGTCTCATCTGACCACAGCACCTTCTCCCAATCACTCTCGGCATCATCCAGGTGTTCACTGGCAAACTTTAGACGGGCCGTCACATGTGCCTTCCGGAGCAGGGGGACCTTGCGGGCACTGCAGGATTGCAATCCGTTATGTCGTAATGTGTTACCAATGGTTTTCGTGGTGACAGTGGTCCCAGCTGCCTTGAGATCATTGACAAGTTCCCCCCTTGTAGTTGTAGGCTGATTTCTAACCTTCCTCATGATCAAGGATACCCCACGAGGTGAGATTTTGTGTGGAGCCCCAGATCTTTGTCGATTGACAGTCATTTTGTACTTCTTCCATTTTCTTACTATGGCACCAACAGTTGTCTCCTTCTCGCCCAGCGTCTTACTGATGGTTTTGTAGCCCATTCCAGCCTTGTGCAGGTGTAGGATCTTGTCCCTGACATCCTTAGACAGCTCCTTGCTCTTGGCCATTTTGTAGAGGTTAGAGTCTGACTGATTCACTGAGTCTGTGGACAGGTGTCTTTCATACAGGTGACCATTGCCGACAGCTGTCTGTCATGCAGGTAACGAGTTGATTTGGAGCATCTACCTGGTCTGTAGGGGCCAGATCTCTTACTGGTTGGTGGGGGATCAAATACTTATTTCCCTCTGCAGAATGCAAATAAATTCATATACTTTCCACAATGTGATTTTCCGGATTTAATTTGTGATGTGCTATCTCTCACTGTTACCAATAACCTACCCTTCAATTATGGGCTGCTCATGTCTTTGTCAGTGGGCAAACTTACAAAATCAGTAAGGGATCAAATACTTATTTCCCCCACTGTATGTTCAGTGGAGAATGGCTCCTGTGGCCCATCTCATTCTGACACCTATGATCCTTGAATTGGCTGGGGCTCGGTGTGAGAATGCTGTGCAAGCACAGCTCACATCTCCTAGCAGGAAAGGATCATGGTCATTGCTTAACAGTAACACTTGCCGGCCGAATTCAAGGTCCATGATTGCAGGGTTCTGGAAGGAGGCCTGGTGCCTGGCAACCTCCAGGTCCAGGTAGTCACTGCAGTGACTACACTGCGTTGAGTGGGATATAAAACAAGAGAAAAACCCCTGGATAGCTGAAAAATGAAGCTCATGGTACTGGATTCCAGCTCTGGAACAAGGCAGGAGGAGAAAACTACCACTCACAACACACTAAAAAGTTATACATGGTCGAGTAGATGTGTGTCACTACTTGTTTACTGCATTTCAACTCACAGTTCTATTCCATGTTCAATAATTTCCTTCTGTTGCTTCATGACTTCAAACTGTTCTGGGTCATCAGGGACTAAGGCCTGAGTGCTGATACTTCCAATGCCGGAAGACACGGTGGAATCTAAAGAGCTGGCACTGCTCCGTCTGCCTGACATTTCAGCAGATTTGCTTTCACCAGAATCCATATCTGAAGGTTTCTCCTGACCTGAAATTAAGACAGATTACAGCAAACATTTTGCAACCAACCCCTCAAACTATATTCTGTATTATATTATGTATCACATCAATCAAATGCTGCTGTAATAAATCTTCTCCCATCACTTTTATCCTATATGACAGCCCCTCATTTTACATGACATGTATTGGGGGGCATATTTCTTGGGTTCAATACTGCTCTTTAGCTAGCAAGGATTGCTGTCTTCTCCCCCCTTGGAATTTGGCTACTTCACTTCCATAATGTCTGAGCCCTCCAGTCATGAGGCTCAACCCAGAGGCTATTGCACCCTAGCACATGGGACAGGTGCCCTCTTTGGCTTTCAATTATCAGAAATAAAAAGGAAGTACAATATTTCTTTCACAAAAATATGCAGAATCACATACATGAGGCAAGGTACTTTGAAAAACCCGTTTCAGAGAGTTATAATTTACAAAATGCTTCCAGACTAGATGCCACATCTACATTCAATATAGTTATTCCCTATAATCCACAATACACCCTGTGATCAACTCAGACTAATCTTTTGGTTATCTCCCTGATTTCTTGATGTAGGCTCAAATCTAACCATTCTTCAGCCTCTTAGGTTTTTGGACCTTTCACTGTAGAACACTACTGCAGTGAAGGTTTGCATTTAACATTTAAAAAGAGGATAAAAAGACTGGTTAATCCGTATGTAATCAACTTAGTTATTGATTAAATAAATGGTCTTGAGGTTCCACGGATATCCCAACACAGATAAAGCAGGTATCAGAAAATAGCAGCTGTACTGTACTGCATTTAGCAATCTTTCAGTTTTCATTAACAGCTCATCCTTTTCCTTACCTGCCATTCTTGTTATGCAGAAAGGAGAAATTAAGACTTACCTGATCATTTTCTTTCCATTAGTCCTTCCCACTATTCCAGAACCTGTGGGACAGTTATATCCATCAACCAGAAGGTGGAGATAGAGAACTGAAAACTCTCGGTATCCAGATCAGCTCCTCAGTATTTACACAAACAGTATGCAGAAACTCAGAATAAAAACAAAAACTTTAAACAACTCTCTAACACTAACCAGATCAGCAAACATGAGTGGACTTTTCTTATCTCTGGACAACTTGTAGAGAACAAGAGATTGAAGGAAGCACCATGCAAAGTGACAGTCGTTATTTGACCCATTACATTGCACCAACTAAACAGCTCAGAAACTTCGGGCGGGTCTCTGGAATACTGGGAAGGACTAATGGAAAGAAAATTATCAGCTAACACCTAATTTCTCCTTCCATTTATAGCTTCCCACAATTCCAGAACCTGTGGGAGGTTTAAAAACAATCCCTAGAGTGGGTGGGATCCTACCACAGACACCCTGCGAATCAAAATCCCCAAACTGGCTTCCAAGCGCGCCATAACATCCACCCTCCACCTTCAGTAAATAGGCCTGGTTTAAGAGCAATATAAACTCTGGAGGGAACTTCATCCAAGGGATCCAAGATGGCATTCTATGCAGAAACCCGGACCGGAGCTCAGCTCTGAATGGGTTTACCTTTTTCTTGGACATCCTTCCTCATTGTAAAATGGGGAAAAGGAGAGGCAAGGTCCGGCGGGGACCCAAGTCCTGAGGCAGGCAACCCTGGAACAGCTTTATGTTTCTGCCTCTACAAATGAAGCTTCAGTCTCTTGGCAGCAGTCTTGACAGGATTTCCCTTAGTCTTGCCCTGAGGTTGGCACCACCACAACCTGGAAGAGAAAGCGCAGAAGGGCAGAATGGCAGTCTGGAGGAATTCCAGACTGGAGGATCTCCCAGCTATGGCGTCCACCCATGGGATCATTGCCACTCACCATTCTCCAAACAAGTGTTTTCCATCTACGGCGAATGCTGTAGTTGGTATAGGAGAAGAGGCACATCCGGATATGGTGAAGCTACTGGTAAAGCCAGCAAAAGTAACTTTGGATACTCTACAGGATGCCATGGACACAGTCAATTCTTCTTTAAATAAGGTAGTATCTACGTTTTCCTCTGATATGAAATGCTAACTGGAACCCTGAATGCTCAGGCTCATGCAGTGGAACAAAAGTCTGCAAAGGTAGTTAATTTGGAGACTAAGGTTTTTGAGTTACAGGAACTCTGTGGGACTTTGGTTAAGGATAAGAATTTTGTTTCAAGGAAAATAGAATATATGGAGAACTGTTTAAGGAAAAGTACTTTGCATTTCTTGACCTTTCCTAAGCCCCCTTTAATTGCCCAGTTGATATGATGTCACAATCTACATCCCATTCAAACATGATCTAAGTGAAATCACCAACGAGATCAACCAAAGCCTCCAAATAATGCACACCTGGGCAGATGCATTCCAAATAAAACTAAATGCAGAAAAAACACAATGCCTTCTACTCACAACATAACACAAAACACTTCTCTACCATAACAACACCATACTGTTCTCTCCCGGTCTCAAAAAACTTGAAAATTCTTGGAGTCACCACTGATCGAAACCTCACTCTCAATGACCACGTGAAAAACACGACGAAAAAGATGTTCTACTCCATGTGGAAACTTAAAAGAGTAAAACCTTTCTTCCCGAGATACATCTTCCGGACCCTGGTACAGTCAATGGTAATAAGTCATCTGGACTACTGCAACGCACTATACGCGGGCTGCAAAGAACAGACTATCAAAAAACTACAAACTGCCCAGAATACTGCCGCCAGACTCATATTTGGAAAAACTAAATATGAAAGTGCAAAACCCTAGAGAGAGAAGCTTCACTGGCTCCCACTTAGAGAACGCATTACGTTCAAGATCTGCACGATCGTACACAAAATCATTCACACAGACGCCCCAATCTACATGCTAAACCTTGTAGACTTACCTCCAAGAAACGCCACAAGATCATCCTGCAAATTTCTCGACCTGCACTTCCCCAGTTGTAAAGGACTAAAGTACAAGCAGATGCATGCGACCACATTCTCGTACTTGGGCATGCAAGTGTGAAATGCACTGCCTACAGACCTGAGAACAATTGGCGAAACAACTATCTTTCGCAAATCTCTTAAGACATATCTCTTCAGCAAGGCATACAATGAGAACTAATAGCCACAATAATCCACCCAACAATCCACTCAATTAAGATAACTCATCTATTATACCTACCTAAATCACTCTTCTCCTTCTTCTTTCACCCTCATTTAACCTCTGCACAACATTAAATGCATGTCACCTTGCAATGACAATGTTAACTAAACTATGTAAGCTACATTGAGCCTGCAAATAGGTGGGTTAATGTGGGATACAAAAGCAATAAATAAATAATATGGCCAAGTAGTACTTCATGGAAGTGCTCAAATGTCTATCTGAGACGCTACCACCTATAGTAAGAGCCCAGTACCTGGCTTTGCCAGGAGGTAAGGGCCGCGCGAGCCTTCAAGAGACAATTTTGAAGAATTCTTGGAGTCATCTTCTCTGGACTTAGTTACTCAAAGAACTACACTTTTGGTGACTTTTACTTTACAGCCAGACAGGGATACATTTCTTAAATTGTATTTCCGTTATATGGATCGTAAATTTATGGGTTCAAAGATAAGGATATTTCCTGACCTTTCGAGAAACACCCAGAGAAGGCGCCAGGGGTTTTTGGTTTTATGCCTCGGGCGCAGGCTCTGGGTATGAATTTTTTGTTATGTTTTCCTTGTGCTTGTTATCAAATTAATTCTTATAGCTTTAATGAACCCAAACATTTGCTGGAATTTTTGGTTTCAAAGGAAGAATTGAAAGTAAAGATATGAGAACCTATGGAGGGGATTGGGGGGGGCCCACTGTTAACTGGTTGTGATCGTTATTTGTAAGGTGTCTTCTGATATAGTTAATTTTTCCACTATCTGTTTTTTCTAGATCTCTCGGTCCCAGTTGCCTAATTTAGTGGACATATTTTCATGTTGTTAATTTTCTTTTTATGTATAACATCTGTTTAAATTTCTTTAGTTGAATTCTTTGTAATGTCATTGTAATAATTTGAAAAGTGGTAAATAATAACTCTGGAGAAAAAGATCCCAATGTAGATGAATGCTCGGTTAGGCCCTGAGGTTGTAAAACGGCTGCTATGTTCTGTGCATGATCAGACAGAGGCTGTTCCTCACTGCAAGTCGGCCCAGATAAAATGGCACCCATTCTCACGCGGTCCTGAATCAAACTGTGCACTGGCCCTGTTAAAGAGAAAGTCCCCGGCATATTCAGATGCTGTGCGAAATCTGATGCCGCCAACCATTTCCTCTGCATCTCACGGGATTCCCAGCTTGTATGCAATGCCCCAACACTGGGCAGCGGGTCCCACAAAGGAACATCACTTGCCTCCGGGACAGTTGCCATTCAACCTACTGTCACAAGCGAAGCACAACACAGTTCCAAGTGGTGAGTCAGGTTTCCTCCCCTGCACCAAGTAGAACTTGGTGCCCTCCAAGCAGTTCTGAATCAAACTTTAGCTGGACTTACCACTGCTGGGTGCTCCCTCCAAACTCACAATTTTCACAAGTCTTAACCCAGATGAGAAAGGCTCAAGACTGAAACTCTGTCCCAAGCTCTCCAGCAAACCTCTTTCCTTCTCCTTCCTTTTTTTTTTTTTTTTCTTTTAAGGTGGTTGTGCTGGAAAAGTTGAGCTCCACAGGAAAAAGGGGAGAGAAGGGGAGGGGAAGAAGTAAATTTGCAGGGCATCAGTGAAAGGGATATGAAGACCTCTAGATACGATTCTGCAGACTGAAGCCACCAGCAAAGCTCAACTGGGGACTAGCTGACCAACCGGAACAGGAGCAAATCATTCAGAATCAGAGGCTGAAAAATGTATCCATCTACCTGCTGGAGATAGAAAATACTGAGGAGCTGGACTGGATGCCAAGAGAGGTGTCCATCAACTGGCAGGTGGAGATAGAGAACTGAGAGCTGAGCTGAGACTTAACTATCCCACATGTTCTGGAATAGTGGGAAACTATATAATGGAAACTATAAGCAATTTTGATATAGGTTTAAGAGGAAAGAGTAATAGCCAGTGCAACACAGAAAACTAAATCTGAAAATATACAACTCAGTGCAACACACAGAAATCCTTTTAGGTGTTACTTTATGTTGACAATATTGGTTTCAGCTGTTCAAAAACAGAATCATTTGTTTAGTATGTAGGTCTACTGGTTTCTTTATTTACTTAAATCTCATTATTTTACCAGTTATTTGAAGGTGCTGCATTACAGTTTATTATGTCAATTTCCAGGTAGAACTCAAGATTTTTCTCTTTCAGTTTTGATTGCACATACACACATAATACTGCATGTACTCTGCTCTACTAGTGAAATCAAAACTAATCCAGCGGTTCATCCTGCCAGAAAATCAAAAACAATGCAAAGAGCAGCATTTTGACTCTGAACATTGGAGCCTACAGCACTCTGCACTGTCCAAACTTTATGCCGGATTTGGGCCTTCTATTTATTTGATATCTGATGATGAGAGGCCAGACGAAACCGTCCGGATATTCTAATTTGGACATGTTTCGGTTTCAGCTGAGAATGCCAATGCATTTTTGGCTGAAACTGAAACTCTCCCCCCCCCCCCCCCCCAAATCCCCCCCTGCTCTCTAAAGCCAGGGGACATCTTCCCACTATCCCTAGTACCTCCCTGGGCCTATCTTAGGCATCCTGCTGTTCTAGTGACCTAACTGGGACAAGAGCAATTCACATTCCCTCCTGCCCTGGTTAGGCCACTAGATTACAAGAGCTTACGTTAGGCCCGGGGGGGGGTTAAGGTACACTGGGGATGTGTGTAAGGCTGTGGCAGCTGGGGGGGGGAAGGTTGTGGCAGCTGGGGGGGGAAGGCTGTGGCAGCTTGGGGGGGGGGGGGGGGTGGAAGTTGGTGCTGTTTGAGGAGGGCAGGGCCTGGCCACTTTCAACAGAAACAGAGCAGTGGATTTTGGCCACAGATTTTGGCTGAAACCAAAAAGCCTGGTTTTGGTTGGCCTCTACTACTAATCTAACCAGCATAAAAGGAACACAAGAACCCTCTCTTACCAAGATTGGTCTGTTGGTTTGGATTTACATATAGATCTTTACTCCATTCTACCATGCATTTCAAAATGGAAACCAAGCACTCCAAGCCTTTCTTCCGCAGGCTTAGCTCCTACGGAAAAGAAAACAGATACTTTAGCGAAAGAAATGGTTAAACTGCCATGAGGCATGACTGTCTGTTCACAGAATGACTCAGAGGATCTGGAACTTTTCTTACTAGTTTTTTTTAATACAGTGTGGGCTAGACTGTGTGTAAATTATAAAAAAAATAACCCCAAAAACCCAGACATGGCTTCAATTCTTTTCTCAACCAAGTGCAGAGAAAGATGAATAAAACTTTCATAAAGGCTTGGCTCTCTTGCTTTATTCTGTGTAGTTATGTCATTTATAATGCTTTGCAAATATGGCATAAAAAGTGGGTGGCAACAGGTGCAGATTTAGGGTGGAGGAAAAAGTTAAGAGCTTAGCATCGATTTTCAGCACTAGGCTCAATCTAGGCCTAAAATTTACAAGCATAACTTTTAAGCTCCTAAATAAAGACAAATTTTCAGCAGAAAAAAACTTGTGTTCCTAAACTTGGCCAACAATAGGGCACAAATTCAAGCGTTTAAGAGAAAAAATTTAGAAGCTCAGCTTTTATTTTGAATATTGCGCTCAGTATTTCTGAATTTGTCTCACTCACACACACAAGGAGTGACTCGGACTGCACATACTGCAGCGGGACATGTTTATCCACTCCTCCATGTGCAACTTTTTTCAAATCAGTCACCTTACTTTCTAATTCTTCCCACTTTCTTACCCATCTATATGTTACAACTTTGCCTTACCCTTCACTACCAATTATAATGTTCTATTACGTATTGTGTTGACATTGCTAGTATACCATGCCATACTTTGTATTGTTTTTGAATATTTTTACTGCTGTAATTGCCTATTGCTCATGTTTGATCTATTCTTACTGTACACCGCCTTGAGTGAACGCCTTCAAAAAGGTGGTAAATAAATCCTAATAAATAAACAAATAAAATATAGGATTCAAGAAAGAAAACAATTTGGAACAAATTAAAAAAAACAATTCAGACTGCAAGAAATGTTTCATGATCTTCAGTGAACATTTTATTATGCAGTAGACGTTTACTGCTCAGCAATATACCTTGCAGACTACTGCAATGTTATCTATGCGGGATGCAAAGAACAAACCTTAAAGAAACTTCAGACCGCACAAAACACGGCAGCTAGGCTTATATTTGGAAAACCGAGATTTGATATGACTCAGAAAATATCTACCAACCTTCTTACTCTCCATGCTCTTCCCATCTTCTCCTTAATCACTCTACCGCCTTACCTATCCTTTTTCTCATACCTCTTCTATCCCATTTACTCCTTGTTCATTTGTCATATCACATACCCCCTTTGTTGATTCTGTTACTATAGATTGTATTCTCTTGTTACTATGTAAGCCGCATTGAGCCTGCGATGAACGGGAAAGCGCGGGATACAAATGTAATAAATAAATAAAAGCTATACTGGCTCCCACTCAAAAAGAACGCATTGCTTTCAAAATTTGCACCCTGGTTTACAAAATCATCTATGGTGAAGCCCCGGGATACATGACAGACCTGATTGACTTACCAACCAGAAACAAATCCGAATCAACACGAACATTTCTAAATCTTCACTACCCAAGCTGCAAAGGTCTTAAATACAAATCAACCTACGCATCCAGTTTCTCCTACATAAGCACGCAATTATGGAATGCATTACCAAAAGCCTTGAAAATGACGTACAACTACCTAAACTTCCAGAAATCACTAAAGACTAACCGGTTCCAAAAGGCATACCCTACTGACCCAACTTAAATGCCTGAACTCTGCTACACAACAAAACTAAGTACATAACGGACATTACTCAACTCTTCCATTGTATGACTCCCTAATGTGACAGTGCTACATGAACTCTATCCTATCACAACATTACCTTGTATTTGTTCACCGGAGACTTCAAAGCTCTCCGGTACTATGTAAGCCACACTGAGCCTCCAAATAGGTGCGAAAATGTGGGATACAAATGTAACAAATAAATAAACTATTCCACATAAAGTGTATTGTTATCTTATTAAGAAGTTCAGGATTAATTAGCTTAATAACACATCCATTATACTCTTCTGAAATTAGAAATGCATATTTGTCACTGAAGGCTGAACACTATTTGTGTGCTAGTACCTCAGAAGTAGGAGCAGAGCTGGTGCCAAGGTGGCTGCATTCATAGGTTAACTTTCAGCCCCTCTTCCTCCCAGCCCCATTAACTTTCAGGCCTCTAGCCCACAGCTATCCCCCAAGATTTGGATAATTAACTCAAATCATCACCATGCAAACATCATATAAAAGGAGACATAGGGGCATATTTTCAAAGCACTTAGCCTTCCAAAGTTCCATAGAAACCTATGGAACTTTGGAAGGCTAAGTGCTTTGAAAATATGCCTCATAAGGTCTTACCTGATCATTTTCTTTCCATTAGTCCTTTCCACTATTCTAGAACCTGTGGGATAATTGTGTCAACCAACCAGCAGGTGGCGATAGAGAACTGAAAACTGAGCTGAGACATCTCTCTCTCGGTATCCAGTCCAGTTCCTCAGTATTTATGTAGACAAACAGTAAGGAGAAACTCGGAATAAACACAATAGCCTTAAACAACTTGCAAACCTAACATTAACCAGATAAGCAAATGTGAGTGGACCTTTCTCATCTCTGGACAGCTTTTAGAGAACAAGGAGATTTTTTTCACTTAATGAATATTTAAGCTCTGGAACTCTTTGCCAGAGGATGAAGTAATAGTAATTAGCGTACCTGGGTTTAAAAAAAGGTTTGGACAAGTTCCTGGAGAAGTCCACAGTCTGCTACTGAGACAGACGGGAAGCTACTGCTTTTCCCTGGGATTGGTAGCAAGGAATGTTGGCACTATTTGGGTTTCTGCCAGGTACTTGTGACCCGGCTTGGCCACTGTTAGAAACAGGATACTGGGCTAGATGGACAGTTGGTCTGACCCAGTGTTATATTCTTATGTTCTTATGATTAGCGAGACTCCTGTGCTGTCCAGGTGCCCTGTGCCAGATGAAACTTGTAATGAAATCTCCAACCCAACTTCCTGGTATCCGTTGTCTCCACCTCCCATTGTGTTATTGGAAAGGGTGCTCAGACGGTCAAATTCCTAGGCAACAGCTACCAATGCACACCCCATCTGGCAACCAGTGTCCAAGGAACATGAAGGTCATACTTCTGTAACACTGGAGTCCAGCGGCTAAGAAAAGATTCCTGTAATGGCCGCATACAAGTCATTGGCCATGGAACCACTAGCATTGCTGCCATCATTGGCCCCAGACCCAGGTCTGCCTCGACCGAGATGATAAATCCGTTGAACCAGCTTCAACTCCTGAGCTCATTGAGGAAGATCCTCTCCCATGCTGTGTCGAATAGAATGCCCAGATTCTCCAGCTTTTGCAATGGAGTTAGTCTGCTCTTCTTGAAATTCATCACCCAACTGAATGAGTGCAGAAGATGGACAACTTTATCCATTGCTATCATGTTGTCCGAACAGGATGACACACGAATGAGCCTGCCATTGAGATACAAGCGAACTCTGATTCCCTGGCACTGAAGGAAGGCTACCATCACCACCATAACCTTGATAAATGTTCTTGGAGCCATAGTGAAACTGAAGGGCAAAGTCCTGAACTGGAAGTGATGGCCCAGCAACGCAATACAGAGAAACCTCTGATGCAGCGGCCGTATGGGATCGAGGGCAGTGAGAAACTCTCCCTCTTGAACCAAGGCTATGACTGCTCTTAGTGCGAAAGTGGGTACTTCAGAGGCAGTGGTTTAGACCAGATGAAAGGTGCCTTCCTTCTTTGGGACAATGAAGTTGACGGAGTATGCTGTGTACCTGTTCGGCCAGGGGAACTGGAACAATGACTCGGAGCACCAGGGCCAACGAGAGACTGAGCTGGGCCTGGGGCAGGGCCGCCGCTGCTGCTGCTGCCGCTGGGCCTGGGGCAGAATTGTCATCGCCTCTGCCCCTCCCTCCCCAAAATCATCATCGCCGCCACCGCCGCCCCCTCCCTCCCGATGTACCTTGGCTGGTCTCCTTCCTCTGCCCAGCACTGCCTGCCCCTGCGGCTGCTTTCCTCAGGTCGCACATGCGCAGTCTCAAAACTGAGCATGCGTAGCTTGAGGGCCCAGCAACTACTAGGCAGGCAATGCAAGGGGGGCCCGGCGCGAGAGTTCTCTCTCTCTCCTGCTCCTGTTGGGACACGATCACCCAGGTCCAGTCAGGAGCAGGAGGGAGAGGGAGACCCCTGCACCGGGCCCCCCCCAGAGGCCCAGACAGGGGGGATTTTGCCCCCTCCCCAGCCTCCCCCTCTCGGCAGCTATGCAGAGCACTAGCAAGGAATCTACAGTGGCCTGAACTTCAACTGCCTTGGTTCCCTTTTGACAAGGAGACTGCAAGAAAAGAGGAGCAACCAGGCGGGAGAACTCCAACTTGTAACCTTCTATAGGAATAACCAGAACTCATTGGTCAGATGTGATTTTGGCCTACTACTCCTGAAGATATCCTACGACTAGAGGAAGAGAAAAGTGGACCAGCCTTGCATCATTGGGAAGCTCTGGAGGCACTGGGCGATCTAACTGATTGAGAGGAGGACTTCTTGTCTGCACAAAAGGAAGACTGGCATGCCTAAAAGCGGGACTTCTGACCGCATTGTTGACAATCATGCTGGTACCATCTGCTGTCGCGGAACTGAGATCAAAAGCTCCTTGAAGACGGATGACCAGAGGCTTTCGGCTTATCCTCTGGTAACCACTGTGGCTTAGTTTCCCCCAGTTCTTTCACCAAGTTACTGAGATCTTCTATAAGCAGCCACTTGCCCCAAGAGGGCAGTTTAACTAGATGTGACTGACACTGCATCCACCGCCCAATGCTGCAACCAGAGTTTCCGACGTACCACAACAGCCAAATGCTCTTCTCATTAATGAACTGCACACTGTCGCTTGAAGGCCAAAGAGGTTACTTCAAAGTCTTGTTTCAGCAAGCCTTGTAGCTTCCTATCCTGTAGGTCTTTTACGGCAATGCCCCCTTCTGGTGGCAAGGAGGTCTTCTCAGTCACTGCCTTAACCAGGGAGCCCACCCTGGGAAGCTGCAATTTATCTTTCTCCTCCAGAACTAAGAACTAATGGGTAGAGGCAAGCCATGGCTCTTTCCACTCTCGGCCCTGTGTCCAGCGAGTCCTATTCTACTGTAATCAGGTTCTGAATGTCTGGATGCATTGGGAAGGCCTTAGAAAGACCTCTATTTCCCCCTCATGATCAACGAAGATGGAGCTCCAGACACCGAAGCAGAAGACTACTCAATGGAAAGCTCTTCAGGAAAGATGTCAGGAAGTATTTTTTCACGGAGAGGGTGGTGGACGCTTGGAATGCCCTCCCGCGGGAGGTGGTGGAGATGAAAACGGTAACGGAGTTCAAACATGCGTGGGATATGCATAGAGGAATCCTGTGCAGAAGGAATGGATCCTCAGAAGCTTAGCTGAAATTGGGTGGCGGAGCAGTTGGGGGGAAGAGGGGGTGGTGGTTGGGAGGCGAGGATAGGGGAGGGCAGACTTATACGGTCTGTACCAGAGCCGGTGATGGGAGGCGGGACTGGTGGTTGGGAGGCGGGAAATACTGCTGGGCAGACTTATATGGTCTGTGCCCTTAAAAGGACAGGTACAAATTCAAGGTAAGGTATACACATATGAGTTTGTCATGGGCAGACTGGATGGACCATGCAGGTCTTTATCTGCCGTCATCTACTATGTTACTATGTCACTACAAGTGCATCAGAAGAGTACTGAGCTCTTCTTTATGAAAAAACTTCAGTACTTTTGGATCATCCCCTTCCTCAGGAGGGAGCTATCCCTCCTCTAATGGCTCGTTCAATGATGGCTCCTCTGAACAGACCGAAGCCACATCAGATAAGGAGGGAGGCAGAAATAGTCTCATCTGCCCATTCCTGGAGCTCCAAATGAGATCTCTTTGGAGCCAGAGAGGCAGTGGGGTAAGAAACTGAAGCACCTTGCAGCAATTCTGACTGTCCTTGCTTCAATAAATAGGCCTGCTAAAGAGCAATACCTGATGCAGCTGAATGCTCTGTCAAGCCCTGAGGCTGTAAAATGGCGGCTGTGCTACGTAAGCGATCAGAGGCTGCTCTTCTGTGTCAGTCAGCCCTGACAAAATGGCGCCTGTTCCCACGTTCTCCTACATCAAACTGCTCACTGGCCCTACAGGAGAACCCGAAGACCCCAACATATTCAGATGCTGCACTGAATCTGAAGTGGTGCTGCCAATGACCTTTTCCTGTGTCTTGCGGGATTCCTGGCTTGAAAAGATTGCAACGCCATGCCGGTGGGTCCCAAAGCGGGAACACTGCCTATGTGGGAGTCATCATTCACCCTGACTGCCACCAGCACAGCACGTGTCCCAAGCAGTGAGTCAGGATCCATCCCCTGCACCAAGTAGAACTTGCAGCCCAAGTGTTTCTGAGTCAAACTTACCACTGCCAGTGGCTCCTCTCCAGCTCACAGTCGCCATGAGAAAGGCTCAGGACAGACACTGTCCCACACTCTCCAGCGAACCTATTTCTTTCTTCCTTTTTTTTTTCGTTAAGGTTGTTGTGCTAGAAAAGGAGAGCTCCACAGGAAACAGGGAATAGGTGAAGGGAGGGAAGCAGTAAATTTGCAGAGCACCAGAGACAGGGATCTGAAGACCTCCAGATATGACTATGCAGACTCAAGCCATCTGCAAACCTCAACTGGGGACCAGTTGACCAACTGAACCAGGAGCAAATCACTCATAACCAGAGGCTGAAAAGTGTGTCCATCCACCTGCTGGAGATAGAAAATACTGAGGAGCTGGACTGGATGACAAGAGAGAGGCCTCAGCTCAGTTTTCAGTTCTGTATCTCCACCCACTGGTTGATGGATACAACTATCACAAAGGTTCTGGAATACTGCGAACCTACGTAAAGGAAATGGAGTTTAAAGTATATGCTGATGGCTCTTTGAATTTATGTGGCTGTCTGGACCTTTTTTGCTTTGTCTACAGCTGCTTTTTGCTGCTGCAGAGAAGCTGCTGCCCTAGGTGATGACCTACCCTTGCCTAACGGTTGAGCCAGTGTCACGTAGGAGAGAGATTAAAGACAATCAATTGCCCACCTTCACTCGGTTTGGGGATTCTCCCCCCATCTACAGCACATCTCAATTACTGAAGCCCTGAGTTATTGCAAGAGCCCTCAGTGAACTAACTATATCACTGCAAGATCCATCCCTGAAACAGCTAGTTAGAATAGTGAAACAAAAGTACTGGTTGGATGCCATTGCAACATGAGAAACGTTGAACACATAGAAAAAGATACATGATTCTCAATCATTAACTTTGTATTTGCAATGTAGAACATATGATATTTTTGAGGAACATAAAAAACAAGGTTTTTGAGTTTTTGTTTTGTTCAGGCCAATCATTTTTTTTTAACTCAATATGCTAGTGAGCAATGGGTGTTTTTTCGGAGGTCCTTTTTCTCCTTTATTGACATAAGCTTTGGGATGTGTGTGTCAATTTCAGTAATGCTAATTCTGCCATCTAATACTGGCAGTATTCTTGGGTGTTTAGTAGATGACTAAGATACTGACATTATTTTTACAAAGCGTGACCAAAACAGATTGAAGCAGAGTTTGACAAGGACCTGCTCCACATTTGCTTAATGTATTACCTGAAGAGGTGTCATGCCCAGTTCGTGACCACTCCTTCCCTGAGCAATTTTAGACAAATCGCTTACAAGACGTTCAAAGATATTAGCAGCATTTAAATCGCAGTCGTAGTTTACGTAAATGTCCACCACACATTGGGCATCTAAAAGGAGAACACAGTGTTATTTAAAAACAATACTATAAAAACAAACACATATCTGTGTCCTCCAGTTCCTTTCACAATAGACTATTTCTGTCTTTCAAAGAGGGAACACACTAAGGTGGTCATTTTAAAAGGGCTATTTTGAGTTTGAGATATGCATAAAAGCCTGCAAATAGGTGGGAAAATGTGGGATACAAATGCAATAAATAATAATACTAATAAAACATGTCTTTTCCTGATGCTGTCAGAGACTGATATCCCTTGCCAGTTTGGCATTTGGAGGGATAAAAACCATTGGGGGAAATAAGGGGGAAACCTCCCCTAATCCCTCCAGTGCAGAGCGGCTCAATCAGAACAGTTTGCTAAAACCTAAACATACTTGGTAGCAAGTGTAATTCCTGATATCAATCTGTTAGGACATAGATAGACATTTAGTCTGAAATGAGGAATGAACATGTATTTTCTAGGCATGCCCTAGTCCAACCCAAAACACGCTACACCACCTTCCCATGCCATTTGCATGAACTTGGGAAGCAGACATGTATGCAAGATAAACATAGTGAGTAATATTTCTATAATGGCAAAAATAACTGTCTATGCGTCGGCACATACATGTTTTATGTGCTAGATTTCAGCCAATTAAAATTTTTGACATTTTTCTAAAATGGATGTTTGTGGTGCACATACCTAGAGCATAAACATCCATGTCTCCTTACGTTTAGCACATGCTAAAAACACTAGCGTGGCTTAATAAACAGGGACCTTAGGCTCTTAAATTTGTAACATAGTAACATATAGTAGATGACGGCAGAAAAAGACCTGCACGGTCCATCCAGTCTGCCCAACAAGATAACTCATATTTGCTGCTTTTTGTGTATACCCTACTTTGATTTGTACCTGTGCTCTTCAGGGCACAGACCGTATAAGTCTGCCCAGCACTATCCCCGCCTCCCAACCACCAGCCCCTCCTCCCAACCACCGGCTCTGGCACAGACCGTATAAGTCTGCACAGCACTATCCTCACCTCCGAACCACCAGCCCCTCCTTCCACCCACCGGCTCTGGCACAGACCGTATAAGTCTGTCCAGCACTATCCCCACCTCCCAACCACCAGTCCCGCTACCCACCACCGGCTCTAGCACAGACCGTATAAGTCTGCACAAGCACTATCCTCACTTCACAACCACCAGCCCTGCCTCCCACCCACCGGCTCTGGCACAGACCGTATAAGTCTGTCCAGCACTATCCCCACCTCCAAACCACCAGTCCCGCTGCCCACCACCGGCTCTAGCACAGACCATACAAGTCTGCCCAGCACTATCCTCACCTCCCAACCACCAGCCCTTCCTCCCACCCACCGGCTCTGGCACAGACCGTATAAGTCTGTCCAGCACTATCCCCACCTCCCAACCACCAGTCCCGCTGCCCACCACCGGCTCTAGCACAGACCGTATAAGTCTGCCCAGCACTATCCCCGCCTCCCAACCACCAGCCCCACCTCCCAACCACCGGCTCTGGCACAGACCGTATAAGTTTGCCCAGCACTATCCCCGCCTCCCAACCACCAGCCCCTCCTCCCAACCACCGGCTCTGGCACAGACCGTATAAGTCTGCCCAGCACTATCCCCGCCTCCCTATTTTCAGCCAAACTTAGAAGCCCAAGGGCTTCTTTTACAAAGCTGCGCTAGCGATTCTCATATGCCGCACCGAGAATAAGTAGCGCAGCTTTGTAAGAGAGGCCCTAAGTTTTCTGCACGTATCTCAATAGCAGAGCTTGGGCTCCATATTTTCTTTTTCTTCAGCACTGCTACCTCAAAGTCCTTACCTTCCCCTACACGGCTGGCCTTTTCAGATACTTGAGCTGCTTCGTGGAGGACATTGGGGAAGTCTCACTGGACTTGAAATCGCGAGAATTCCCTAATTTCCTGCATGGTGCGGTTCAAGTGTCTGCAAAGCCCGGCCATACAGGGGAAGATAAGTAGTTTGAAGTAGCACCAAGGGAGAAAATCCAAAGCCCGAGTTTTGCTGTTGAGGTAAACGCAGGGGGAGGGGGGTAGGTCTGCGTAAAGAAATCAGCCAACATTAAAAAGCACCCGTTTCATTAAAATATCAATGCGTTAATAGCATTAACAACACATTAATAGCCTAACCTTAAAAAAAAAAAAAAAAAAACACTTTAAAATATACAGCTGGAATCTAGAAAAGAAATTAATAAGAAAAGTGACAACCGGATAATACCACCACATTATTATACAAGACAGAAAAAGAGGAATTTTTAAAAAACATATTAAAATTAAAAAAAAAAAAAAAAAAAAAACAGCCAAAGATGTAGCTCCTGGTGCTTTCTGGCATTTAATACCTCTTTTTTTCAGTATGGTTAACTGTTTGTGTTTTTTTTTACAGCTGTACCCTGCCATAACAACAGAACACAATACCTGCACATATCCTAGTCAGGGTCTGAATAACCATCCATTTGTGCTCAAAAGAACTTGTTGATGTTTCTAATATATTCAGGAAGATCTCTTTGAAAAAGACCTAAGCAATGAAAGAAACAATATCAGTATCTGCAGTTTTTAGGAAATGTCCTAAAGTCATGCTAAGTAGGGCCAGGGGCTGCAAAGAGTTGCCACCGTGGTCCCTCCAGATCTAACTCCTGCTACACAGGAGAGGCTGGAAACAAGAGGAGGGGGGGGGGGGGGGGGGGGGGGAGGGACAAAGAGAAGAGCAAAGAAAACTGTAAAAAAAAAAAAAAAAAAAAGGCACAAACTAGGGAAAAGTACAATGTTTTTCTCCCGATTCCTAAAAGTTTTGGCTGGTACCCAAGTTTACCAAATTTTTCCACCCTAAGTCAATTTGAAAGCAATTGTTGCTAATCACTTTCCCAAAAAGACAATTAATCAATCTTCAGTCACATTTCCTGCGTTAGATGAGTTACGCTGTAGCATTGAAACCAAATCTCCATTGATCAATCGCTTGCTACTCTTTGTCCTTAATCCTTATTTGTCCTGTTGGTCTGTCCCAATTAGATTGTAAGCTCTGTCGAGCAGGGACTGTCTCTTCATTCTCAAGTGTACAGTGCTGCGTACATCTCAAAGCACTACAGAAATAAGTAGTAGTAGTAGGCATGTGCCTAGGGCCTAAACGTTTAGAGACCCTCAGATATGTTAATTCAATGGCCCCCCCCATGGTTTTTTTTTTAATCCTGATAAGTCAGCTTCTGCCCCCAGAGGTCTGTCTATTCCCCTACCCAACTCAGCAGGAGGAGCTGGCGAGCAGCATTTCTTACTACTGCGTCCCCCTCTTCAATTTTTCCTCTGCAATTAGAACCACATCAGGTCCTATTTGTGAATTACAGACTGCCATTATGATTGAAGGGGGGGGGGGGGCATTGCACTTGTTTATCTAGGATCCACCAAAAGGTCAATCATACCCTGAAGACAGAGGCTGCATGCTTCATCCAGAAAACCATTTCCCTCATCACCTTTCCAACGCTGAATGTGTCAAAAGCAGTTATTTTCAGATTTAAAGGAAACCAAGAACACGAACATAGTAACATTGTAGATGACGGCAGAAAAAGACCTGCACGGTCCATCCAGTCTGCCCAACAAGATAAACTCATATGAAGACAGATAAGGTCAACGACAAGGATTGTCCTTGTGGTTTTTATTTAGTTGGAACTTGCTATACTGACTCTCAAATGACAATCAAAGCAAATAAATGGAAAGAAAACCCTAGGGATAAGGGGGGGGGGAGGGGGCGAAGAGACCTCTGTCAGGGCGTGTACCTAGTGCCAAAGCCAAAGTCAGGGAAGGCCTGTGAAAAGAGGAACATCTGAAAGACCTTTTCAAAATTTCTTGTAAGAGGGTTCAGATTAAAGAGACACAGGGATACCTCCTTCCTCACTGGAGGCTGCAGCTGATCTCTGGTTTTCTGAAACTGGTATCAATAGGTCAGGGAAGGGATCAAGGACTGGGAATGCTACGGACCAGATGTACAAAACTAACAGCTGTTTCCCATTTTGGAGGCAATTCTATAAAGGGCGCTAAAAGTCAGGTGCCAAAAATCTGAGAATTAAGCCAGTGCTATAAAGGCAAATTTGCGACCCAAATTCATTAGAATACTAGCATTAGTCAGCAGTTACGCCGTATCAACGGCAGGAGAAAGAGTGCACACGTAAACTTGGCATAATGTGTGTGCAACTGACAGTATTCTATAAGTTGGATAAGGTTTTTTTGGAAAGCCCACCTCTTCAATGTTGCCTTCGGCACCTAACCACTATACCTCTATTCAGGAAATCTAGACTGCCCCAACTTGACATGCCCCAACTTGACATTTCGTCCTTTAGATTGTAAGCTCCTTTGAGCAAGGACTATCCTTCTTTGTTAAACTGTACAGCGCTGCGTAACCCTAGTAGCGCTCTAGAAATGTTAAGTAGTAGTAGTAGTAGAAATATGCCCATGGTCTGCCCAATCCCCTCCAATGTCAACACCTCCGTTGCACTTATGTGCTAGAGCACTTAGGCTCGAAGTTACAGAGCAGCGCTTATGTGCACGTACACATGTAACTGCTGCTTTTGCCATCATCGTGGTGTGTAACTGCCCTTCTAGAATTAAGGATTTGTGTTTTATCTGGTCCTATATAAACACAGATACTTTTAAGAACAAACCTCTTACCTCTATCTGCATTTTTAAATGCACTTTAAAGTTTGAAAGGAGAGTGAGAAATATGGCAAGTGAGAGCTCAAACACATCTGGAACGGAAGAGACACCATTTTTAGACAGCGCCACACAGAGGTACTGCTTGATGGCATTGATGAACATCTCGTGGGTCCTGAAGACTGGACCAGCGTTCTGTAATACTGAAAGCAGCAGCTGAAGAGAAACAACCTTGGAGCGCAGCTCGTGGGATCTGAAGGAAATGAGTGAATAAAGATTAAGATAGGTTTTAAAGCCTGCCCTCATCACTCAGAGGGGCCCCTCCCCTTTCTTTAAAAGGAGGGAAGCTTGCTTCTTTACTCCAAAGTTTCTCTTTTGCCCTTTCATCTAAGTCTTGATACAGAGGATAACGTGCAGGAGAATAAGTGGAGGTAGTCCTGATTTTACTCTATTGCACAGATGGATGTGTAATTTTGATTTCCCTTCTGAGTTCCATAACAAAAGCAGGACCAGATCAGACTACATGCAATGGTGTAAAGCCAGGAGTGGATCATCGCCCTCTTTGACATGGAGCTATATGATCATCCTATCAACACTTTAGAAATCACTGGAAGGACTAAGACTCAAAACGTTTGAACCCAGTGACATTGCAGACAAGCCACGGGACAACCTCAATGAGAAGCATACTTCAATAAAGGTCTTTTACACATGCTGCTTTTTGGTACACTGTTTTCATTCTCTGTGAAGTACTTCTATTATTAAAACTAATCCAACATAATGAAAATAGTTCATTAAAGCAAGACTAAGAAGCATTCTGTGGCAGTATCACCACCTTTCTTTTCACTTAATTACCCATTTAATACTGGAAGGCTTCAGGCAGTAAAACCAACAAATCAACAAATATAAAAAAAAAAAAAACCATGCATTTTTATTTTAGCATGTTTCTGAACACTATTGTTCTGCATCTCCTAAAGTAGTTTTACAAAATACAAAACACAGGCCACACTTACTTGGGGTCTGGTGGTCCATCACCCAGTGGCTTCATAGAGAGCTTGCAGAGTGAACGGAACACGAGGAAGGCATCTTTCTGCAGGATATGGGAGAACTTAGCAGCAACAAAGGGACCCTGACCAGCATCTGACTCCTGACACAAGGAAAAATGAGAGGAGCAGAACTGAGATTTCCCGTTAGAATGGAAGATACTAATAGTTTAAAATATTTGATATACCACTCTTATTTGTCAGACAAGTCAGAGTAGTTTACATAAAATAAAGATTTAGCAGAATGTCATTACAAATAGGAAAGCAATACGCATACACAGACATTCCAAATAAAACTTCAGACAATATATTTTCTTACAGATCACCTGAATCAGGATACAACCAGCATTAGCCTGATAAAAATTTAGTGAAAAAGTAAATGTTCACCTTACCCTTAAATAATTTATGATTGCATACAGGCTTATCAGGCATTTCGAATGTACATGGATAGAATTATTACCTCATTACCTCTCGCCTGGACTACTGCAACTTACTCCTCACCGGCCTCCCACTTAGCCATCTATCCCCCCTTCAATCTGTTCAGAACTCTGCTGCACGTCTCATATTCCGCCAGAACCGATATACTCATATCACCCCTCTCCTCAAGTCACTTCACTGGCTTCCGATCAGATACCGCATTCAATTCAAGCTTCTCCTTCTTACCTACAAATGCACTCAGTCTGCTGCCCCTCACTACCTTTCTACCCTCATCTCCCCTTAAGTTCCCGCCCGTAACCTCCGTTCACAGGATAAATCCCTCCTCTCAGTACCCTTCTCCACCACCGCCAACTCCAGGCTCCGCTCATTCTGCCTCGCCTCACCCTATGCTTGGAACAACCTTCCTGAAGCCATACGCCAAGCCCCCTCCCTGCCCGTCTTCAAGTCTTTGCTTAAAGCCCACCTCTTCAATGCTGCGTTCGGCACCTAACCCTTACCGTTCAGTGAATCCAGACTGCCCCAATTTGACTGCCCCTATCGGACCGACCGTTCACTTGTCTATTAGATTGTAAGCTCTTTGAGCAGGGACAGTCTCTCTTTGTTAAATTGTACAGCGCTGCGTAACCCTAGTAGCGCTTTAGAAATGTTAAGTAGTAGTAGTAGTAATTATAAACACACGACTCTTTACATCCATTTTATTGAAGGGCCAAAAGACGTACTGAAATGATCATGTGGATGCAAATAGTATCAAAGGGGAGGCAAAGGAGATTAGTAGTTATGCACTGTCAAAATAATAAAAAGTGAGCTGTCTGAGATAGGAAAAGCTAATTTGGAATTAAGCTACTCAGTTTCCCGGTGTAACCAACAGGGCCATTATATTCTTTACTGGTTTAAATTTTTTTGATTTAAAAATTACCTCATATTTCTAAATCCAGTTCAGGTACTGTAGGTAGGTCCCTGCCCCAGACTTAGTTTGGTACTTGAGACAATGAATGCCCATGGTAACAAAGATGATCGTTATACTACTATCATGTTTTATCATTATCACGTTGCCCAAGATCCTTCTGTAACACTAAATGTCTATTTTCTAATATATTTCCACCATTCATGATGCATTATAAGCCACATTGAGCCTGCAAAGAGGTGGGAAAATGTGGAATCTAAATGCAATAAATAAATAAATCAATGGCAGATTGGGGGGGGAGGGTTGAACTCTTGCTTCCCTGGTTCTCAGCCTGCTGCTCAAGCCACTAGGCCACATGCAGAAAAACTTGAACAAGTCCAGATGTATTAAACATTTCTCTCAAACCAATAGAAAAGACAAACTGAAGGAACCCCTGGAGTGGAGGAGTAGCCTAATAACCCAGGGAAGTAGGTTTGAATCCTGCAGCAGGCTCCGTGTGACCCTGGGCAAGTCACTTAATCCTCTAATGCCCAAAATACAAAAAACAAACTTAGATAGTGAGCCAACTAGGGACAGAAAAAGTACCCAAATATGTAAAACCACTTTAATTGTACCACGGAAAGGCAGTATATCAAATCCCTTACCCTTCCTCATCAATCAGGGGGTCCCCTTTAAGGTCCACTGGGAAAATTTAACCAAAACATATCCAGTTACAAATGGTTTGTAAAATGCAATGTTCTATAAGGAATCCATTGGCTCTGAGAGTTAAAGATGTTCTGATTATAAGTCATGACATACCAGGTTATCTGTGGATGACACCGATTGTCCATCATCTGCAATTCCATTTGATTGGACAGTTTCACTAATCCTATCACAGGAGGTAAGCTCTTCGTTTTCAGATTCTAAAGTGTTTTCGGGGGTTTCCAGCACACCATGCTTTTCTTCAGCCTCTTAAAATCAGAACAGGGGAGAAACATATCACGGGCAATAAATATGTCTGCATCATATCCAAACTTGGATATATACTTACATTTTATCATGAAAAACCATTTAAATTGTAGCTGGTACATAAGTTTGCCACTGTCACTCCATATAACAGAATATGGTGCTCTTGTGCTGTGTATTATTTTATTTTGGAATATGGAGCGTTTATTCGATCATGATATTTTTAATTACTTAAGTTTATTTGGTGCTTTTATATTTAAATTTGTTTTTATGGCTTTGTTTGTACTGTTGGGAAATTTTGGAGAAGCTGTGATTTTTGTACCTTGAATAAAATATTATGTTTGTGAATAGTGACCTTGGTTTGGATATTATATTAAAGAGCTACAAGTATCTTAAGTAGCTAAATTTATAATGCAGAACAAAGTAGTGTGATAAACATGCTAGTCCACTTTTAAAGGTAATAAACAGAAATTAAACAAAACAAAGAAAAGAAAATATGATACCTTTTTTATTGAACAATATATATTTTTATTGTCACTACAATAAAAAAGTATCATCTTATTTTCTTTTCTTTGTTTTATTACCCTTAATGCAGAACAAAAAGAGAATCTAAAGTAAACTTTCAAACATTAAGGAGTGGTCTAAAATAAAAACTATATAGGAGATTAAAAAAACAATTAAATGATTTTAAAAAAAAAACAAAAAACAGGAAGTGGCTGTATGCAATGGAAATCACCTTTAACTGCTGATGTGACCACATCTTCCACAATGCGTTCAGCTATCTTGTGAGCTCCTTCATTTCTTTCATCAGGCTTTTCCTCCACTGCTACATATTAAAACAAAATCAAACACTCACATAAATCTGCAAGGTGTGTGTGTACATAGTTGTGTTGAATACTGTTTTGGGATCTTGCCAAGTGCTTGTAACCTGGATTGGCCACAGTCAGAAACAGGATGCTGAGCTTGATGGGCCTTCAGTCTGTCCCAGTATGGCAACAGTTATGTTTTTATGAGTTTACAGGTCAGAACAAGGCACATTGTCCAGGTCATTTTCTCTATTCAGAATTTTATATAGGAGAGAAAATTGTGGTCCAGCCTGACGAGGAAAGAGACAAACTGAGAGGACTGTCCAATCTCGGCCCTTGCCCAGTCGGGTTTTCAGGATTTTCAGAATGAAATGCATGAGCTCTGTTTCCATACAATGGATTCATTGGGGAAATCCTGAAAATTGTGGCCCTTGAGGACCAAAATTGCCCACCCCTGGTTTGGATCAAGTAATGTTCACTAAATCCGCAACTGCCCATTTGAAGAAAAAAAAAAATACTGATTTTTCTCCACATGCATAAAGCATCCAATATGGTCTGAAATGTGTCAGACTCAGACCCTGATAACAAAAATAATTTTACTTGTGAACTTGCTTCATTTGTTCAGTGACAGTGCACCATTCCACAAACAAAATCACTATAAATAGCAAGGCTAAAATTGGAAGTTAACAAGATTTCAAGACAAACCCATTTCCACATGCAAGACCTCTTTCACTGTTTGCAAGTAAATCCACAAAGAAAGCCAAGAACCCCTAACAGCTTAAAGATACAAAATGGTTCAGTTTTGTTTTATTTTAGCAGAAAGTTTTAACCCTGCTGCTTAGGCCATGGTCTTAAGAGATTAGTTCTACCAAAGTGTGCTACTACATTAGTGCATGCTAACACACATTAAATCGTGTTAATCACACACATTAATACCATTAGGGCTGCAGCTATTAAAAATGCACTGCTAAGGGCAATTCTTTAACTGGATGCCTGCAGTGACATGCCACTTGAGTGCATAAATGCACAGAATGCTAGCACTTTCTAACTGTACACTCATGTGTCTAAGTGCAGCAGGACAGCTTAGTGGCATAATGCATAAATGCAAGCGGAGCTTATCCATGTAACTTACAGAATACTGTCAGTTAAGTTAATCTCTACTGCATTTATTTTTATTTGGATTTTGCTCACCCCTTTTTCAGTAGTAGCTCAACGTGAGTTATATTCAGGTACAGTAGGTATGTTTCCCTGTCCCTAGAGGGCTCACAATCTAAGTTTGTACCTGAGGTAATGGAGGGTTAAGTGACTTGCCCAAGATCACAAGGAGCAGCAGTGGGATTTGAACCAGGTACCATGAATATCAAGACCGGTGCTCTAACCACTAGGCCACTCCTCCGCTCGGTCAATGGCTGGGGTAACTGCATTTGCTTACATGTAGATGTTCTTTTTTTTTTTTTTTTTTTTTAATGTGTTTATTTATAATTTTCCAAACAGAACATAGTACTGAAGGCACAATATATCTTGTTATACATGATACAGTGTGAGATTTTTTAAATTGCCTATACATAGGAAGCAAGTGAACATAGTAAACAAGTGTCCTCCAATAACTGCCTCGTTACTTTCTCTTACCCCCCCCCCCCCCTGCGTGTCTGGGAAAAGTTAGGAATTTGTAGTTTGGTTGGCTTTTTTCCATTTATCATATACTTCCCACAGTTTGTAATATTGAACAATCTGTCCCCTTCTGAGAGCCGTAAGCTTTGACATCAACTGAATCCTGTCCAGTTTTTCCATAACCGACTGGAGCCCCGGCAGACATGGTTTACATGTAGATGTTCTGATGCTGGGTTATGATAGCATTCTCTAACAAAATCCTGGCACCCAGATGCCATTATAAAACAGACTCTCACTGCATGATACTGGGGTGTGAAAAAGGAGGTGCCCACTTGTACAACTGCTCCCCCCACCCCCTTTTTTTGTACTTTTCTAACAGGGGTGGGAGGCAGGATATCAACACCATCTTGAATTTTTCACAGGTTCTTAAATTTTAGCCAAAAGCCTGTCATCAGCACATGGCTCAGACCTTACATGTCATCTCAGTGCAACAGGTATGGCTCATTGTATGGGAAGTTTAACACCAAAATTGTAAGTAATAACGAGTATCTTTCGAGGAATGAAAGGACGTGTACTCCTTGGAGCTCCACTGCAATGTACTGTTGTGCAAATGAATGATATCAAATAGTAACAAGGAACACCAAGCTGCCAATACAATGCATTACAATTTCAACCAGTGATGGTAGGAAGCATAAAGCGACTCTTACCCAATACTACATGAATATGATTCCTCACAGTCTCCTCTTCCCCACTTTCAAGTCCGTCTTTATAGCTGTGCTCCTGTCCACCATTTGTTAAATCCACAGATTTTTCCTGGGATGACTGTTTGCTCCACCGCTGGTTTGGCTTCACACGTGTGGTTTTAGGAGAGCCGGTCACGTGGCATGTAGGAGACTGGGGTTTCTGATGCTGTTTTTCTAATTCTTTGGCCTCCTGTAACTAACACAAACATATATCCAGGCTAATTATACAACTAAACATTTTGCACAACCCAAGGTTTTCATGACAGAAGACCAGGACCATGTTTAGATTCGTTCCCAATCCTAATGCACTGTGGTTCTAGGGAAAGGGAAAAGGGGAGGGATTTGATATATTGCCTTTCTGTGGTTACAAATCAAAGTGATTTACATATTATATACAAGTATTTTGTACATGGGGCAATTGGGGGGGGGGGGGGGGGGGGGGGGGGGTAAGTGACTTGCCCAGAGTTACAAGGAGCTGCAGTGGGAATCGAGCCTGGTTCCCCTGGCGCTCAGGCTGCTGCACTAGCCAGCAGGCTACTCCTCCACTCCTTGTAACTCTGGGCAAGTCACTAACCCTCCATTGCACCAGGTACAAAATAAGTACCTATATATAATATGTAAACCACTTTGATTGTAAACGCAGTAAAGGAGGTAAAAATCAAACCTCATCCCATTTCCCTTCCACAAAAAAAAAAAATAAAAAAAAAATCAGATTTTATGACACCATCAATTTAAAAGCACACACAGAACTGAAACTAACAAGGCTGAACGTGCAAACTGGGCAATTCTATAACTGAGCACCTAGAAGACACATGGTGAGAGCCTATTTTGTAATGAGATCTGGGAACTCAGATTCTGTTGTATCAGCACAGCTTACATTTATGTGCCTGCAGTTATACCAGCCATAGATTACACATGTAAGCAGGAGCCCCGTCCATCTGTGCGCCTTCCTTGCATTTACATGTGACGTATAGCACCCTGCTAGCACTTTCACATGTGTACACTTACCCACAACCAAGTGCCGGTATTATGTACATTCATACACACAAGGGGTGCATAAATGCGAGAGTCCAGATATAGAATTGTTCTTGAAGGGGGTAATTCTGAAAAGCGCCAAAATTTAGGCACTAGAATGCTGCAAGTTAAGCACGATTCTATATCGGCAATTATGTGCATAACTGCTGTTACAGAATACTAGTTTCAAGTGAGCATTTATGTGCTAACTTTTAGGTGTGGCCACTTATGCATTCTCAATAGCCAGTGTAAATGGCCACGACTAAATGTTGCAGTTTTAGCAACTAAGTACTGGGCATGCCCTTGAGCCACCCATGCCTCTCCCTTCTAGAATAGCAACTAAGTGTAGTTACATGTGTAACTAAATTAGCACCACTTAGTGCTAATTAACTCCAATTATGGGTGATTATTGGTTGTTGCCAACAGTGGCTAATTTGCCAATTAGTTTACGCACATAACTGGCACAATTCTATAACCTGAGTGTTAAGCACAAAAAAGTGCAATATGGGGCAAAGGGGTAGATTCAATAAATGGTGCCCAAATTAAGTGCCAGGTTGCTCAGCGCTAAGTTAGCATTCTGTAAAGGGTGCTCTACGCAGAACAACCTTTACAAAGTACTGATTTAGCTCGTATTTCACACCTAACTTTGGGCTCGACCACTTAAGCCTGCCAAAAGGCTGGTGTAAACGCTTATGCCCAACTGAGGCGTGCAAATGAAGGTATTCTATAACATCGTGCCTAATTCCTGAGAACAACCCTGGTCCACCTATGCCCCTTCCATGGCCACACCCCCTTTGGAGTTAAATGCTATGAAATTTAGGTGCATGTTATAGAATAGGTCGTAGGACAGATCCGTGCGTAGCTCCTAATTACTGCCAATAATTGATTGTTAGTTGCCTAATTGACTAATTAGTTTATGCATGATCTGGAATCTGTGCCCAAGTTGGGCAACCTATACAGAATCTGGTGGGGCAAGTGATTTCTAAGGAAGGTTATATCTCCATATCTCTATCTCCATACATTTTTATGTATACTCATTGTGGCCAGTCTGAAAATGCAGTTGGCTAGGTGTGCCCCCAGGTGGCTATCAAGCACTAGATCAGGCTGTACTGCATTAGTTGTTCAAATTGGAGGCGAGCAAAATGAGAAACACCCTCCATAACATCCAAGGACAGCATAAAATATAAAGGACTTAAAACTCTATGGGAAAAAAATTAAGTACAAGCAATGCAGACTACATACAGCTTGATTCTCCATCCTGGTGAAAATGACATTCAGCATCTGAGTGAGGGTAGCCTTGGCAGTGGTCTGATTGATGAGATTCTTACTAGCTAGGTAGATATTGTAACACGTCCTAACAGTCTGAAGAATTGTTCCCTCGTGAATTTCAATATGTGGGGATGTCACAGCTGTAAGGAGAGCCTAAAACAAAACACAAGATATAAAGAAAGTCAATGAAAAACACATTTAAAAGGCAAAAAAGCATTTACGGATATGGATAATGTCTACATAAACCAAAGAAGCAATGAGAGTCAAGCACTGGCTGTTTATTATAAAACTAGTAAAAAAAGGCCCATTTCAGTAGGCAATGAAACGGGCACTAGCAAGGTAATCCCCCACCCTCCCTCGCTGTCTCGCTCTGTCCCCTCTGAGACCCACGCCCCCCTCCCTCCCTTCCTTCTTTCTTCCCTTCCAGTTCAAGGCCCCCTCACGCCCCTCCCACCGAGTTCAAGACTCCCCCCTCCCTCCGATTTCAACACCCCCCCTCCGCATTACTGACCCCTGGACCCCCCTGCCGCGACCCTTTCCGACGAAAACCCTCCCCCGCCATCGTCGCTTACCTGTGCTGATGGGGGACCCCAACCCCTGACAGCCGAAGTCCTCTTCTCGTCTGCGCCGGCGTTGCTTGCTGAATGATCTGATCAAGTTTGTGTGTGTGCGTCTGCACAGGTATGCGACGGCGGCGGGGGAAGGGTTTTCGGCAGGAAGGGGGGTCAAGAGGGTCGCGGCAGGGGGGTCCAGGGGTCAGTAACGCGGGGGGGGGGGGTGTTGAAATCGGAGGGAGGGGTGAGTCTGGAACTCGGTGGGAGGGGCGTGAGGGGGCTGCTGCTCCTTATGTCGCAGCCAATCTGGTGTCTCCTTTCCGGAGACGTCAGCCTGGCTTCGGAGCTTAGCTCAGTAACTCCAAAGGAGCCACGGACACAGGCAGGCCCATTAGAACGTTGGAGGTGAGAATTATTATATAGGATTACCCAGTAACTCAGCAAATGACAGGGTAAGCATGGAAAAAGAATTTAGCATCAATTGCTAAAGTGTCAGGACTTCACAGCTTGTGTAATTTTGCAGGTGTTAGTATCTAGTCTGTATAAACTGCTTCATGCATCTCTGCGTCAGGTTTGGGAGCAGGAAACTGGGATAACATCTGCTAAACAGAAGGCATTCTAGACTAGTATGGTTTGTTGGGCTGCTTTTGCATCTACTACACAGTTCATGTTTTTCTTGGCACATAAGAATCATATGGACACCAGTTTATCTCCAGTATCTGAGGTCAAGCGTATCTAATCAGTGTTGGTCCTGTGCATCTTCTGTTGGAACCTTAAAGCATGTGTTTTCTTTTTCTCCAGTTGTGTATGCATTTTGGGAGCAGGTATGGTAAAGAATTTGTAAAGTCTTTCAGCTGGAAACATCACGGACATATGCGGGCCTCTTATTTGGGTGACTTTTCAATTAAGACCCGGCAATATGGCAAGCTCTACTGTCTTATGGTGGCTGTTGCCTTCTAAGGCACATTGTAGAATTGGCAGAATACATTTGTGCTGAGTGTAATGTTCTGGTGGAACTTTGTTCGCTTGATATACAAGTACGAGGCAATAGTGGTAGAACGTGACTGATGTTTTGAGAACTTCTGTGCTATTTGGACTCCTCTATAGTGCTACATGGGACTTTTGGACTAGTTTGGGATTTCTGCTATGTTGGGGGAAGGGAGGGATCTGGCAATGCTGTGCTGTTTTATGCACTAACTAGTAGAAAAGGCCCGTTTCAGGCACAAATGAAACAGGCGCTAGCAAGGTTTTCCTCGGAGTGTTTATGTTTGAGACAGTGTGTGTGAGAGTGACTGTGTGAGAGAGAGAAAGTGAATTTGCGAGTGTGTGTGTGAGGGAGTGAGACTGTGTGCGAGTGTGTGTCTGTGAGAGAGAGTGTGTGTGCCTGGGGTCCCTCCTTCCCACCCAGTTTCAGTGTCCCCCCTTCCTCCGTGTTCCAGGGTAGTCCCCCCCCCCCTTTTTTTTTTTATTTAGTTTTTGTACAGGTGGTGCATTCCCCCCTCCTCCCCTCTCGTACCCTCCTCCAGATCCCCGTCCCTCACCCCCTCCTCCGAGTTCCAGACCCCTCCCCTCCCTCCCCCCCCAGTTCGACCCCCCCTCCATCCGAATTCCAGACCCCTCCCTCCAGTTCTCCGAGTTCCAGACCCCACCGATTTGCAGACCCCCCCTCCCTACGATTTCCAGACCCCCCCTCGGAGTTCCTGACCCCTGGACCCCCCTGTTGCGACCCTCTCGAGCCCCCCTTCCCGCTGCCAAACCTCCCCTGCCACCGTCTCGTACTTGTGCTGGCTGGGGACCCCAACCCCCGCCAGCCGAAGTCTCCTCTTCTCGGCCGCGCGGTGTGGACGAATGACGTGATCAAGTTTGAATCAGTTTGTGCTCGTGCGTCTGACGTACGCACACAAACAGATTCCAACTTGATCACGTCCCCTGGGTTTTTGGCGTAATGCGTCCAGTGACGTCAGCTGGGGCTTCGGAGCCCAAAGTTACGGACACAGGCAGCCAGGCTCATAGAACGTTGGAGGTGAGTATTATTATATAGGATAACTAACAAAATAAAGTTGAGAACTTAAAATAAAGAGCCATTTTTTCCAAGATCAGAACCTACACAGTCAGTAAGAGATGTTTGCTCTTGCACTAGCTCCCAGTTTAACCTTTTGCGGAACCAAAGGGTTACCAGATCCAAGACTCTTCCTGAAATCTCACAGGAAACCTATGTGTATAGTGCTTTCTGGTCAGGGAAAGTAGTCCAGTTACGTACACCAGCCATGCTCAAACGCTTCTTTGCTCTATTTAAAAACTTAACAGCAATAGTTGCTACCATTTCTTTCTTTTTTTTTTGGGGGGGGGGGGGGAGGGAGGGGAGAGCAGAGAGGAAGGGACAGGAAAAGGGAAGACTGTTAAAGAAAGATAGTGCAACTGAAGACTCCCTGCAGCTAGCTTTGCTTTACAACAGCAGCCTAATCCAATTTCATCATTTCCTGAACATTTTAGTGAAAGGCACTAGCTCATTCTTCAACATATAAGCATGTCTGATTCTTGGCTGCACTGTTTCCTTTCCTCTATGCTTTGTATTCTTACAGTGCAATACATTTTATTTACTTTTTACTATTTAGCTCATACTACCCCTCTCCTCAAGACCCTTCACTGGCTCCCTATCCGTTTTCGCATCCTGTTCAAACTTCTTCTACTAACCTATAAATGTACTCACTCTGCTGCTCCCCAGTATCTCTCCACACTCGTCCTTCCCTACACCCCTTCCCGTGCACTCCGCTCCATGGATAAATCCTTCTTATCTGTTCCCTTCTCCACTACTGCCTTCGCGCCTTCTCTCTCGCTGCACCCTACGCCTGGAATAAACTTCCTGAGCCCCTACGTCTTGCCCCATCCTTGGCCACCTTTAAATCTAGACTGAAAGCCCACCTCTTTAACATTGCTTTTGACTCGTAACCACTTGTAACCACTCGCCTCCACCTACCCTCCTCTCTTCCTTCCCGTTCACATTAATTGATTTGATTGGCCTACTTTATTTATTTTTTGTCTATTAGATTGTAAGCTCTTTGAGCAGGGACTGTCTTTCTTCTATGTTTGTGCAGCGCTGCGTATGCCTTGTAGCGCTATAGAAATGCTAAATAGTAGTAGTAGTAGCTCATGATTTTCCAATGGTAGTTCAAGGCAGGTTACATTCACCTTTCCAGCGATACATTCAAACACATTAGGTTATCGACCTCAAACTATTTCCTTGTTTCTGGAGGGCTCACAAACTAAGGGGGCCTTTTACTTCGCTGTGGCACAAAAGTGGCCTCAGTATGTCCTCATGTGGGTTTTTCCCATGCAACAAGGCTATACTAGAGCTGTACCGAATAGCATATTTTACTATTCAGCCAAATACGAATAACGAAAAATATTATTTGGCCAAATACGAATAATGATCATTGAGCTTTAAGAAATCATAAAAGAAGCAATGTGAAATCAGAGATCAAGAACTGCATATCCAGGCCGTGGGAGGAAGCTCACATAAGTGCCCCAATAATCAGCGCTGACCCTGGATATTCTGGTGACTGGCATTGAATATCTGATTTTGGTTTTGGCCAGTTCAAACTGACTAAGTGAATGTTCAGTGATGGCCAGTTAAGGTTACAGCGGGCAAAGATAGGACGACTATTTATGTGATCCGATTTGCCCACTAAACTTAGCTGGCCATTTGCGATATAATGGTTAGCTGTTATGCGCTAATTGCTAATATTCAGCAGAGATAACCAGCTTATCTTGCACTGAATATTAGCGCTTAGCAGTTAAGCGCCATAAAAAATAGTGCTGAATATTTGGGGGGGGGGGGGGGGGGGGAAGGAATGTTCACTTCAATAATCCTGGGCTCTACTGGATTATTTGTATTCAAAATTTAAATCGCTATTCAGCAGAATATGAATAATGTATTCAGGGCACTATTCGTGGCTGAATCAAATATTTCGGTACAGCCCTACTTACCACCAGACAGTAAGGGCTCACGCGGTACTCCTGTGCTAACCAGTTAGCGTACGTTACTGTGGATGTGCTGAGTAGAGAAGGAATGTCCACTCTCCACCCCGACCTACCCACTCCAAAAAAAATAAAAATAAATAAATAAATATATATATATATATATATATATATATATATATATTAGAACTCAGATTAATGTGTGCTATTCTGGCAATTACCGCAGGACACCTGAACACATCCCACAGTATGCCAATTTACGTTGCTTGGAAGCCATGAGGTCAAGCCTCTGCTTACCAAAAAGCGCAGTCTGTCCGATTTGTGAATCTCATTTGTGACTTCCAGATATCTAATGAGGACTCTACGCACATCGAAAGGAAGGAACCGTACACAGGGAGACCCCCGCCTCCAAAAAGCAGAGAAAGGGATCCTGACAAGAGAGAGCCTAAAGATCTGAAACCCTATGTGCAGATGCAACAGCCACCATTAATACTGTCTTTAGCTTAAGATCTTTCAAGGAAGCATTCTGGGGTGGCTCAAAAGGAGTGTTCTGAAGAGCATGACGTGACTGATGCTACATATGCTGCAAAATGCCACAACCAGCATTGCCGACATGCCACAACAGCCAAAGACATACTGCAAGCCATAACCCATATCATCATAAATAGCATCTACTAAGTAGGCCAACCCTGCTTCGAGCAGGATGTAATGGTGACCGTCTTCTGTTGTAGACTGCTGATACCACTTCAGGAATGCTCTAGCCACAAACGAGCTGCACACTGCCACTCGAAGGCTCAAAGAGGCCATTTCAAAGGATTGTTTTAGTGAGCCATCTAACTTCCTATCACGTTGGTTATTTAGGGCAATGCCCCCTTCCACCAGCAAGGTTATTTTCTTAGTCACCACCTTAACAAGGGAGTCCACCCCAGGAAGCTGCAATTTCTCCTCTGGAAACAAAGGGTAGAGACAAGTTATGGCTCTTCCCACTCTCAGCCCCGCGTCCGGTGAGACCCATTATGCTGTAATCAGGTCTTGCATCAAGACCTCCAAGCCTACTCATGATCGACGAAGATGGAACTCCCAACACCGAAGCAGAAGGCTCCTCAATGGAAAGCACCACCACTGCCTCAGAAAAAAAGAGTACTGAGCTCCTCTTTATGAAATAACCTCAGCTCTCCCTCCTCTAACTGCTCCTTCAATGATAGCTCCTCTGAATAGACCGACGCCACATCAGATAAGGAGGAAGAAGCAAAGAAACCTCCAGGAGTGGACAGATGAGGCTAAACGAGATCTCTTAGAAGCCGAAGGGGCAGCAGGGCAAGAAACTGAAGCACCTTGCGGAAACTCTGACTGTCCCTGCTTCAGTAAATAGGCCTGGTGGAAGAGGAATATAAACTCCAGAGAAAACAAAGATCCTGATGCAGCAGAACACTCTTGTTGGGCGCTGAGGCTGTAAAATGGCAACTGCACTCCGGGTGTGATCAGACAGGCGGCCCCAACAAACAGCGCCCATTCCTGTGCTCTCCTGCCAAATCCCCAGCATACAGGGATCCTATGCCAAATCTGCAGCTGCAAACCATTTCCCCCACATCTCACGGGATTCCCAGCTTGCACGCACTGCCTCGATGCTGACCGGTGGGTCCCACAGCAGGAAAACCACTTAACTGCCTCCGTGGGAGTTGCCATTCACCCCAACTGGCACAAGCACAGCACAATGTAGACCCAAGCTGTGAGTCAGGATCCCTCCTCTGCAGCAAATAAAACTTGCAGCCTTCCAAGCGGTTCTAAGTTAAACTTTAGTTGGACTTACCACTGCCGTCTGTCCCCCCCCCTCAGTCTCCAAAAGTCTTACCACAGATGAGAAACAATCAGGACCGATACTCTGTCCTGCGCACTCCACTAAACCTCTTACCACTCTTTTTTTTTTTAAGGTTGTTGTATTGGAAAAGGAGAGCTTCACAGGAAACAGGGGAGAGATGAAGGGAGGGAAGAAATAAATTTACAGGGCACCAGAGACCAGAATCTGAAGACCTCCAGATATGACTCTGCAGACTCAAGCCATCTGCAAAGTTCAACTGGGGACCAGTTGGCCAACTGGACTAGGAGCAAATCACTCAGAACCAGAGGCTGAAAAGCGTGTCCATCCACCTGCTGGAGATAAAAAAAATACAGAGAAGCTGGACAGATGCCAAGAGAGATACATCTCAGCTCAGTTTTCAGTTCTCTATCTCCACCTGCTGGTTGATGGACACAACTATCCCACAGGTTCTGGAATAGTGGGAAACTAGCATGCAAAGTAAGCAACACACAAACCAAAGAGCTGTAATATAGTCACAATATACTAAGCCTACTGGTCAGATTCTGCACTTGGTCTCTGGAAATTGCTCCACACCCCCACTATGGCCTTCAAACTAAAAGATCTGCCTGCCTCTACAGCTAGGAGGTATTTGAGGTGTGGTATGAGAAGCAGTAAACCAAAGGACAGAAGCGCAAAAAGGATACTTTCCTAGCATGGCTGGTCTTAATTATAAAACAAGCTACCCAGGATTATTGCTGTTACCAGTGTTACTGCTGTAAATTAAGCTCTTACATGCTATTTGTTCTTAAGCATCCTAAGTCTCCTATATGAAAAGTCAACAGCGCAAATACCTCAAATTCCTCCGAGATAGCAAGAGATGCCAGCTGTTCTCAGTTTTGAGCTGAAAGCCAGTGCCTGTGCCTATTAATACCATCATATGCTAGTAAAGAGGCCTTTCTAGCAAGCAAATCTATCTTTAAAAGTGAAAAAAAAGAATGATCTTAATCAGATGTGTTTCCCAAGGCTTGATTGGCAAATTAAGCCACATGACAGAACACCAGCAGAACAAACATTCATTCACTTCACAACGTTCACCCACAGTTGAGGATGAAGCATGTCTTATGATAAGATGGCTGAAAATGATTATAGCATCATGTGACCTTTTCTTGAAATAGCCTAGGGCAGTCAGTGTACCCGCAAAATTAATGTTATAACTTGCAGTTGTATTGCTGACATGTCACCTGCAAAAGTAGCTTAGAGAAGCAGATTGCAAAGTGGGAAAGCCAGGGTTTAAATCCTGCTTCTCCCATTAACATACTCGGAGGTCCTTTTACCAAGGTGCAAAACGCAGCAATGCATGCTTACTGCAGCTTAAAAGGGTTTACATGCAAGGGGTGCACTGAGGCATCCCACGATAAAATCCCGCTTTGCATGTGCTACCCACACGATAAAAAATTTAATGTTATTTTTTGACTGTGGGGGTGTGTCTGGAGGAGGAGAGGGTGTGTGTCTGCACTAATCAGTTAGTGCAGTCACACTGCCGTGCACCAACTGATTAGCGTAAGCCCTTCCAGCCTACAAAATGGGTGGCGGTAAGGGCCCCACACACTAACAGTAATACTAGCGGGTGGCCATTGATTGCTGAAAAGAGAAACTCGGTCATTTTTCAGCCACAACAAAAAGTGGCTTAGTGCATGGGAAAGACCCGCATAAGGCAACTTTTTGTCACAGCTTTGTAAAAGGCCCCTTTGACCATCAGGCACATCACTTCACACTCCACTGCCTCAGGTACAACCTAGAATACAACGTAGCTTGCCTTGAATTTGGAAACTACAAACACCACATCTAACTCTACCTCCCCCCCCCCCCCCTAAAAGGAAAAAAAAAAAAAAAAAAAGAACCACACACAACAACAGAGCATTACTTTAAAAAAAAAACCCACATTTTCAAATGATGCTCAAAGGAACTTATAACATTATTAAATTCCGATACCTCACTGGGTTAAAGGTACTTGAGTTATTCAACCACATGTATACTTTTGACAGGATTAAATCACAGCAATTATCAGAGTCTATATAACCACGTAAATGACTGAAAATTGCCCTCCAACAATACCGTGAAAACATTCAGCATACAACACATAATAAAAACATTTCCTAGTGAATATGAAAGTTTAGCACCGACAAGCATATATGTGTCATTCTCTAGGATTTCATCTTAAAAACACTTTACATAATTCAAGAACGTGTCGCTTTATATTCTTTCATCAAACGAAACAAAAAAATAAAAATAAAGCAAGCACTTCATGATATGCACAGATTTATCCCCCCACCCTGTTCTAGCGGCTGGCGTTGCTGTAATGCTGACATAGCCCATTCACTTTGGATGGGCTGTGTCAGCATAGCCGAGCGGCTTAGTACACATGGAGGTTAGGTATAAACTGAAAGAAAATGGGTATTTGTACCTTTATTATTTGGAGCTGCACACCATCCTCCGTTTGTGGCCCTTGAAAGCAATTGCAAACGGTCTCCACTATCCGATCTATGAGCCGCTTACCGGGGGTCCCGCTGTCTGGGGCATTCCCAGTGATATGCCCATATGCTATTAATTTCTAAATGCAGAAGCAAACATAGTTTTTGTTTAATTCTACATCCTTCATTATTTTTTTTTCTGGACTACCACTACACAATCCGTATTAAGTTTACTTTCATTTCTTTGCATTTAAGTGCCGCCAAGGAAGAATACACAAAAGGTTTTTGGGGTTTTTTTTTCTTTAAATCATAGTGGAAATGCCACATTAAGGGCTTCTTTTACGAAGCCACGCTGGCGAGTCCTGCATGACAAATAAGAGGAAGCCCATTTAATTCCTATGAGCTTCCTTTCATTTGCAGCATGGGCATCACTAGAATGGCGCTGTAAAAGAAATCCTAAAACTGAAAATGTGCTAAAACTCTAAGTTAAAAATAAGTCAACAAAATGCTCATTAAGTACACTCTCTTTTTTTCTAGTTAGCATTAATCAAAAACAAAAATCTGTGTGTTCTCTTCAGCAGTTAAGAGAACCACTACTGCAGCCACAGAAATAAGAAGGTCCATAATCCTGCCGGAGTATTACCACAGTTTTATCTGTTTCTCCAACAAGTTATCATATAATTATATCAAGATTATAGATGTAGATAGAGAAATGACAACGCTTATGTGGACTTGACAGGCCAACTGAAACGGAAGGAAATACTTATTGGCTTAAAAAAAAAATATGACCCTGTCTTATGAACTTCCCTCTTTAATATACATATATACATTTAAATATTGATATACAGACAGGGAGGCTCATAAGACAGGGTCGCACTATATCATTTTCTCATTAAAGTTTTTAAATCATAGGTCCCAGGATACTTCTGATGTTTACAATTAAAACTGTCCAACTTACTGGTCAAATTTCTAGATCATACAGTAGCACATTCTCTTGTTTTAGTATCTAAAAACACACATCATTGGTGGTAGTGGGTTTAAAAAAATATGTCTTTAAAACTAAAAGAAATGAAGATGTGCTTGTCCGGTTTAGAAATATGACCTAAAGGATAGTGTAATTGCAATTGACAATAGCTAAAATCAAAAACATTGTGGGGCCTAGGATTCAATACTGAGTTGGTGAGAGAACTGTATACTCCGATGGTTTATGAATGCCCTCACATTTATACAACTTCTTGTGAGAGAAGTAGATAAATACTGGTAAGCTACCTTGTTTGATAATAAGAATTAGAACGGACCACACCTTTAGGGCTTTCTCATGGTATGATTATAATACTCAACATTTGTGGATATGCATTTCAAAACTAACTTACTTTTGATCAACCAAATTCTGCTTTAGCATCCAGCAGCTTCACCCAAAATTTTAAATCCCCCCCTTCCAATTAAATGCTACAGAAATTAAAGTCTAAACCTTTGACACCAGGATATAATAAAACTATAAGCTAGTCTAACAAAGATTTTGCAGTTCAAAGAAATGTAAATGCAACACCTGTAAGCAGTCCAGAGATGTACTGACAATGCGAGGAGACTTGGACTGACAGGCCAACTCAAACGGAAGGAAATACTTATCGGCTTCAATAAAGTTTGCTTTTGGTGGTGTCGAAGTGCCATGCCTACAAAATGAGAGCAATGCATTAAAATATATTGATATTTAAAGACCTTATACTGAAAAGGAATTCCTAGATCGACTGGGGTCTAAAGCATTACATTAGGACTTGACTGGACACTCATGTACCACGTGTTTCACAATCTATTCAGTTCTCTTTGGGCTCCTTTTAAGAAGTGGCGCTATCGATTAACATGCTGAATGCGAAGAAGCCCATTCAATTCCCATGGGCTTCTACGCATTCAGCACACGCTAATTGGTAGAGAAGCAGCCCGTGAACCAGGCCTGGTTTGAATGCAGATTTGCCCACTGACAATCTATGACCTTGGGAAAGTCACATCGACTGCCACTGCCTCAGGGAAACTCACTTGGGCACATACATTCTGGTACACCAGTAACGTAACTCGTCCTGAGCTTGAAAAGGCAAGTAAAAAAACAACAACAAACAATCAGAGAAAAGAGGTAAGGGGAAAAAAAAAAGGAATATGGTCATGCTCTTTACAAACTTGACCGACTCAGGGCCAATTTATGCGTATTGTGGCCCCTAAACTGAAACATTTAAGCAGGAAGTGAATTTTAGGTTTAATAGTTTTCCATGCTTGTGAGAGTATGCATAAAATACTACAGTACAAATATATATTTATTATTATTATTATTAAAGCAGTAACATAATAATGAGGCCCCTTGTAACGTGAGCCATAAATCCAGCCCTGGGCTTACTGCTAGTGTAGCTCACTGGCTAACAATTCAATACATATGATCACTATGAACATATCTTGCAGATACTGAGGATGCCTCTCAAAGCAAAGCATCTACAGAAATTATGGCTCTTAAAGTCAATGCACAGAAAAGAGACACTTCTAGAGCAAACATAACAGGACAGCATAATTATATTAGCCAACAACAGATCAAAATCAAAGATGGTAAGGAGATTTTAGTCTAAGCAGAAAGAGAAAATTAACGCAGAACTGCTTCTTTTCATTGTAATGAGAATTTTAGCTGTTCTTTCGTAAGACTGATTATCAGTAAAATGCGTTTACTTTAAACAATTAAAGCTATGTTTACAATAGAAATTGGATTGGCAACTTCAGAGCAAAATGTAAAGTAGCAATGCTCCAAGGATGAAGCAAGTCAATGTATTTCCCAGTGACCCTTCAGATTATCTGCAGGCTGATGACACAAGATAAAAGCACAAAAGGCTTCCACCTACTGTAACCCTTACAAAAGCAGAGATCAAAACTGAACCTGGTCTAGTTACATCCTGACACCTGAATCCTTTTTGTGCCATCTGAAGAATGTCTTACAACTCCTGGATCAATTTGCTAAAAACGGTGATCCATCTACAATCACAAAGTAATCCCATTACTTACAAAAACAAACAACAAACAAAAAAGGCCGTCTGAAAACTAAACATACTGTGTGGTACTAAGGCAGTGGGAAAAATATTGTGACAAAACATCTGAACAAGCATTTTTTATACTAACATAGTAAATGACGGCAGATAAAGACCTGAACGGTCCATCCAGTCTACCCAACAAGATAAACTCATTTTACATGGTATGTATATCCGAGTTTGATTTGTCCCTGCCTTTCTCAGGGCACAGACCGTAGACGTCCCACCCTGCACCAGTTTTATTCTCCAAATACCGGTGTTGCCACCCAATGTCCACTGATTCCATAGATCCGTTCCTTCTAAACAGGATTCCTTTGTGTTTATCCCACGCATGTTTGAATTCCATTACCGTTTTCATCTCCACCACCTCCCGCGGGAGGCCATCCCACGTATCCACCAACCTCTCCGTGAAAAAATACTTCCTGACATTACTCCTGAGTCTGCCTCCCTGCAACCTCAATTCATGTCCTCTAGTTTTACCACCTTCCCGTCTCCGGAAAAGGTTCGAATGCGGATTAATACCTTTCAAATATTTGAACGTCTGTATCATGTCACCCGTTTCTCTTTTCCTCTAAGGTATACATGTTCAGGTCGGCAAGTCTCTCCTCATACGGTTTGCAACGCAAATCCCATATCATTTTCATAGCTTTTCTTTGCACCGCTTCCAGTCTTTTTACATCTTTAGTCAGATATGGCCTCCAAAACTGAACACAATACTCCAAGTATGAAATGCATTGATGAACGGTACATTTATAATAGAGGACAATCCTATTAACATAAAGTGCAGTAAAGCCCCAAATCATAGTTATCAAACTGAAAGAACTCCCTACAAGTGCAATTAAGGGGAAATTCTATGAACTCATGCAACAAACTTTACACTTACACCCGAATTCTACACGTAACGCTCAAAACTGCGCAAATATGGGTATGCACCCAATTTGTGCATGCAATTGAATTGATAAATGAGCCAATTAGCACCAATCGGGTGCTAATCAATTGACACTAATTAGCATTGATTACAATTTATGCATACATTTTTACACAGACCTGAAAAGGGGAGCGGGCATGGGTAGATCAGAGGCATCCCTGGAATTTTACACCCAGTTTTACAGAATAAGGGAGACCCATGCATAATTTAGGCATGAGAATTTGCACCAGATTTTATTTGGTGTAAATCCTCATGGCCAAAATTCAGCACAGATCTCGGCGCTGAACACTGTTCTATAGGGCAAGAATTCCAATAAAATTCCAAGTTAAAAAAAAACAAAAAAACAAAAAACCACTCTTCTATAAATGATGCAGAACTCTAAGAATCGTTTATAGAATAGCACTTTTTTTTTTTTTTTTAGGCAGACACCCAAATGTGGGCATCATTTATAGAACCGAGTCCTTAATGCACAAAGGTGCGCACGTATGTTACAAAATAAGTTCAGTTGAACACACAACTTAATATAATAAGCTGATAACTGATGATAACTAGCAATAAGTGTCAAATAAATGGTATCAATTAGCAGTTATGTGCACAACTGACCTTAGTCGATATTCTATAATCTGTGTGTGAAAAATCCATAGCGTGCAACTACAATGGGTGAATGGACTGGGGAGGGGCATGGACAGGTCAGGGGTGTGCCCAGGACTTGCATGCAGGCACATGTAATGCAATACATGCAATAATGCCCCTAACAGTTGAGCTGTAAGTGCTTGCATCTAAAAAGTTAGGAATGGCAATACAGACATAAAAATTTAAGAACAGCCTTACTGGGGTCACACCAATGGTCCATCTAGCCCAGTATCCTGCTTCCAACAGTGGCCAAGAAACCTAATTAGTAGCAATATTCCATGCTATCAATCCCGGGCTAGAAGAGGCTTCCCCACATCTATCTCAATAATAGACTATTGGCGTTTCCTCCAGGAACTAGTATTGTATAACTGTTGTTATAGAATCGACACTTACCTCAAAATTCTATATATCGCGCCTTAATTTCCATGCAGAAATCAAAGCATATTGTACAGCAGTGTGTAACTTAATTGGTTAACTAGCAAATCAGTGCTGTTAATTAGATGTTAATAAGCACTTATCAGCACTTACTGGCATTAAGATTTAAGCGCACAACTAAATGTATTCTGTTAACATGGTGAGTGTAAATTCCAAGTCGCATAGCTGAAAGGGGACATGGTTATGGGCATGGAACTGGCTGGTCACGGGCATTTCAAAAATCTATGCATCAGGATTTACACCAAGTAAAACATGGGCTAAATGGACGCAACCAAATTTAGTCACACGGATAGACGCTCAGCGTCTTCTATACACCGCGCAGAAATTTAAGCAGATTCTATCAATTTTAGGCATAAAGAATACACCTAGGCGTATTTTTTTTATCATGTGGATTTTTCAGGCATTATACAGAATTTATCCCTTAGCACCCAAATGTTTGGCAACTAACTTTGGGCGACCCTTTTTGAATTTATCACTAATCCACAATGGTTAGATGCAACATGTGTATTATGATTATGTTATCATCCATTTTGAACACTGAATAGAGTGGGTTATAAATACTGTACATAAAACAAAAGACAATGATGTACTTTAGCTTCTGAGACTAAAAAAAAAAAAATCTCTTTTTAACTCAATGACATAATTTAACATGTTAATTTATAGGGGCTTCCAAAATCCTGCTGAGCAGAGCTAGACAGGGCTCAGGAAAAGGAAGCCTGACTGCCTCTTTCAAGGCCCCAATCTCAGAAATTAAACATTCCGTGAGACTTGGTGAGAGCTGAAAGCCATCCTTCCATAATGTAATAGTTTATGATAATTTTGTTTCTACGTTTTACAATAAAACTCACACGGAAAGTGCAAAGAGGCTCTGTCCTTGGATCACAAGCATAGAACATAAGAGTGGACATTCTGGGTCAGACCAATGGTCCATCAAGCCCAGTATCCTGTTTTCCAAACAGTGGCCAAGCCAGGTCACAAGTACCTGGCAGAAACCCAAATCGTGGCAACATTCCATGCTACCAATCCTGGGGCAAGCTGTTGCTTCATCATGTCTGTCTCACTAGTAGACTATGAACTTCTCCTCCAGTAATTTGTCCAAACCTCTTTCAAACCCAGATACGCTAACCGCTGTTACCACAACCTCCGGCAAAGAGTTCTAGAGCTTAACTATTCGTTGAGTGAAAAAATATTTCCTCCTATTAGTTTTAAAAGTATTTCCGTGTAACTTCCTCAAGCATCCTGTAGTCTTTGTACTTTTGGAATGAGTAAAAAAAAATCGATTTACTTCTATTTGTCCTACACCATTCAGGATTTTGTAGACCTCAATCATATCTCCCCTCAACTGTCTCTTTTCCAAGCTGAAAAGCCCTAACCTCTTTAGCCTTTCCTCATACGAGAGGAGTTCCATCCCCTTTTATCAATTTGGTCTCTCTTCTTTGAACCTTTTCTAATTCCACTATATCTTTTTTGAGATATGGCGACCAGAACTGAACACAATACTCAAGGTGCAGTCACACCATGGAGTAATACAAAGGCATTACAGTATTTTCGGTCTTAATCACCATCCCTTTCCTAATAATTCTTAGCATCCTGTTTGCTTTTTTGGCTGTGACCACACACTCAGCACAAGATTTCTCCGGAGTCTCTCATGAGAAACTTTATCAAAAGGTTTCTGAAAATCTAGATATACTACATCAACCGGCTCACTGGCTCACCTTCATCCACATGTTTATTCACGCCTTTAAAGAAATGAAGCAAATTGGTGAGGCAAGACTTCCCTCTGCTGAGCTCATGCCGACTCTGTCCCATTAAACCATGTTGGTCTACGTGTTCTGTAAGTTTATTCTTTATAATAGTTTCCGCTATTTTACCCGGCACTGATGTCAGGCTTACTGGTCTGTAATTTTCCGGATCACCCCTAGAACCCTTTTCTTTTTTTTTTTTTAAATCGGTGTCACACTGGCCACCCTCCAATCTTCAAGTACTACAGACGATTTTAACGACAGATCAGGTGATTTACTACTCTTTAATTTGTCAATTTGGCACAGTACATCTTCCAGGTTCACTGAGATTTCTTTCAGTTCCTCTGCATCATCACCCTTGAAAACAATTTCCGGTACAGGCAGGTCTCTTACATCTTCTTCCTGTCACGGTAGCAGCTAACGAAAACGGAATGCAATGATCTAAAAGTTATAATGAGTTAATTAGTATTATAATGCACATGCAAGGCAGATGCACAGCTGTTTTCCGATCCCATGCACCGTGGAAAACCTAACGGGAGGTCTGCACCTCTCGTTGGGGCTGCTGTGAGTGGGACCCATGCAGAGGAGGACGCCCATCGCAAAAATTGGAAGAAAAAAAAAAACGTTCAACTGTTCGTCAGGGACATCCTTTCAAATGCCTAACACTTGGACGTCCTTCACTCAAAAAAAAAAAAAAAAAAAAAGGGACATCCCTGACGAGCACTTGGAAGTTTTTTTTCTTCAGATTTTGTGATGGGCGTCCTTCTCTTGTACTTGTTTTTCTTACAACTAAGGTGCCCGAAATAACCACCGCCAGAGAGAATCGGGGATCTGTGCGAGGACGTCCAAATCAAAACTATTTGGATGTCCCTTTCAATTATGCCCCTCCAAGTCTCTCTCAGCCAATCACAGTACATTTAGCTGTCACTGGTGTCAGCTAAACGCGCTGTGATTGGCTGAAAGAGACCTGGAGGGGCATAATCGAAAGGGACGTCCAAATAGTTTTGATTTGGGAATCCTCGCACGTCCCGATCCCAAATTCTCTCTTTCTAGGGTCCCGCTCTCTCCCTCTGCTTAACAAAATGCCCGGCAATTTGACGGCTATTATACACGCAGCTTGTCTGCGTGTATGAAGCTGTCTTTGGCACGCGCAGAGCAGCCAGCATAACACTTGGCTGCTCTGCGCATGCTCAGTTGGCCGACTGGCTTCCCCTCCTTAGGAAGGAAATCGCGTGCAAATGAGCTAACAGCGAGCAGCTCATTTGCATGCGATTTCCTTCATGCATGCCCCTTTTTTACCGATTCGCTAAGGGATCGGTAAGGGAAGGGCTCTTTCCGTGGCGTTAGTGCATCTGGCTCTCAGGCTGCTGAGGAACAGGAGAGGACACGTAGTCTGCCAGGATGTAAAAGAAAAGAAGAAAAAAATTTAACAGTATCCGCGATGCAAAACCCCAGCAAACTTGGGGGGGGGGGGGGGGGGGGAGGGGACGCAATGCTCAAAACCTAACGCTGGTATTAGAGGCAATTAGCAATTAGTTGGACTAGCATGCACGTTAATGTGCGCAGAATGTTCAGAGGCATCTAGTGCGTGAAACAATGCGTGTCCGCCAAAGATGGTTGCAAATTGTGTTTAAATGTACTCAAATAGATGTTAATCCACTGTTGGTTTTAGTGCTGGACCTTTGAGCATCAAGGCCTAGGTGCCCCAACCTATAACAATTTCACTGCTGATTACTATTAAAAAATTATGAAAAAGTTTTGTTATATAATCTTTTCTGTAGCAGTATAAAACAAAGATTATATAACAAAACTTTTTCATAATTTTTTAATAGTAATCAGCAGTGAAATTGTTATGGGTTGGAGGGAGAGAGAGAGAGAGAGATGAGGAAGGGAAAGGTAGACAGAAAGGAGCCATGAGAGAGAAATCAAAATAAGAAAAAGAAAAGAATCTGATCAACAGTGTGGGAAAGATAAGGTGTTACATTCTGCAAGATAAAGTTCCAGTTTATCAGTCCAAAATGTAAATGATTTGCTCAAGGTCATGATGGGGGGGAGGGGGAGTGGGACATGGAGGGGGTTGAAACCTGTGAAACCTGGAGCCTAGCTTTGTGCTCTGCTCTTCACACACATCTACAATGAGGATCCAGTATATGAACTTTCTTGATATTTTAAACTCCCTGTAGGACTTTAAACAACTTAAGAAACAGTTGCACCTAAACTGGAATTTAATGAAATTTCAGATTAAAATATTAGTTGCTGGCCTTATTTGCACACTAAAAATAAAAAAAGGCAAAGCATTTTCAGAGAAGAAGCTGAAACAGTTCCAGCAAAACATACAAACTTGCAACCTTTCTACTATAAGCAGCACTTTTACACACTTTTATGAAACACTGCAGGAGTTTAGGCATAGCCACGGGGTGGGCCCAGGTCCATCCAAAATTTGTGCTCCCTATGTGTGACTGGCAGGGAATCCTCAAACCCCACCAGCTGAAGACCTCCTCCCAGTTGGAACTCTTGCAACCTGGGCAGCCAGCGGCAATGTGAACCACCGCCACTGCTGCCCCTCCTGGTCACATGCTGTTTTCACACACGTGCTCTGAGCATGCACCGCCACCACTGGAACCTGCTCAGGGACACTGCTGCCAGCTGCCCTGGTGGCAAGAGTTCCAATTGGAAGGAGGTCTTTGGCTGGTGGGACTTGGGCATCCTCACCAGCACAACTATTTCTGTTTTTAGGTTTGTTTGAGGTTTTTTTTTTGGGGGGGGGGGGAGGGGTTGGGGGGAACCAGGAGAAGGGCAGAAACAAAATTTCATGCCCTCCCACTCATCCACTTTGGGCTCAGGCGTACCCTAAATTAGCCATTTGGTTATGCCACAGTTAGAAACATCTTGTGGAAGACCACACGTGGTATCTGGTCGTGATCTTTCATGTGGACTAAGAACATCTCTAAACTTAATCCAGACAGTCCATAGCAGATGTGATGCCTTATTGGGCATTCCATTCAATGAAGATCTTTACCCGAATGTGATTGTAGTCATCAGAAACACATACTTAGTTATGAATTCAGCATTGGGTTATTAAACATGGCCCAATCAGCTGGCAGTGGTCATTGCTCTGTTGATATGCAACTCACGTGGCACAAGAAATACTAGAATTCTATGTGGCATATAAGAGCAGCAATTCATTAATACTACTTACCTTTGCTTTTCCAATTCAGATTTTATTTCATCTGGTCAGAAAAAAATAAAAATAAAAATAAATTAAGCCAAATTATATTAACTGATAAATTACAACAACCAAGTGGGTGAACTGCAGTTCTCTTTCAATTATGCAACTACAATATTATTGATTTGTCTGACGCATTTAAGGGGTGCGAATCAAACCAGATTTGGGCCATGACAACTCATACAGAGAGCACAAAATTGATGTTTGGTACCCAAATGAATTTGAGGATATGTTGATTTCATTTATATGTGATGTTGTACCCCTGATGCAGGCACTTGCTGACAGGAGGCAGCACTGGATCCGATTGTTCTGAAAATCTATCTTGTGCCATACTGGTGGTAGTTTTTTTTTTGTTGGCCTTCCTGGTATCTCCTGATTAGGTTGGATTCTTCAGGATCTCTACACATTTCTGTGGATACATTTTAATTTTACATATAATGCATATATTTAATTTATTTATTGGGATTTATTAACCGCCTTTATGAAGAGATTCACCCAAGACGGTATACTGTAATGTGATGTACTTTCTTCTCATGGAGGGTTCCATTTTTCCAATCAAATATCAACACAACAGAGCAAGTTTTCTATTTAATCAAAATACAATATATATTATATAGATAGTGTGTGTGTTATATACACGCATACTTTGATGACCCACCAGTTCCCCCCCCCCCCCCCCCCCCCCCCCCACTCCTTTGGGTTCCTAGCTCAGTTGGAATAAATATCCAGTGCTGTTAAATGTGTATATTTTTGATACTGTTTCAGGGTACTTCTATTATTAGGTTTGAATTCACTGTTTTCAAGTTTACCTCATTTAGGACCCTATTTACTAAGCAGCGTTACAGGCGTGTTAACATTTTTAACGCACATTAACCATGTACTTGCATTAACCATGTATGTCCCCACAATATCCCTATAGGCGCCTACATGGTTAGCGCACATGCTAAGTGCAGGCGTGCTAAAAACACTAACGCACCATAGTAAACAGGGCCCTTATTGTATTTATGTTTATTCTTGATTATTTTACTATTGTTATGCTGTTAACAGAATTATAAGTTTTATCTTAAACTGAATCTCTTCATAAAGGCAGTTAATAAATCCCAATATTATATAACTTTTAAGACTAAAACCCTTTGACATGTAATATTACTACCTTTCTGATAAGATACATGGCAATTTGACAATCGTTCATGGCTGGAAGTAGGCAAGAGAACAAATTTTAAATTAAACCTTTACAAAATACTTTAAAAAAAGGCAACCAAATAAAAAATAAAATATGAATCATGTATGCAAAAGCAAGAGTAACAAAGCATCTCAGTAACAAGCAAAATACATCAAAAAATGAACCACCACCGCACCACAACAACGCATAATGAAGTGCATAAAAACCAGTGATCATATTTACAAATTACTCTGTGTCACAAAGACCCATGTTTAATATAGTCAAAAAGTGCTTGAAAATGTTAAGGTAAGATATTTAAAAATTCAACAAACTATGATAAAAATGTACAATTCCCACAAGATGGCCAAGTTTCATTGAAATGCATCTTTCTCAAGGAGATTTCTGAATATTATGGGGTAAATTCAGTAAATGGTGCCTAAAGATCGGCGCAAAACCAAACCAAAGCTTAGCACTATTTTAGAAACAGCACTCAAAGTTAGGTAACGTTTACAGAATAGCACTAAGTGCTGGGAACTGCAACAATATTTAGGTACGACCATTTACATCAACGAAACCTTGATGTAAATCCCTGCACGCAAAACCTTGACCTGCTCATGCCCCCCCCCCCCCCCATAGCCACACCCCCTTTTTGGAGCCACGCGTGGATCCAGGCGCATATGTACATCATTTTTAATTAACACCAATTAGCACTGTTAGGTCCCAATTATTGGTGCTAACTGGATCATTATTCATTTAAATTGTGCACGCAAATTGGGTGCATGTGCAATTTAAAGTGCAATTTATAGAATTTGGGGGTATGGGCACCTTTTATACAGTAGCACTACTGATTAGTGTGCACTGAATTCTAAGAAGCCCATGGGAATTGAATGGGCTTCTTTGCATTCAGCACTCTGCTTTGTAACAGGAACCCTATGTAAGTGGTACTATAAATTTCACAAGTGCTACAAACACATGTAATTAAGAACAAAATATTCATTAAAAAATTGGAACAGCTGAAAAAAAATTCTGTAATTTAGGGCCCCTTATCAAGCCGCACTAGTGGTTTCCATTCAGCAATGACGGCAAAGTGCGGTTTGATAAGAGAGAGGCCCTTAATGCGCAACAGCAGCAATTCATTCCAGTAAAAAAAAATTTCTTATTTTAATTTATGCAAGCTTCCAAATTTACAGCACAAGAGATCGCTTGTCAAAGAAAAACAATAACCAGATCAACAAAACACACATCCATCAAGAAAGGAACAAAAAACAAACAAATAAAAGGTGTGAGCTAAATTCAAATAAAAGACAGACAGACAAAACATTACACTACAAATTAAAAGAAGGAAATAAACTGACCACCGTAACAGAATATTAAAAAGAAAAATAAAAGAAAATGAAGGGGGGGGGGGGTGGAGAAGGTCTACATTATATACACAAACACAATGTCATAACTCTCACCCATGCTACAGCCAGGGCTAAAAACTTTCTTTGTATAAAGGACACAAATCTTAAAGAACACCATTTACTTTACAACAGTATCTTCACAAGAACACTGAATTTCTTCCTCATTTGTAAAATCTAAGCAAATCTGAATCAAAGCAACATTCACATCTTCAACCTCTCTAAAAAAAAAAAAAACCTCAAAATTTTCTTTAAATTACATGAAGCAAGACTCCTATTATGCATTAATACTGCCACATTGCGAGACATGGTAACAACTAGCCGTTGAGCCCGTAAAAACGGGCTAGTAAAGGAAGGGGGGGGGGATTTGAAAGCCCCCCCCCCCGGATAGGTCGCCGCCGCCCCTTCCCTCCCCACTGGAGTCGCCACCGCCGCCCCCCCCCCGGAGTCCCCTCCGCCACCCCTCCACCCGGGCCGGGTACCTGGTTACACTATTCAAACTGCGAGGACGGGACACAGGCAGGTAAGGAAGGCCAACGGCAGCTCAGATGAGCTGTGTTCCGGCGGTTTGAATAGTGAAGCCAGGTACCCGGCCCGGGTGGAGGGTGGGTGGTGGCGGTGGCGACTCTGGGTGGGTGGGGGGAGCGGTAGCGGCAACCCTGGGTGGGGGGGGGGGGGGAGCGGTTCCCTCACTCACGCAGGTGCGCAGGTTCCCTCTCTGTCAAGCCCCCCCCCCCCGTCATCACGTATTGACGCGGGGGCAGGACAGAGAGGGTCTCTACTGCGCATTTGCGAGTGAGTACGCCTCTTGCCATTTATGTTTGATATCTGCAATATCTAAAGAACATTTAACAACAGTGGAATCAAGTTTTATCAGAACTGCCCAAATGCTCTCTATGGTGACCACAGACAGGTTTACAAGGTTAAAACTGGCTTCAATCTTAAATTCAACTGCTCCAACACACCCTCAGCGGGCTTCAGACTCAGCATGCTTCGCAGGGTTATAAGCCAGCTTCCCCTCTTGCTGAAGCACCCAAGCCTTATTTAGCAGGTTGACCACTACTGGTAGTAACTCAAGACTACCGCTACAGATCTAAAGTCACCATTTTGAAGATGCAAAATGATGGGGCAAGAGGAGCTGGGGGATTGCTTTTGCCACCTGGACTCCCCCCCCTCCCCCCTGGTAGGCTTCAGAGTGGTGAAGGGGATAGGGTTTGCACTCTTGGGGTGCTGATGGCAAGTAGGGGTTTATATATCCCATCACTGGCCCCTTTAAGAGACAGTGGAGGAGTGGCCGTGAGTGGAGGAGTGGCCTAGTGGTTAGGGTGGTGGACTTTGGTCCTGGGGAACTGAGGAACTGAGTTTGATTCCCACTTCAGGCACAGGCAGCTCCTTGTGACTCTGGGCAAGTCACTTAACCCTCCATTGCCCCATGTAAGCCGCATTGAGCCTGCCATGAGTGGGAAAGCGCGGGGTACAAATGTAACAAAAAAAAAAAAAAAACAAACATGTAGCTTATTATTTTTCCTCTGAAGACAAGCAGAAACCAATGACTATGCTTCAGAGCATTGGATACGAGTAGAAACTTACTTTGGCTTACGTGCTCAACACAATTTCCTCACCATAAGCAAACATGTTTCTAATTACCTAGAATCACATCTTTGCTCCTACCCTTAAGCAAATATCACTTTTGTAAAATGATATATGAGAGTGTCCAGGGAAGTGTGGATGTTTCTATGATGAGTAATAGACACAGGACTATCGCTATACTTCCTCTCTCACTTACATCAGATTGGACTCTGAACCGAGCTCTGGAGGTAAAACTTTATTGCAGGAAATAAAGAAGAAAAACTTGCTACACCTGACAACCTCAAATTTTCAATATCTGTTAAAATGCGTCTACATCAGATCACATGGCCAAATAATATTCATTTTTTTAACAGTACTTCAGCACATAAAAATTAATTTACCTTGCATTAAGCCATCACAAGATGCATAATTTAGACTTTCAAAGCCCAAAAGCTAAACCCTTGATTATAAAAGTGTGCTACCAATGACTTTATCGTCAAGAGACGATGCCTTGGATTTTTTTTTTAAATTATCTAGGGCTGACTACGTGCCACAGCAGCAGCTGACAGGAAACCCAAGTTTGAGTTCCGAGGCCAGGTTCTGCTCTCCAGGTGGCCAATGCTCAAAACCTAATGCCAGCATTAGAGTCAATTAGCACCGGACTAGTGCGCACAATGTGTGAATAACGTTCGGATGGCTCTAGCGCAGAAAACAATGTAGGCGCCAAAGATGGCAACAAACTGCATTTAAATGTACTCAAACTAATGTTAATGAGGTCATTTAGGGCCCTATTTACTAAGCCGCATTAACTTTTTAGGACAAGCTAACACTAAAGACACCCATAGGAATATATGGGTGTCTCAAGCATTACGCGTGGTAAAAGCAGTTAGCTTACCTGGGTTTAAAAAAAGGTTTGGATAAGTTCCTAAAAAAATAAGTCCATAAACCATTATTAACCCAGTTTTGGGAAAACCCACTGTTTATTCTTGGGATAAGCCGCAAAAATCTGTTTTGCTCTTTTGGTATCTTGGCAGGTACTTCTGACCTGCATTGCCCATTGTTGGAAACAGGATACTGGGTTCAATGGACTTTTGCTTTGTCCCAGTATAGCGATGCTTATGTACCCAGGTAGGTGTGCCCTAAGGACTGGATTGAGAAGCACTGCACTAGGTTACTCCTCTACAGAGCTATGATCTGTGACCTTTGGCTAAAGACTATCACTGCAACAGCTGGATTAGGTGGAACACTATAAAATAGTGAGGAAAACTCTGTGACGTCATGAAAGTAAGATTCATAGCACTATTGCCTAATAGGTTTTAGATTAATCAGGGTGCCGAAAGGTGTAGAACTTTCAGGTTAAAACAACTATACTGTATCTAGATTTGTGTACAACAAATTGAGCTTACAATTGTAAAATTGGCCTACAATTAGGGTGGTTTCACTGCTCTTTCCATTTCATTTATTATTTTTCTGTTTTCTAAACTACATTCAGATTGTGACAGGATTACAAAAAAACAAACAAAAAGCAAAAAAAAAAAAAAAACCCAAACATAGTAAAATTCAAACAGTTTGAAATATTATCCCTAAGCACCACAGGCCTGTACCTAATCTATGTTCAAGACCAGTACTTCAGCTACTTAAAGTAGTATTCTTAAAACTATAACTACTTCAAACAACATTGATTATGCAGTTAGTGGCATTAAATCATATTAGGCCTTATATACTAAAGTGGGTTAAGGAGTTACTGTGCTTTATAGTGAACGCTAATCCTCATATTGACCCAGGATTCTATATATTGCACAGAGATATCCACGCAGAAATCGAAGTGTATGCCATAACAATTCACATAAGCTAATTGGTTAACAAGTTAATTAGTGTTGATAATTTGATGTTACTAATCAGCACTGGCATTAATTTTATGTGAACTATCTAAAGGCATTCTGTCCAAGGAAACAAATAGGCAGGCAATTATCACGATCCAGCACGGAATAGGAAAAAAAGATGCGAATCACCAATGGCAATGTTGAGAAAAATAATTTATTCACCATATTATTTAAAATAGGCCCGACACGGCCACTTTTTGTCCTCCTAAAGGGCTGCGTCAGGGGCTAGCATATAACAACCCAGTGGTGCAGTAAAACCAATTCCACCTACTGGACTAAAACAACTCCTCTCCTGAGAAGCAGTAGCAGCATTTAGTGGGTTGCTATATGCTAGCCCCTGACGCAGCCCTTTAGGAGGGTGAAACACGGCTGTGTCAGGCCTATTTTAAATAATGTGGTGAATAAATTATTTTTCTCAACATTGCCATTGGCGATTCGCATCTTTTTTCTATTCTAAGCGTATTCTGTAACGTGGTGAATGTAAATCCTAAGTCACGTAGTTGAAAAGTGGGCATGGCCATGGGCATTTCTAAAATGTATGCGTGTTGTTATAGAATATACCCAAACCATGGATAATTTAGACATCAGAATTTAAACAAAGCTTTACTTGGAGTAACTGCTTGCGACTACGTTTAGTCATGCAGATCAGCGCTCGGCACATTCTATATACAATGAGTAGAGAGGTGTGGTAGCCGTGTTAGTCCACTCTTAAAGGTTATCAATAGAAATCAAACAAAATAAAACATGGAAAAGAAAATAAGATGATACCTTTTTTATTGGACATAACTTAATACATTTCTTGATTAGCTTTCGAAGGTTGCCCTTCTTCCTCAGATCGGAAATAAGCAAATGTGCTAGCTGACAGTGTATATAAGTGAAAACATTCAAGCATTACTATGACAGTCTGACAGGGTGGGAGGATGAACAATACTGGTGCCAGTAGGGCTCCCACCCCTGTTGGTCAGCATTTTACAGGACCAGGACACTGTACCAGTGACTTCACAGTGAGAATCCTGAAAGGTAACTTTAAATCATACAAGACCTTTGAAGTCAGAATGATTGAATATTTTAACACCCAACAGAAAGGACTTAACAAGGACCTGGGGTTCCTAGCCCATTATAAACCATAAAGCTGTATTTCTCTGTTGATCACCCCTCAACTCACCTATCCACACCCATCCTGTTAGAATATCAATGATATGCTTTGATGTCCCCATGCATACCTCCTACCCATCCCCATCCTCCCACCCTGTCAGACTGTCATAGTAATGCTTGAATGTTTTCACTTATATACACTGTCAGCTAGCACATTTGCTTATTTCCGATCTGAGGAAGAAGGGCAACCTTCGAAAGCTAATCAAGAAATGTATTAAGTTATGTCCAATAAAAAAGGTATCATCTTATTTTCTTTTCCATGTTTTATTTTGTTTGATTTCTATTGATAACCTATATACAATGAAGAAATTTAGGTTTATTCTATAAAGTATGCCTAAATTAAAGGCATACTTTATAGAATACACTTAGGTGAATTTCATTTAGGCGTGAAATATAGAACTTAGTCCTGCCTATTCCAGAAAAAGGTGGAGAATGGGTGGCTACTTTACTGCATGTCAAATGTTAACATGGCAAAAATAATGCAAAACCTTTAAAGCAACCTCAAAAGGAAAGGTTAGTGAGCAGTAAATAGATTATGGTGCTCATTGCTATGTGCTTTGAAAATGAGTCTCCACAACTGCCTTAACTATATGGGAAGATGCTGAGAACAACTCCCAACTGTTAACACAGACGTTTTGCAGTTATGGCACATTAATTGCCAAAATAATACGTTAATAGTTTGATTGCCATGATTTGTGCACACATCATATTAAATACTCAGCTCTTTTAAAAACCAATCAGATTTTTTTTCCCATAACAAGATTACAGCTCTCCTTATAACAGTTGAACAAAACTAATTTTGTACACAGGACATGATCAAGTCATGCCAAACAGGGATTAATGCTTAACCTGCTTAATCTACATCTGTGTAAATACCACAGTCTGAATGCATCTGGCTACTTCATGTAAAACTAGAGAATTTGACATTTTGTGTTCTACAGCAGACAAACCAGCTATCTAACATTATGACACATTACTGGATAAGTATAGTCTTAAACATAAACACATGGAAAATACAACCTCTCGTATTTTGGTACCAGGGGACTGAGTTACTTTCGGCTCTGGGCCAAGTCATGCAATCCAGTACAAATAAGAAAACAATAATAGGTATATTAAAAGTTTTAGATAAGCCAGTCAAGAAAATTTCAGCATGTGTAAGCAATTCATAAAAATCAAACCTATGAGACTAGAAAATTTCTATCTTGTGCCTAGGCCTGAAACGGGTAAACTGCCAAACTCCAAGTGGCTAAACAATGAAAATGTGTACATTGTCACTAAATAAAACAAATATTCATTTTGCCCCTCAAGAACCCTTTTTCTTGCCCTCACAATCAAGTCAGTAGTTACTCTCTCTCTCTCTCTCAACCCATCAGGGGCAGCTGAGCCAGTCCTGCTCCCTTAAGCTTTCATCCTTTGAAGCCTGGGCAGTATCGTTCAGCTTCCTCATTATAAAGATGCAGAACTACAAATCCCAAAATCCTTAGCGCCAGGATCTGAAAAAACTCCAGGCAGGCTGGAAGTCGCCAATGGAAAGGTGTTTGCTGGGAGGCCCGGAGGTAGCCTGGGATACAGGAACGCTGTCAGAAACCTCAATGGAAGGCCTCAGAAGCAGGCTTGTCATGTCATTATATCAGAGGCTGACAAGCACCAGGAGTACACTTTTTTGAGCTTCAAGCTGAGGCAAAGACACCCCCCTGGGCCCGATAAATCCTATGCAGAATAAACACGCGTGCTTATGCAGAGCTGCACCCCCTCCTCCCCCGGGCTTACCTAGGGCCACCTCACAAGCTTTGCGCAACTGCGAGTACTGGGAGCGCTTCACTTCCTTGTCGGACAGTATCTTCTCCAGGGCCCGCGACAGGAACATGCTTTTCGTCTGGCACTCCTGCTGCATGACCTCTCTAGCCCCAGCTCGGCCCGCTCTCTCGCGCCCAACCGTACAAGGAGGCGGCCCAGAGCCCCATCAGGAAGTGACAGCGCTACCTCAGCACTGCGCCGCCATGTTGGACGTCGTCACGTGACACACGCGCCGCGCGTGTGTTCTTCTCTTTCTCTCTGTTTCAACCCTTCCAGCCTGGCAAAAAAAAAGCAAAGGTCTTGAGACGCCGGAGGGAGGGAGGGAAGGAGGCCGTGGAGTGACGTCACCGCGTCTTTTGTGACGTCAGATGGAAGAAGGTCGGACTCGGCCCGGGCGCGCCGCTGTCACTTTCTGGCGGCGGGGGTTAAAGGCGGGTTCTGGGAAGGAACTGGACGTCATCCTGTTGTAGGGTACTTGTTGGGCAGCAGTAGGCCGAATCCCGGTAAATGCTTTTTAGTAGTGGGGTGGGTGGGTGTTAATGCGCGTACCTTGTTATGAGCACTTCATAACAAGGTCCGCGACACTGCCCTTACGCGCCCTAAATCCTTGGAAACTCAGGTCTAAAGGGTGTGATAGGAAGGGAGGGCATCTGTGTGCATGGATTGTGAGCTGAGGAGTCTGGGTATTTTTATTACATTTGTACCCCGTACTTTCCCACTCATGGCAGGCTCAATGCGGCAATGGAGGGTTAAGTGACTTGGCCAGAGTCACAAGGAGCTGCCTGTGCCTGAAGTGGGAATTGAACTCAGTTCCCCAGGGCCAAAGTCCACCACCCTAACCACTAGGCCACTCCTCCACTGTTGCAACTATTTGAGATTCTACATGGAATGTTGCTACTATTGGAGATTCTACATGGAATGTTGCTATTCCACTAGCAACATTCCATGTAGAAGTCGGCCCTTGCAGATCACCAATGTGGCCACACAGACTCACAGAAACAGAAGCCTGTGCAGCCTTCTACATGGAATTGCTAGCTAGTGGAATAGCAACATTCCATGTAGAACCTCCAATAGTAGCAACATACCATGAACATTCCATGTAGAATCTCCAATAGTATCTATTTTATTTTTGTTACATTTGTACCCCACACTTTCCCACTCATGGCAGGCTCATTGAGGCTTACATGGGGCAATGGAGGGTTAAGTGACTTGCCCAGAGTCACATGGAGCTGCCTGTGCCTGAAGTGGGAATCGAACTCTGTTCCTCAGTTCCCCAGGACCAAAGTCCACCACCCTAACCACTAGGCCACTCCTCCACCTGGTGTGTAGGTGAGTAAATTTTTTTTTTTGGGGGGGGGGGGGGGTCTGTGTTTGTGAAAGAGAGTCTGGGGTGTGCCACTGCTCAGCTTCCTCCATGCTGCCTCTTGTTCAGCTAGCAAGGCAGGGCCTGGCCTGGCCTCCCCACCAGCTGTGCTACAGTGACCACCCTCCATTAACAACAGCAAGGGGGTGAGAAATCCAAAAAATAAATGCATGTATACATAAATAAAGCATTTATAACAGCATGTTCTATGACAATAACCACACAAACATACCAGAAACTGGGGCGAAACACAAGGATAATGAATACAGGCATACAGGGAGTTTGCTGTCAAAAACATGAGCAAGAAAGCACTGCTGAAAACAGGGTAACGTGGAATCCGCCTCATCCTATACACAAAGAATGATCATAGTTCACAGGAGAAGGTAGCCCTCAAAATATGGCTTTTTCACTATCTTAAATTTGGTGAAACTGGGTTCTCTTCTAATGCATGAAAGGAGCCCATTCCAAATCAGTGGAGGAATTAAGTGAAAGAGGTTTCCTGTATATCCTCAAAACAGATTCCACAGAGGAGGGCAATCACAGCTGATTTCCCTGTGAAGATCTATGGGATGTGTAGAACTGTACAGTGTCAGTAGTGAGCCCAGGTAGTGCGGTAATCCAACAGAGTAGATGCGATGAATTAATAAAATAATATTGAATTGAGAGTGAGACTGAGGAGTAGGAGCTAGTGCTGTTCCTGAAATAAAGGAGTGACATTTTCTAGCTCCATACAGGATTTTAACTGCTGTGTTTTGTATGGTGTGAATCCTCTTGGTCAAAAAGATGCCAGTGCCAAAGAACAACAAATTACAGTAATCAATCTCATTGATGAATAAATAAGTACATAAGTAATGCCATACTGGGAAAAGACCAAGGGTCCATCGAGCCCAGCATCTTGTCCACGACAGCGGCCAATCCAGGCCAAGGGCACCTGGCAAGCTTCCCAAACGTACAAACATTCTATACATGTTATTCCTTGGATTTTGGATTTTTCCAAGTCCGTTTAGTAGCGGTTTATGGACTTGTCCTTTAGGAAACCGTCCAACCCCTTTTTAAGCTAACCGCCTTCACCACATTTTCCGGCAATGAATTCCAGAGTTTAATTACACGTTGGGTGAAGAAAAATTTTCTCCGATTTGTTTTAAATTTACTACACTAGTTTAATCGCATGCCCCCTAGTCCTAGTATTTTTGGAAAGCGTGAACAGACGCCTCACATCCACCTGTTCCACTCCACTCATTATTTTATATACCTCTATCATGTCTCCCCTCAGCCGTCTCTTCTCCAAGCTGAATAGCCCTAGCCTCCTTAGTCTTTCTTCATAGGGAAGTCGTCCCATCCCCGCTATCATTTTAGTCGCCCTTCGCTGCACCTTTTCCAATTCTACTATATCTTTCTTGAGATGCGGAGATCTTTCTTATAACTGCTTGGATTTTCCTTAGAGAAAAGAAAGAGGGAAGAAACCTGGTTATCAAATCACTTCCAGAATGGTGTGACTATATCCCTGATGGGGGGAGAGAGGTTTTGACTGCTAGAGGCTGTGGAAGGCTCCAAAGAACCATATGAAAAGACTTGTTGGGGTTTAACTTGAGTTTATGGGCCTCAAGTCAAATACTAGGAATGTGCATTAATTTAAAAACTTTATTCAAAAATTGGATGCTGCCACAATTATTCAAAACAAATATTATTCCACCAACAGAAGTGGCCAAATATCGTTAAGCAGTTGCTATTTGTATTATATTAATGGAGGAAAAAGCCTCTGTATTCCGCTTCAGAACATTATGGCATCTGTTAGACCAGGATGGAATCTTCATTGGAGATTTTTTAGCCGATGAAGATTCCATCCTGGTCTAACAGACGCCATAATGTTCTGAAGCGGGAATACAGAGGCTTTTTTCCCCATTAATATAATACAAATAGCAACTGCTTAACGATATTTGGCCACTTCAGTTGGTGGCATTAATTTAAAAAGAAAAACAAAATGTTCAATCAATCAATTTGGGGCAGTCTAGATTTCTTGAATAGGGGTATAATGGTTCAATGTCGCTTTCGGCACCTAACCATTATACCCCTATTCAAGTAGAGGAGTGTGGTAGACGTGTTAGTTCACTCTTAAGGTTATCAATAGAAATCAAACAAAATAAAACATGGAAAAGAAAATAAGATGATACCTTTTTTATTGGACATAACTTAATACATTTCTGATTAGCTTTCGAAGGTTGCCCTTCTTCATCAGATCGGAAATAAGCAAATGTGCTAGCTGACAGTGTATATAAGTGAAAACATTCAAGCATTACTATGACAGTCTGACAGGGTGGAAGGATGGGGGTGGGTAGGAGGTATGCATGGGGACATCAAAGCATATCATTGATATTCTAACAGGATAGGTGTGGATAGGTGAGGGGAGGGTGATCAACAGAGAAATACAGCTTTATGGTTTATAATGGGCTAGGAACCCCAGGTCCTTGTTAAGTCCTTTCTGGGGTTCCTAGCCCATTATAAACCATAAAGCTGTATTTCTCTGTTGATCACCCCATCCCTCACCTATCCACACCCATCCTGTTTTCACTTACTGTATATACACTGTCAGCTAGCACATTTGCTTATTTCCGATCTGACGAAGAAGGGCAACCTTCGAAATGTATTAAGTTATGTCCAATAAAAAAGGTATCATCTTATTTTCTTTTCCATGTTTTATTTTGTTTGATTTCTATTGATAACCCCTATTCAAGAAATCTAGACTGCCCCAAATTGATTGATTGCACATTTTTTGTCCTTTAGATTGTAAGCTCCTTTGAGCAGGGACTGTCCTTCTTTGTGAAATTGTACAGCGCTGCGTAACCCTAGTAGCGCTTTAGAAATGTTAAGTACTAGTAGGTAGTAGTAGAGATCAAACCTCTATGTATACAGTCAACAAACCAAAAAAAGTCAGTGAGCCAATGATATTCCCAAAATATGGTAAAAAGAGAATGCCAGAGGGTCAAATCAAAAATAAATACGTCAATTTATTAAATAAACGTTAACAGGGCCAAAATGTAAAATTTCACCGCAAGGCATACATATGAATACAAACAAGCTTTGCAGATAGACTCAACACAGGGCCATGTTACAATGAAGAATGCCTCTGTGTTGCGTCCATCTGAAAAGCCGATTTGCATTCATATGTATGCCTTGTGAAATTTTCCATTTGGGCCCTGTTTGGCCTGTTTACATTTGTTTAATAAATTGACATATATATTTTTGATTTGATCCTCTGGTGTCCTCTTTTGATCATATTTTTTGGAGTACCATTGGTCCACCTCTACTCTTTTTGGTTCATTCATTAAAAAAACCCCAAAAACATTGGAAATGAAAATGAGTAGAAAAACACATTTCATATTTTTTTTTGTCCTCCGTAGTGTACTCTTGAAAGATTGTGCACTCTTCTCAAAGTGTGCATTATTTGCAACGAGCATGCATTCTTTCAGAAAGAATGCGCCCTCTTTACAAATAGTGCACACCCTGGGAAGACTGCAAGCTCTTTGGGAGAAGTACACAGTCTTTCTGAAAAAGTATGCACCATTTAAGGGTCTTTTTACTAAGGTGCGCTAACGGATTTAGTGTGCGCTAAATGCTGTGTAGGCCATTTTATACCTATGGGCTGCATGGCACTTAACAGCCACAAATTTATTAGCACACGCTAAATGCGTTAGTGCACCTTAGTAAAAGGATCCCATAGTTATTTTATTTTACACATTTCTAACCTGCCTTTTAACCAGGTGGGTAACAGTTAAAACATCAATAATTGCAATACAAACATCGCATCAAAAACACACCACTTGACCTGGTAAAAAAATAAAACCTGTCTTCACAATTCAAGTCTTGAATGCCTGACAAAACAGATATGCTTTGTTTTGTGAAATGTAGCAAATCATTAACTGATCTCAAGGATTTAGGCAAGATGTTCCATAAAGTAGGCCCTGAAGTAGAGAAAAACTGCTTCTCTGGTCACACGCTAGCGCATGTTTGCAAAACGAGGAACCACATCGTCTGGTTTCAGGGTATGGGATTTAACATAAGGCTATGAAAACTGAGAAAAAAAAAGGTTATCATTCCAGACCACGCCTTATAAACAAGCAGCAAGTGTTTAAATCTGATCTTTAAAATGACAGTGAGGCAGTATAACTGCTTCGTTGACAAAGAGGGGCATAATCGAAAGGGACATCCTTGTTTCGATTTGGACGTCCTCGCAGAACGTCACGATCCAGGGGCGGGGAAACCTGTATTTTCGAAACAAGATGGACGTCCATCTTTTGTTTCGATAATACGGTCAGTGACGTCCATATCCTTAAATTTGCTTGTTCCTAGATTTGGTCATTTCTGATTTTTGGCGATAATCGAAACCAAGGACGTCCATCTCAGAAACGACCAAATACAAGCCATTTAGTCGTGGGAGGAGCCAGCATTTGTAGTGCACTGGTCCCCCTGACATGCCAGGACACCAACCGGGCACCCTAGGGGACACTGCAGTGGACTTCATAAATTGCTCCCAGGTACATAGCTCCCTTACCGTGTGCGCTGAGCCCCCAACCCCCCCCCCAAACCCACAACTGTACACCACTACCATAGCCCTTACAGGTGAAGGGGGGCACCTAGATGTGGGTACAGTGGGTTTGTGGTGGGTTTTGGAGGGCTCGCTGTTTCCTCCACAAACGTAACAGGTAGGGGGGGTGGGCCTGGGTCCGCCTGCCTGAAGTGCACTGCACCCACTAAAACTGCTCCGGGGACCTGCACACTGCTGTGATGGACGAGTATGACATCTGAGGCTGGCATAGAGGCTGGCAATATTTTTAAAGATGTTTTTTGAGGGTGGGAGGGGGTTAGTGACCACTGGGGGAGTAAGGGGAGGTCATCCCCGATTCTCTCCAGTGGTCATCTGGTCAGTTCGGGCACCTTTTTGTGCCTTGGTCATAAGAAAACCACGACCAGGTAAAGTCATCCAAGTATTCATCAGGGACGTCCTTGTTTCTTTCGATTATGTGTCGAGGACATCCTAGTGTTAGGCACGCCCAGTGGTGTGCTGGAGCGGGCTCGCGAGAGCCGTTTGTTAAGTTTTTAAGAGTTTTGGGAGCCGGTTGTTAAAGTAGGCCTCCCCATGGCTATTCTAACAACTGACTTCCAAAATGTAGGCTTGGGCCCCCTCCTGAATTCTCTTTTACTTTGCTGGCAGTGATGCTGGCCCCACCAGCCAAGTAAATAGACTGCTGCTGCTCGCTGCTCCTTGTTTCTGACTCTGAGCATTAGGCTGGGACTTTTCATGCAAGCGCAAGAAGGTTCCATCATGCTGCTCAGAGCCAGAAACAAGCAGCAGAGAAGGGTGGCAGTCCATTTATTGGCTGGTGGGGCTCGGCAAAGGTATGCCTAGCGTGCCCGCACAAGGGAGGGAAGAGAGAGGCATGTATTCCCCCCAAATTTCAGGGCCGGCTATGTCCGGAGAGAGAGCCCGTTGTTAAAATTTTACCAGCACACCCCTGGGCACGCCCAAGTCCTGCCTTCGCTATGCCTCTGACACGCCCCCTTGAACTTTGGCCGTCCCTGCGACGGAAAGCAGCTAGGGACGTCCAAAATCAGCTTTCGATTATATCGATTTGGACGACCCTGTAAGAAGGACATCCATCTTCCGATTTATGTCGAAAGATGGGTGTCCTCTTTCGAAAATGAGCCCAAGAGTGACATGGTCAAAATGAGAGAGGCCTGTCCCAAGTCTCACAGTAGGATTTTGCACAACCTGTAGTGCTTTATATTTTTTCATGAAATAGACCCATATATAAATCATTACAATAGTTCAGCTTTGGTAACACTAAGCTCTGGAATTGCGTATGTAATGAAAAATACCCCGAAACCCCAAACAGAATGAACATTCCTGTAGATGACATGGAAAACAACACAAAATGAAAAATTTCTGGCTGCACACCTGTACCAAGGAGCAGCAGAACTGAGATACACATCTAGGGGCCTTTTACCAATCGGTGGTAAAGGGTGGCCGGTGGTGGTGGCGCATGGGAGTGCCAAGGCCACCTATTACTACTGCTGGTAAAAAGGCCTTTTTTTTTTTTAAAGGGCCAGTAAATGGCCGTGCGGTAATAAAAAAAATTGCCACACAGCCCTTACAGGGCTCTGGTGGTAATTGGGCAGCACGCAGATTGCTGCCCAATTATTGCCGGGCATGCCCCCTGGTGCTAGAAAAGAAAAAGGTGTTTTCTAGCACCGGAAATTGTGCGCAAGAGACACGGAACTACTGCATAGGCAAAAACTGCAGCACCAAAACTCTATATAGGAATAAGCTCTAGTGTACCTAGGGCGGGGCAGTGGGGGAGGTGGCATGGAGCAAGCGCGGGGCTGTTGACTCTGCCGGTCCCCTGCCCTGCAACAGGAAGTTGACATCAGAGGGGCCAGGGGACCGGCAGAGCCAATAGTCATGCACCTGCTCCGCACACCTCCTTGCTTGGAAGAGAGGGGTTTGCATTGCCCAGGTGTGTGTGTGTGGGGGGGGGGGGGGGGGGGGGGGTGAGCATTCTGCCATGGGAGGGGTGTGGTCTTCCCCAGTTGCTATATAAGGTAGGTACACCACTGGGAGTAAGCAAGAGGGAGAGAAAAATATTAAAAAGAATGAGTGATAAGATAGAACCCTAAGGTATGGCACAGCTTACTGACCTTGGCAAGGAAAACCTGACAGATCCTGTAATTTTTCACCTATGGGGTGGCTAGATGACATCCACCTGATTTTGCTAGGATGCTATATTTAGGTTTAGCTACTTTAAGACATGGAAAAACTTAGCAAGCTAACTGGAATTTAACAGTACTAGCCTGCTATGCACGAGGACAAAAATAGCAGGCACAGTTTTAGCTATGTTTGATTAATTTTTAGGTGCATTCTCAACTACAAAGCTAGGCTGTGGCTGACATTTTTCTTTAATCTAGCTGGTTAAAATGTGTAGCCAGCAAAAATAAACGGCATACTGCGTGGAGCACTGAGGCATCCCATTGTAATTTTGCCATGTGTGCACACTACCCGTGTGCTAAAAATATTTTACATTTTTTGGTGCAGGGGGCATGTTGGGGAGTAGAGTGGGTGTGTTCTGTGCTAATCAGTTATTGCAGCTACATTGTTGCATGCTAACCAATTATTGCAGGTTTAGCAGGTGAGTCCCTACTGAAGGGTAAAGCAAAGGTGGAACATCCACACTCTCATCACCTTTTGCTTCTCACAGGTCTCCCACTTAGCCATCTCTCTCCTCTTCAATCTGTTCAAAATTCTGCTGCAGGACTAATATTCCGCCAGTGTCGTTATGCTCATATTAGCCCTCTCCTCAAGTCACTTCACTGGCTTCCTATCTGTTTCCGCATACAGTTCAAACTCCTCTTATTGATCTATAAGTGCATTCACTCGGCAGCTCCTCAGTACGTCTCCACTCTCATCTCTCCCTACATTCCTCCCTGGGAACTCCGTTCACTGGGTAAATCTCTCTTATCTGTACCCTTCTCCTCCACCACTAACTCCAGACTCCGTTCCTTTTACCTTGCTGCACCATATGCCTGGCATAGACTTCCTGAGCCGGTACGTCAAGCTCCATCTCTGGCCGTCTTCAAATCTAAGCTAAAAGCCCACCTTTTTGATGCTGCTTTTAACTCCTAACCCTTACTCACTTGTTCAGAACCCTTATTTTATCATCCTCACTTTATTATTCCCTTATCTCTTGTTTGACCTGTTTGTCCGTCCTAATTAGATTGTAAGCTCTGTCGAGCAGGAACTGTCTCTTCATGTTCAAGTGTACAGCGCTGCGTACGTCTAGTAGCGCTTTAGAAATGATAAGTAGTAGTAGTACCAGTACTGCCTACAAAATAGGTGGTGATTAGAGCTCATGCTATTAGGATATGGCCATTATTGAAAATTTTGGAAAATCGGCCATTTTATCCCAGCAGTAAAAATGGCCGTAGCACACGGAAATGACCTGCGTAAGGGCACGTTAAGGCCACTTTTTTACCACTGTTTGGTAAGAGGGCCCCATAGTGTTGCTAAGTGGACCACTGAAAATTTCCCTGGTAGTCTGACTGACAGATGTAGAACTCCTGCTGTATGTCTCTAATTCCACTAGAGGGCAGCAGAGATCTGTGTGCGTGAAGGTTATGGTTTTTAACATAACATAAAAACAACATGACACCTTACCCAAAAATCAAGCTGTTTATGTCTAGACAAACTCGTGTTACACAAATAAAAATTTAGGGAGGAAAAAGAAATGAAATTACAATGAATTAGTTAAATATATCAATAAGAGTAAATAATAGTGTGAAGCCTAAAGTTTGGATTTTTTTTTATTGGGATTTATTAACCGCCTTTATTAAGAGATTCACCCAAGGCGGTGTACAGTAGGTACAGTTTAACATCAAACTTACAGTTTTGTTACCAGCATAGCAATAGTAAAATTAACTAGTAAAGACATAGAATGAAAGAGGAAAAACTGAAAGCAGCAAATTGAGACCTAATGATATGACTTCCTTGAAAAAGGATCAGAAATATACACATTTAACAGCAATGAAATTCAAATAACAGAGATATAATATGATTTAAGCATAATAGCGATGGAATATCTAATAAGCACACAATTAGAGCATTGCTATGATACTAATGCTTTTTTACAATACAGCTGACCATATAGCTGAGGGGCCAAATGCAGATATATAGATGGGGACAAGATGCAAGGTACAGAGTCAGGATGGGTGGCCAAACTAAAGGCAAGTTCTTTGTACAGTTAAGATATAAGGAACTTGTCTAAGTTATAGTGGGTGTAGCAACCTAGTCCAGGTGCACAATGGGTGTTTAGTCAGTCACCCTATGTATTAAAGGCTTGAAAGAAGAGCCAGTCTTTTACCTGCTTCAGGAAATTGAGGTAGTCTTGAGTTATATGCAGCCCGTCTGGGAGTAAATTCCAGCGCATGGGGGTTACTCCTGAGAAGGCTCATTGGTGGGTATCACATTGTACAATTTCCTGTGATGAGAGGACAGGTGGTAATGCTCCTTGAGAGGATCTTAGAGGTCTCAAAGGTGTGTAAAGGTCTAATTGTATAGAAATGATTTGTAGTAGTAGTAGTTGTTATCATGGACCACTGTGGTCAGACTCATCTTTTCAATATAAGGAGAGAGATTTTGTAGCTGCCATAGGTGATAGAGACAATTTTTAAAGGTAGTTTGAATTTGCAGAATCAGAATGAGTGATGAGTCTAGCAGTATCCCAAGATTCCTGACCTGTGACTTTACGGGAAGTTCATACTTCCCAAAAGGTATCTTGAAGTCCAGTATTTGTCCACTTGTGTTAGATCCCCAAAGAATCTCTGTTTTGCTTGTATTCAGGCAGTGTTTGCTGTTGTTTGCCCACTCCCAAGTTGCAGTTAGGCAGGTAGACGGTTTACTCAGAGCTGTGGGTAGATGTGGTTCAATGGGCATGAGTAGTTGCACATCATCAGCACAGATGTAGAATTTTGCGTCCATTATCCAAAGCAGCTCAGCCAGAGGCTTGAGGTAGATATGAAATAAAATGGGAGGGAGTATGAATCCCTGTGTCTCTCTCTCTACAGTTTAGTGTCCAAGGCAACTAGCTAGTCATTGAGTTGAATCAATGCAGACTCTTTTTTTTTGTTGTTGTTATATTTGTACCCCACGCTTTCCCACTCATGGCAGGCAGGCTCAATGCAGCTTACATGGGGCAATGGAGGGTTAAGTGACTTGCCCAGAGTCACAAGGAGCTGCCTGTGCCTGAAGTGGGAATCGAACTCAGTTCCCCAGGACCAAAGTCCACCACCCTAACCACTACTAGGCCACTCCTCCACTGTTGCTACTATTTGAGATTCTGTATAGAATGTTGCTATTCCACTAGCAACATTCCATGTAGAAGTCGGCCCTTGCAGATCACCAATGTGGCCGCGCAGGCTTCTGCTTCTGTGAGTCTGACGTGCAGGACGTCAGACTCACAGAAACAGAAGCCTGCGCAGCCTTCTACATGGAATGTTGCTAGTGGAATAGCAACATTCCATGTAGAATCTCCAATAGTATCTATTTTATTTTTGTTACATTTGTACCCTGCATTTTCCCACTCATGGCAGGCTCAATGCGGCTTACATGGGGCAATGGAGGGTTAAGTGACTTGCCCAGAGTCACAAGGAGCTGCCTGTGCCTGCAGTGGGAATCAAACTCAGTTCCTCAGTTCCCCAAGACCAAAGTCCACCACCCTAACCACTAGGCCACTCCTCCACTCCACTCCTCCACTTTTCTATAAGTTTTGCTAAGAAAGGAAAGTTTTTGAACTTGACCTGGTCGAGTGAGCTCTTTTTCAGTAGGGGGCGCAATACAGCTCTTTTTAGTGTTGTTCACAGCTGCCCTTCCATAAGAGAGGTATACTATCTTTGCCGGGCAGGGATCAAAAGGCAGATTGTAGGCCGTAGGCCTTTCAGGCTTTTTTTCAAGAACTTGGTTGAATGAGTCCCAGATGGAATGCGCATGGTGAGGAAGAGGGAATGTTCTCTTCATTAGCTGGTGGGAGCTTTGATGGGACTATCTGTAGGTATTGATGGAGACCTTTACTTTTGTTGGCAAAATAGGTGGCAAAATCGTTGCTGGTTAGTTGTGACTGGCAAGGCTGGTTCTGTTTTGGGGTTTGCAGTAGGCTGTTTACTGCTTTAAATAGTTGCTTGGTTGAAGTTGCAGCTTGTTCTGTATGTTGAGAGAAATATTGTTTTTTTTTGGCTGTTGTTAAAGCCTGGCGGTACATTGCCATGTGTTTCTTATAGTTGAGCCTATCTTCACCTAAGTGAGATTTTCACCATTTTCTTTCAAGTTGACGTCCTTGATGCTTAAGGACCCGCAGTTCTGGGGAGAACCATGGGGAACGTTTGTTTGTAAAGCAAAGGACCTTCTTTAGAGGGGCTGTTTTTTCTTATGCCATTGCTAAGCATGCATTCCAGATTTCGACCTGTTCTGACACTGCCATCATCCTTCCATCCACATGGGGGTAGGACAAGGCCTCCAGGAAGTTATGAGCAGTCAGATAAAATTTTGATTGGGCCCATCCGTTTTATGTGGCCCTTAATAGAAAATTTGATTATAAAATGATCGGTCCGTGATAGGGGTATTTTCTCGATACCACCAGTCTTAAATTCAAAGATGTCGACCATTTTGCAGAACACCAAGTCTAGCATATGGCCCCTTTCATGAGTTGGAGATTTGATCACCTGAATGAATCCTAGAGCTGCCATCGTATTAAGGAATATCAATGTAGGAAGAAATCCGAAGGAGAGACACTATCAAAACTCCTGAACAAGAAGTCAATCCTTTAAAAAATCCCACAGCAAGGGATCCAAGGGCATATGCCAGAAGCGTGAACCACACAATGAATAATATAATGTAACATTTATAATTTACAATAATTTGTGAAGGGGTACACAGAGAGTTCAGTATAGGCTGTATCCATAGCCAAGCTGATTTTCAGTGAGTCTAGCCGCAGAAGCGGCTCACTACAAGGCTCTATACATCATAGTTACTCTCTTCAAAGTGTTTCCCCAATTTTTGTGTGAATACGTCACTACAAACTTAAAGTGAAAAAATAATGCAAAACAGTCATACACGCTTTTGGCATTTGTCCAAAAAGATTATGTAAGGAGAGTATTCCTCTGAACTAACAACTTGGTTGACTCAGCGTTTGAACCTATCCGGTTGTAACAAGTACATATATTTTGTAAATTCACTGGAAAAATGCTGAGCCAACCGAGTTGTTAGCTCAAAGGAATACTCTCCTTACATAATCTTTTTGGACATTGTGTGGTTCACGCGTCTGGCATATGCCCTTGGATCCCTTGCTGTGGGATTTTTTAAGGGATTGACATTTTGTTCAGGAACCGTATCAAGGAAGGCAGCAGTAGTGGTGTCTGGAGTTTCAAAGTGTAGCTTAAAGTCCCCCATGATTAGTAACCTAGGGTAGCTCAGAGTTAACCTCAGTCACCAGATTCAGCAGTTCTTGTACAGATGATGAGTAGTTACGAGGTGCTCTGTAAACCAGGAGCAATCACACTGGTCCCAGCTGGATTAGGAAGCAGCGTTCTGACTCAGATAGTGGAGGATGGAGACTCTAGACAGTTTGATTGTCTCTCTGATCAGGACTGCTACCCCTCCACCCCACTTTCCTTGTCTTGGTTGGTACAGGATAGTGAATCCTGTGGGGCATAGCTCCGCCAATGGTACTCCTCCATGTTCATCCAGCCAAGTCTCAGTTATTCCCAAGATGTCTAAGTGGTATTCACTGATGACATCATGGAAATTTTTTGTTGACTTATCTGGCATTTACTAGGCCCAAGTTCCCAAGTACTAGGGTTACCATATGTCCGGATTTACCCAGACATGTCCTCTTTTTGAGGACATGTCCGGGCAACCAGGTGGGTTTTGCCAATCTGCCCGTTTGTCCGGATTTCTGGACAAACGGGCAGGCTGGCGGGCGGGCTGTCCTATAGGATGGGCAGATTGCTAGCATCCCCTCCCCTTACTACTGCCCTGGTGGTCTAGTGACCTCTTCCACCTTCGGGGCAGGAAAGAGCCCCCTCTTTCCTGTCTGGAGCGCTGCCCTGCGTGCTTTCTTCCTGCTGCTGATCTTGGCGCTGATGCAAAATGGCCGCCGAGAGTTGACGTGACCTCGCGAGACTTCAACTCTCGGCGGTCATTTTGAATCGGCGCCGAGATCAGCAACAGGAAGGATGCATGCAGGGCAGGAGGGGGCTCTTTCCTGCCCCGAAGAGGTCACTAGACCACCAGGGCAGTAGTAAGGTAAGGGGAGGGGGGTGACGGGCTGTGTGACAGGGGGAGGGGAAAATGTGACAAGGGGCAGAGCGAAGGTGTGTCAGGGGCGGGGCGGGGTGTGTGGTGGGGGCGGGGCATGTGTCCTCCTTTTTGGGGGACAAAATATGGTAACCCTACCAAGTACTGGTCTCTTGTTGCAGTTGTTGGGGTTACTCCAGTCGGTTCAAAACTCTGCTGCCCATCTCGTCTTCCGCCAGGGTCGCTTTACTCATACTACCCCTCTCCTCAGGTCGCTTCACTGACTCCCTATCTGTTTTCGCATCCTGTTCAAACTTCTTCTACTAACCTATAAATGTATTCACTCTGCTGCTCCCCAGTATCTCTCCACACTCGTCCTTCCCTACACCCCTTCCCGTGCACTCCGTTCCATGGATAAATCCTTCTTATCTGTTCCCTTCTCCACTACTGCCAACTCCAGACTTCGCTCCTTCTGTCTCACTGCACCCTATGCCTGGAATAGACTTCCTGACCCCCTATGTCTTGTCCCATCCTTGACCATCTTTAAATCTAGATTGAAAGCCTACCTCTTTAACATTGCTTTTGACTTGTAACCACTTGTAACCACTCGCCTCCACCTACCCTCCTCTTTCCTCTACACATTAATTGATTTTCTTGCTTTATTTTTTGTCGATTAGATTGTAAGCTCTTTGAGCAGGGACTATCTTTCTTTTATGTTTGTGCAGCACTACGTACACTTTGTAGCGCTATAAAAATGCTAAATAGTAGTAGTAGTAGTACTTGATTATGGTAGGCAGGTATTCCTGTGGGTATAGCTAGATAAGAGTTTTACCAGTTGAATTTGTGTCCTCTAGGTGGATGGGGGAGTCTATTGTTTCTTCTTCCCCAGATTACTGGGATGTATGATGGTCTTTTTACTAGGCCAAAACACATTCTTGTTTAAAGTAAGTAAGATTAAAGAGCTCTCTAGCTATTCAATATAATAAAAAGCCAGTTTGTCTTTGGAAGCAATTAACAGTTGAGTGTTAATTATGCAGACAGTGCTTAATGAGGGTCTGAGTCCCTTTGAAATAGGAACACTGAAATTCTCTGATAGCTACATAGTCAGTAAGTAGAGCTACTTATTCTATTTATATTTTGTACTTTTAAATTTTGAAACAAGGTAAAATAGTTTTTAAAGCCCAGTATCTAATATCTAACAGGCACTTCTGTTTACTAGAGACATAGATCAAATGACTGTATTTCACTCCTAAGAAATTTTTTTGGAAGTTTAATTGAGAAGGAGCTTCAGCAGGATATCAATAGAAATCAAACAAAATAGAACATGGAAAAGAAAATAAGATGATACCTTTTTTATTGGACATAACATAATACATTTCTTGATTAGCTTTCGAAGGTTGCCCTTCTTCCTCAGATCGGAAATAAGCAGGGTTGCCAGGTAGAAATTTTTTTTCCAGCCCAATCCAGGCCAGAAACCAGCCCAAAACCCGCCCAAACACAAACCCCGCCCCTGACACCCCCACCCCCGCGTCACCGGCCCCGCCCCCGCCGTCACCGGCCCCGCCTCCCACGTCATCGGACCCGCCTCCCCGTCATCAGCCCCGCCTCCCACGTCATCGGGCCCGCCTCCCCGTCATCAGCCCCGCCTCCCCGTCATCGGCCCCGCCTCCCACGTCATCGGCCCCGCCTCCCACGTCATCGGCCCCGCCCCAAACGTCACTAACCCCGCCCAAAAACGTCACTAACCCCGCCCCCCGCGGCCGAAAAAAATCAAAAAGCCGCCCAAAAAGCCGCCCGGAAGCCCAAAAAACCGCCCAAAAAACCGCAACCCGCCGCGGGCAAAAATTTCCCGCGGCGGGTCGCGGAAAACCGCCCAATTGGGCGGTAAAACCGCCCACCTGGCAACACTGGAAATAAGCAAATGTGCTAGCTGACAGTGTATATAAGTGAAAACATTCAAGCATTACTATGACAGTCTGACAGGGTGGGAGGATGGGGGTGGGTAGGAGGTATGCATGGGGACATCAAAGCATATCATTGATATTCTAACAGGATGGGTGTGGATAGGTGAGGGGTGGGGTGATCAACAGAGACATACAGCTTTATGGTTTATAATGGGCTAGGAACCCCAGATCCTTGTTAAGTCCTTTCTGTTGGGTGTTAAAATATTCAATCATTCTGAATATTGATCACCCTCCCCTCACCTATCCACACCCACCCTGTTAGAATATCAATGATATGCTTTGATGTCCCCATGCATACTTCCTACCCACCCCCCTCCTCCCACCCTGTCAGACTGTCATAGTAATGCTTGAATGTTTTCACTTATATACACTGTCAGCTAGCACATTTGCTTATTTCCGATCTGAGGAAGAAGGGCAACCTTCGAAAGCTAATCAAGAAATGTATTAAGTTATGTCCAATAAAAAAGGTATCATCTTATTTTCTTTTCCATGTTTTATTTTGTTTGATTTCTATTGATAACCTTAAGAGTGGACTAACACGGCTACCACACTCCTCTACTTAAGCAGGATATCAGAAATTTTGAGATAATATAAGTTAAAGATATGGCTTCAACTCATGGAATTGCAGTTATGGTTTCATCATTTTGCAGTTTCTGATCCTGATGTTATTTGATGATCCAATTGATGCGGATCACTGGAGGCTTTTGTTGTTGTTGTTGTAGATCCAGCTTGGATCACAAGGAAAGTGAAAGAAGGTTGATTGCTTGTAAAGTGCAGACCAGGGTGGGCCCAGGAGGAAGGAGGGACATCGGAGACTTCGGAGGATGCAATCAGCTGTTCTTGCCCGTGCAGCGCCTTCATACAGAGGTGAGAGGCGCTGCACGGGCCCGGTTTGAGATGGAGGGGGACCCGGTGGAGGTGGGGAGCGGCAGCGACGACCTCAGGGGGGGTGGCAGGGCACGGCGGCGGAGGATGGCGGGAGGCGGAGCTGAGGAGAAAGAGAGGAAGGGAGGGGGGCCGGGGCTGCCTAAAGTTTTGATTTCTTAATGCAGGGGGGAGTGGGGAGCAGCGGCGACCTCGGGCGGGGTGGGGGGGGCAAGGCCGTCCATAAAGGACGTGTTTGTTTTTGTTTTTTACATTTGTGGCATGCGCAGAGCAGCCAGCATAACGCTTGGCTGCTCTGCACATGCTTTACGGGCCGATTACCGACGTTTTTAACGAAGGGTTAGTGAATGCAAGTGAGCAGCAACGAGCAGCTCATTTGCATTCCCTTTCCTTCGTGCATAGCCGTTCCGTGCCGATTCGTTATGGAATTCGGTACGGAACGGCTCTAACGAGGACTTTTGTGCATCTTGTCCTGAGTGTGCCTTAGTAAAAAGTGGCCATAGAGTTTAAGGTGGCCTACCTTGTGTTTAAAATCAAAAGTGGCTGTTGCCCTTGTGCCCATGTTCAGTTGTTGACTATCCTTTCTATTCGGTCTGCATCTCATTTTGGTTCTTTATTTTATTAAGATTGGGTCATCCTACTGTTAAATATGTTCAGCCTAAACATTCTCAAGATAGTTCATTCAATTATCAATCTAGTAAAATATGGAATTCGATTCCAGTTCAGATTTGGAGATTAATTAACTATTTGCAATTTTGAAAAGCTCTGAAGACCTATTTTTTTAAGTAAATATTTTGACTCTATTCAATAAGTGTTTATTGTAATTCTTGTATTTTGTAACCTGCTTTGATTCCATGTAGATGGAGTGGAGGAGTGGCCTAGGATTGGAGGAGTGGCCTAGTGGTTAGAGCACTGGTTTTACAATCCGGAGGTGGCCAGTTCAAACCCCACTGCTGCTGCTTGTGATCCTGCGCAAGTCACTTAACCCTCCATTGCCTCAGGTACAAACTTAGATTGTGAGCCCTCCTGGGACAGAGAAATATCCAGTGTACCTGAATGTAACTCACCTTGAGCTACTACTGAAAAAGGTGTGAGCAAAATCTAAATAAATAAGCAGGTGTCCCGTTCCGGGCCCTTACCTGGCGCCCCGCGGGCCGGAGCGGGAGGTTGGGGCGCCCGGGGAATGCGGGCCGACAGGGGAGGGCTGCCACGGGGATCGCCGCGACTGCGAGTTGCTCCGAGGCCGGCGATCCAGAAGAGCTAACGCCGGCCTCGGAGAAGGAAATCCGCCGGCCAAGATGGCGGCGCCGGCGTCGGCGTTCCCCTCGTTGCAGCAGGACCAGCGAGGAGGCTCCGCCCACTCGCGCCGGATTGGCGCATCCTCATAGGAACTCCGCCCATCGGACGGAGGGACCAATCCGGGCCCCGCTGCCGGCCGGGACGGAGAGGATTGGTCCCAGCTGTTTTCCAGCCAGGACGAGCGGGGGATTTAAACGGAAGCACGGAGGGGACCCAGTGCTTCCGTTTTCTTGTTTGAAGCCATCCTGCTAAGCGAATTCCAAGTCTGTGTTTGTTCCTCGTGACTGCTAGTCGTCCTGCTAGCTATTTCCAAGACTGTGTTTGTTCCTCATGCCAGCTAGCCGTCCTGCTAGCTATTTCCAAGACTGTGGTTGTTCCTCATGCCAGCTAGCCGTCCTGCTAGCTATTTCCAAGACTGTGTTTGTTCCTCATGCCAGCTAGCCGTCCTGCTAGCTATTTCCAAGGCTGTGTTTGTTCCTCATGCCAGCTAGCCGTCCTGCTAGCTATTTCCAAGGCTGTGTTTGTTCCTCATGCCAGCTAGCCGTCCTGCTAGCTATTTCCAAGGCTGTGTTTGTTCCTCATGCCAGCTAGCCGTCCTGCTAGCTATTTCCAAGACTGTGTTTGTTCCTCATGCCAGCTAGCCGTCCTGCTAGCTATTTCCAAGACTGTGTTTGTTCCTCATGCCAGCTAGCCGTCCTGCTAGCTATTTCCAAGACTGTGTTTGTTCCTCATGCCAGCTAGCCGTCCTGCTAGCTATTTCCAAGACGGTGTTTGTTCCTCATGCCAGCTAGCCGTGTCGCTAGCTATTTCCAAGACTGTGTTTGGTCCTCATGCCAGCTAGCCGTCCTGCTAGCCATTTCCTAGACTGAGCCTGTTCCTCAGAACAACTAGCCGTCCTGCTAGTAATTGCCAAGTCAGCGTACGTCCCTGTTGTCAGCTAGCCGCCCGGCTAAGCCACGTTACCAAGGACTCTGTACCCACATCCAGCCAGGCCAGCCGTCACCCCGTGGTTCCAGCAGTCCTGCTGGCCGCCCGCAGCTGAGGGCTCAACCCTCGGTGAACGGCGGTCGCCGCGGGTGAAGATTCGGGGTGCTCGGTTATTTCCTGGGCCTAGTGGAGCTCGGGAAAACTCGAGAGCTCACCTACACCAGAGTGACATCAGAGCCGCGACAGAAAACGGAAGCCATGAGCTCGCCGACGCAACCTGATCTACGGGACCTGGCCAAGGTTCTCCAGCAGCAACAGGAACAGCTTAATGCCCTGTCTGGGGCTCTCCAGAATGTATGTTCTCAACTTTCCACGCTTCAGGTACAGAACCAGGCCGCTGCGGTCCAAGGGGCCGCAGCAGCTCCCCGTATGGGAGGGTTCCGCGTGGGACCTCGGTTCCCTGAGCCGGCACGATACGATGGGAACCCGGCAGGTTGTCGAGGGTTCCTCCACCAGTGTAATCTGGCCTTCCGGATGCAACCGGAGGCCTTTGCTTCAGATCAAAGTAAGGTAGGCTACATTATGGGCCTTTGTGAAGGAAAGGCCCGGGACTGGGTGGTCCCTCTGGACGAACAACATGATCCCATTTTGGAGGATTATAGCGAATTTCAGCGCCGGTTCCGGATGGTGTTTGACATTCCGGGAAGACCCTCCTCCGTGGCATCGGAGCTGCTCCGGATTCATCAGGGAGAGGGTACAGTGGCCGACTATGCCATCCGGTTTCGTACCTTAGCCGCGGAGCTGCGTTGGAATCCGGAGTCCTTGATGGCCATTTTTATGGAGGGATTACAAGAACGAATCAAGGATGAATTAGCGGGACGGGAGATTCCCGGACCGTTGGATGCCCTCATCTCACTCTGTATCCGGGTGGACACCCGATTCCAGGAGCGAGCCAGAGCCCGGATGGAGCGGCAGAAGTGGGTACGAGGGGCCTCCAAGACGAGCAAAGGGCCGTCTTCTCGCCAGGTGAGCCAGGACACTACGGAGCCCGGGGAGGAGCCCATGGTAATGGGCCGGCAACGGTTGACTCCCGCCGAAAGACAGCAACGACAGTCTAATGGACTGTGCTTCTATTGTGGGCAGGCTGGGCATTTCCTCCGGACTTGTTCCATCCGGCCGGGAAATGCGCTCCCCAAGGCACCCTGAGGGGAGGGTTCTTGGGGCACTCCGCTCCCCTACAGGACACCTTGCTCATCCTACCAGTGACCTTGCGGTGGCAGGAGGCCACGGTTCAGACCCGAGCCCTGGTGGACTCGGGGTCTGGGGGTAATTTTATTGGGCTCGAACTGCTGCAGCAAATGGGCTGGCCCACGCTCCCCCGGAGACCAATGCTGCGGATAACCTCCATCCAGGGAGCTACCCTTCCCCAGCCGGTCACTGAGATTACTCCTATGTTGGGACTGCAAGTGGGAGAGGACCATCGGGAGGAGGCCGAATTCTTAGTATTATCCCGGACCATCCACCCGGTGGTTCTGGGATTGCCATGGCTACGATACCACAACCCGGTTATCGACTGGACCGGGGGAAGGATTCAAGCTTGGGGCCATTCCTGTCAAGAGACCTGTTGTAAAGGTCGGGCTGGCAGCTGTCCGGCTTTAAATACGTTGCCCGGGGAAGGACCAAGTGAACTGGGCTCCCTGCCTATGGATTATAGAGACTTTGCTGATGTGTTTAGTCCCAAGGAGGCGGAGGTATTACCGCCGCATAGGTCCTTTGACTGTGCTATTAATCTGAAGACAGATACGGTACCCCCACGGGGCCGACTGTACAAACTGTCCCGAGGAGAGGTCAAGGCTATGCGAGAGTATATCCATGAGAATCTACGGAAAGGGTTCATTCAGCCGTCTACATCCCCAGCCGGGGCGGGGGTTTTTTTTGTTGCCAAGAAGGATGGAACCCTGAGACCTTGTATTGACTATCGGGGATTAAATGCCATCACCGTGAAGGATCGGTTCCCGCTGCCACTCATTCCCGAGCTCTTGGACAGACTGCAAGGAGCTCAGATCTTCACGAAGCTAGATTTGCGGGGAGCCTACAATCTAGTACGAATCCGGTCAGGGGATGAATGGAAAACGGCCTTCAATACCCATGAGGGACATTTTGAATATCGGGTAATGCCATTCGGTCTCTGTAATGCCCCTGCGGTGTTTCAACGTCTTATCAATTGTGTACTAGAAGAATTCCTCAATTCCACGGTGATTGTATATCTGGACGACATCCTAGTTTACTCTAAGGACCCCAGGGAGCATCCGGGCCATGTACGCGCGGTGCTGTACCGCCTACGTCAAGCCCATCTATTTGCTAAGCTGAGTAAGTGCGCCTTCCATCAGCGATCCTTACCATTTTTGGGGCATATCCTGCTTCCAGGGGGGTTACAGATGGAACCAGACAAGCTCCAAGCCATTCGAGAGTGGCCCCAACCGAAGGGCCTGAAGGCCTTACAACGATTCTTGGGCTTCGCCAATTATTATCGCCAATTTATTCCCCAGTATTCCAGGTTGACAACCCCGCTGACGGCGCTCACCCATAAGAACGCAAGGGTCAGGGATTGGCCGCCAGAGGCGCAAGCGGCTTTCCATCAAGTCAAAGAGGCTTTTGAGTCCGCGTCTATTCTGCTGACACCCGACCCTGAGAAGCCCTTCACGGTAGAGGTGGACGCATCCGCTCTAGGGGCCGGGGCGGTCATTTCTCAAATCAACCCCGAAGGCCGGCGTCAACCGTGCTCCTTCTTTTCACGTAAATTCTCTCCAGCCGAGCGGAATTATACGGTTGGGGATAGAGAACTCTTGGCCCTGAAACTAGCACTGCAAGAGTGGAGACACTTACTGGAAGGAGCGGAACACCGGTTCACGGTCATCACTGATCATAAGAACCTCCTATACCTCCAAGAGGCCCAGCGGCTGAATCCCCGACAGGCCCGGTGGTCATTATTCTTTGCTAGGTTTCATTTTCAACTAGTGTTCCGGGCGGCCTCCCAGAATACCCCGGCAGATGCGCTCTCCCGGGCCTTTGAGGTACCAGAAGAGACTAAGGAGACTCACCCTATGTTAGACCCCGCTTGTCTCAGTGCGGCCACAGGGGAGGTTGCCCAAGTCCAGAAATTCGTGGCGGCCGCGGATCGGAAGAGGGTTCTGCAATGGGGACACTCGTCTAGATGGGCCGGGCACTTCGGGTACCACAAGACACTCCGATTCATCACGAGACAGTATCGATGGCCACAGATGAGACGAGATATCCTCCAGTTTGTTACCTCGTGCCCGGTATGTGCCCGAACCAAGCCAGTAGGAGGACCCCCCGTGGGAGACCTACAACCTTTGCCCATACCGACCAGCCCCTGGTCGGAGATATCCATGGACTTTATCACGGACTTACCGCGTTCCCAGGGTCATACGGTGATCTGGGTGGTGATAGATCGGTTCTCTAAAATGGCTCACTTTGTTCCCTTCACAAACATTCCGACGGCCGCCGCTCTAGCTCAAGCGTTCATTCACCACATCTTTCGACTACATGGACTGCCCACTAGGATCATCAGTGACCGAGGGCCCCAATTTACCTCCCGCTTCTGGAGAACGTTGTGCAAGGCCTTGGGAGTGGAGAACCATTTTTCATCCGCTTACCATCCTCAAACCAATGGCATGGTTGAGAGGATAAACCAAACCCTGAAAGGATTCTTAAGAGCCTTTGTCAACCAACGACAAGATAACTGGGCTTCTCTACTTTCATGGGCCGAGTTCGCCTATAACCAAAGTGCCCACTCATCCTCAGGACAGTCCCCGTTCTTCCTGGTATATGGACGACATCCGCGGCTTCCAGGGCCGTTCCCGGCTACCGCCATGACCCCGGCTGGGGACCAAGCTGTAGCCGACCTACAAAAGGTCTGGAGGATGGCTAGGGAACAATTACAGAAAACCGCGACCAAGGACAAGCTCTTTGCTGACCGCCATCGGCGGCCCGCCCCCGTGCTCCAACCAGGACAGAAAGTATGGTTAAGCACGAAACACCTGAGACTCCGAGGATCTTCCCGAAGACTGGGACAGCGGTACGCGGGACCATATGCAATCCAAGAACGAATTGGGCCAGTAACATATCGATTGCGGTTACCCGCCACCCTACGAGTACATAACGCCTTCCATATCTCGCTATTGAAGAGGTTCCGGGAATCCAGGTGGCACCCGCCTCCAGCCCAGGAAAAGGATCTCCAGGTGGCTGCGGACCCGGAGTACGAGGTAGGAGAGATTCTCGACTCAAAGTGGCGGCGGGGAAGACTGTATTATTTGTTATCCTGGAAATCTTTTGGCCCCGAAGATAATTCCTGGGAACCCGTGGCTAATGTTCATGCTCCAGAACTGGTCAAAGCCTTCCACGCCCAATATCCGTCCAAACCCGGGCCCCGGAGGACGGGGTCTTCCGGGAGGATACTGTCCCGTTCCGGGCCCTTACCTGGCGCCCCGCGGGCCGGAGCGGGAGGTTGGGGCGCCCGGGGAATGCGGGCCGACAGGGGAGGGCTGCCACGGGGATCGCCGCGACTGCGAGTTGCTCCAAGGCCGGCGTTCCAGAAGAGCTAACGCCGGCCTCGGAGAAGGAAATCCGCCGGCCAAGATGGCGGCGCCGGCGTCGGCGTTCCCCTCGTTGCAGCAGGACCAGCGAGGAGGCTCCGCCATCTCGCGCCGGATTGGCACATCCTCATAGGAACTCCGCCCATCGGACGGAGGGACCAATCCGGGCCCCGCTGCCGGCCGGGACGGAGAGGATTGGTCCCAGCTGTTTTCCAGCCAGGACGAGCGGGGGATTTAAACGGAAGCACGGAGGGGACCCAGTGCTTCCGTTTTCTTGTTTGAAGCCATCCTGCTAAGCGAATTCCAAGTCTGTGTTTGTTCCTCGTGACTGCTAGTCGTCCTGCTAGCTATTTCCAAGACTGTGTTTGTTCCTCATGCCAGCTAGCCGTCCTGCTAGCTATTTCCAAGACTGTGGTTGTTCCTCATGCCAGCTAGCCGTCCTGCTAGCTATTTCCAAGACTGTGTTTGTTCCTCATGCCAGCTAGCCGTCCTGCTAGCTATTTCCAAGGCTGTGTTTGTTCCTCATGCCAGCTAGCCGTCCTGCTAGCTATTTCCAAGGCTGTGTTTGTTCCTCATGCCAGCTAGCCGTCCTGCTAGCTATTTCCAAGACTGTGTTTGTTCCTCATGCCAGCTAGCCGTCCTGCTAGCTATTTCCAAGACTGTGTTTGTTCCTCATGCCAGCTAGCCGTCCTGCTAGCTATTTCCAAGACTGTGTTTGTTCCTCATGCCAGCTAGCCGTCCTGCTAGCTATTTCCAAGACTGTGTTTGTTCCTCATGCCAGCTAGCCGTCCTGCTAGCTATTTCCAAGACTGTGTTTGTGCTAGCTATTTCCAAGACGGTGTTTGTTCCTCATGCCAGCTAGCCGTGTCGCTAGCTATTTCCAAGACTGTGTTTGGTCCTCATGCCAGCTAGCCGTCCTGCTAGCCATTTCCTAGACTGAGCCTGTTCCTCAGAACAACTAGCCGTCCTGCTAGTAATTGCCAAGTCAGCGTACGTCCCTGTTGTCAGCTAGCCGCCCGGCTAAGCCACGTTACCAAGGACTCTGTACCCACATCCAGCCAGGCCAGCCGTCACCCCGTGGTTCCAGCAGTCCTGCTGGCCGCCCGCAGCTGAGGGCTCAACCCTCGGTGAACGGCGGTCGCCGCGGGTGAAGATTCGGGGTGCTCGGTTATTTCCTGGGCCTAGTGGAGCTCGGGAAAACTCGAGAGCTCACCTACACCAGAGTGACATCAGAGCCGCGACAGCAGGATTTAAATGCAGGTAATAGAATAGAATCTCCAAGAAAGATGTTTCCAGGCTGTTCAGCATTCAGGGGCCCTTTTTACTAAGCTGCGTAGGTGCATACACGCATCCTACACATGCTAGTTTTGAACTACCATCCGGATACAGCGTGGCATGGGCAGTAATTTCATTTTTTATGCGCATCCGCTGCACACGCCGGAAATGTTTCTGGCATGTGGCGCTAACTGGTCGGTAATTGGCATTGTACGTGCACTGATGATTACCACCCGGTTAACGCGTGAGACCTTACCGCAAAGTCAATGCGTGGCGGTAAGGTCTCAGGCCCAAAATGGACGTGCGCCAATTTTCATTTTGCTGCACATTCATTTTCGGCTGTAAAAAGGGCCTGTTTTGCAGGTGCGCTGAAAAATGGACCCGAGCGCGTCCAATACATGCGTCTACACCAGCACAGGCCATTTTTCGATGCACCTTAGTAAAGGGACCCCGCAGGGAGCTTATTCAGAGTAATTTCTTTTCCATGTGGTACATGCATTTGCTATATATTGATGGAGACTGTTCCATCTTTGTTTGCTCTACCGTGCTTAGTTTGACCCTGGCCACTAGGTGTCACTGGGACCACGTTCCTTGTATGGGCTGCAATCACTGCTCTCACAGAGCTGCAAAAATAATTGGCTCCAGGAGTATCTGACACTCAGAGTCAGGCTTTGAATCAGTGGCGTACCAAGGGGGGGGGGGGCGGTTACTTCCTGTTCCGGGGCAGAGGGAGCATGGAAACGAAGAGCCGGCAGGCGTGCGGCACCCCCACCCCAGCGGCGTGCACCCAGGGGGGGGGGTTCGCCGTTGGATTGGGTTTTTTTCGCCGGGGGGGCGTCATGCTTTTCCAGGGAGGGGGCGCTGCACCCGGGGGGGCGGGGCGCATCGGCGATCCGCCCCGGGTGTCAACCCCCATAGGAACGCCACTGCTTGGAATCCCTTTTGTTTTTTGTTTTTTTTAAATACCCCTTTGACCACTTTGAGTTTCCTCCGTATATATATTTATTTCTTTTTGCAAAATAGATGAACAGAGGAGGCATTTCAGAAAACCCAGATTGACTCCATCATGGCGTGGAATCAGTTGTGCAAGTACAGTTCAGGGGGAACTCCAGACACTGTGGAGTAACAGAGGAAGTGAAACAGTGAGAAAGCCCAGCTCTCCTGTACCAGGGTAGCATTGCTCATCCCTTTTTTTAGTACACTGAGTGCTAACTGTATGGAAGCAGTCCTGTTTGAATGCTAATGCAATGTTATTTCAACATGTGACTTCACTACTACTACTACTATAAATCACTTCTATAGCGCTACCAGTCGTACGCAGCGCTTTACAATTTTAAGAGTTAACCACTCTGAAATGTTTATTAGTTATTTTTCCATTTCTTGATATCTGGTTAGGAAATTGCAGCACATAGAGGGTTAAGTTGTGTGGCATTGATTCTTTACCAGGTCAAATTAGAAGGTGCACTACAGTAGGTCTCTTTATTCGGCAATAATTTCTGTGTACACGAATTTACCACTTCTAAGTTACATGTTGAGTAGAGAGATGTGGTAGCCGTGTTAGTCCACTTCTAAAGCCGGTCAATAGAAATAGAATAAAGTAAAACACAGAAAAGAAAATAAGATGATACCTTTTTTATTGGACTAACTTAATACATTTTTTGAAGGGCTACCTTCCAAAGCTAATTAAAAAAATGTATTAAGTTAGTCCAATAAAAAAGGTATCATCTTATTTTCTATGTTTTAGAAGTGGACTAACACGGCTACCACATCTCTCTACTCATAAACGTTTCAGAGTGGTTAACTCTTAAAAAGCTGTCTAAGCTGAATTGTTTCCTAAAGGTATGTACTATTGGAGGCGTGCATCACAGAAAAACACTATTGTACACGAATGCACTCTTAGAATTGTGTGCACCACCATTGAAGGATTGCACTCTTGTCCACAGGATTATTTATGGTGAAGTTCCTGGATACATGTTGGACCTCATAAAACTACCACCCAGAAACTGTACCAGCCTATCCCGAACTTATTTAAATCTGCATTATCCAGACTGCAATGGGCTTAGATACAAATCAACTTATGCATCCAGCTTTTCTTACATAAGTACACAACTGTGGAACGCTCTGCCCCAAACCGTGAGATCTATCCATAACCATCTTAACTTCAGGAAACTACTGAAAACCAACTTGTTTAAGAAGGCCTAACCCCCCTGACCCAAATTAACTTCCTACTTCCTGCGACACAACAAAATATGGACCACCCCCTCTTTATTTCTTTGTTGTTTTATACTGATGTTTCTTACATGCTTACTATTGTACTATGCATTTGTATGATTGAACCAGAGCCTACCTCTACGGTATTGTGTAAGCCACATTGAGCCTGCAACTAAGTGGGAAAATGTGGGATATAAATGTGTTAAATAAATACATATTAAGTAATGCAACATTCGTGATTAGGGGTGTGCATGACTCCCAAATTTTTAGTTGCTAAGAGCAGTATTATCAAGTTCAAACAAATGAAATAAACACCTACATTTACAATTTATAAATCAAATAAGGAGCCTTTGTACTCCAGTGTACTAGAATCGGGGCTTAATGAGTGCTAATTTAGGGTTTTAGATGCGGCAAATGAGAGGAAGCTTATTCAATTCCTATGGACTTGCTCTCATTTGCCGCACAGGAATCGCTAGCGTGGCTTTGTAAAAGAAGGCCTTAGTGAGTACTAAGCCCAGATTCAACATGGCACTATTTTTGACATAAGCACATAAGCACCGCCATACTGGGAAAAGACAAAGGGTCCATCAAGCCCAGCATCCTGTCTGACAGCAGCCAATCCAGGCTTCAAGAACCTGGCAAATCCCCCCCCCCCCCCCCAAAAAAAAAAAAATTAATAATGTTCAATGGACTTTTCCTTCAGGAATCTGTCCAAACCCCCATTAAACACCGTAAGGCCAGCCGCTGCCACCACATTCTCCAGCAACGAGTTCCAGAGTCCAACTACACGCTGAGTAAAGAAAAGCTTTCTCCTATTTGTTTTAAATCTACCATATTCTAGCTTCATCTTGTGTCCCCTGGTTCTATTATTGTTTGAAAGTGTAAACAAACGCTTCATATCTGTCCGCTCTACTCCGCTCATTATTTTGTAGACTTCTATCATATCACCCCTCAGCCGCCTTTTCTCCAAGCTGAAGAGCCCTAATCTTCTTAGGCTTTCCTCATAGGGAAGTCGTTCCATCCCTTTTATCATTTTCGTCGCCCTTCTCTGCACCTTCTCCAATTCCTTTATATCTTTTTTGAGATGCGGCGACCAGACTTGGACACAATATTCGAGGTGCGGTCGTGTTTGTTTTCCATCCCTTTCCTAATTATACTCAACATTCTGTGTGCTTTTTTGGCCGCCGCAGCACACTGAGCAGAAGTTTTCAACGTCTTGTCAACGATGACTCCCAGATTCCTTTCTAGGTCTGTGACTCCTAACGCAGAACCTTGACCATTTTCTTTTTTTTTAATTTTCAGTTGCATGCTAATTTTATTATTAGTATATGTAACCAGGAAAAAGCAGGAATACCACCTCCTATTTAGTGCTCCCACGTTAACTCTACATTAGCCAGTTAGGAGGAAATTATATAAATGGTGCTAAAAATTAGACGCTGATAAAAATCGGTTACATGGTAAAATAGAAGATGACGGCAGATAAAGACCTGTATGGTCCATCCAGTCTGCCCAACAAGATACCATTACATATGGTATGCGATACTTTATCTGTATACCTGGTCTTGATTTGTCCTTGCCATTTTTAGAGCATAGACCATAGAAGTCTGCCCAGCACGGTCCTTGTTCTAAAACTTCAGAAATTCTCATCGAAGCCCATGAAAAGATGCACTTCAACCCATCCAAATCTATTCAGCCACAGTCCGTAGAAGTCTGCCCAGCACTGGCCTTGTTCTCCAACTTCTGAAGCTGAATCTGTTCAGCCATGATCAGAGCACAGAACGTAGAAGTTTGCCCAGTACTGCTACTACTACTACTTAACATTTCTAGAGCGCTACTAGGGTTAGGCAGCACTGTACAAATTAACAAAGAAGGACGGTCCCTGCTCAAAGGAGCTTACAATCTAAAGGACGAAATGTCAAGTTGGGGCAGTCTAGATTTCCTGAGTAGAGGTGTAGTGGTTAGGTGCCGAAGGCGACATTGAAGAGGTGGGCTTTGAGCAATGATTTGAAGATGAGCAGGGAGGGGGCCTGGCATATGGGCTCAGGGAGTTTGTTCCAAGCATGGGGTGAGGCGAGGCAGAAAGGGCGGAGCCTGGAGTTGGCGGTGGTGGAGAAGGGTACTGAAAGGAGGGATTTGTCTTGAGAGCGGAGGTTACGGGTAGGAACGTAAGGGGAGATGAGGGTAGAGAGGTAAGGAGGGGCTTTGCTTCCCAATTAATAGTGTTGCTTCCTAATCTCCACTAAGCTTCTTTGGATCCATTCCTTCGGTACTCAACGTTATTCTCTAAAAGCGCTCATTACGGAATAGCATTGAGTGACCAATTCCACACTCAATTTCAGACATGAGGACTTACGCTAGCTGAGACCTGGTGTAAATCCTGATGCACACATTGGGCGCAGATCCCCGCTATTCTGTAACACTATGTGCATCTTTTGTGAATAGCCCTGACCTGCCCATGCCCCTCCCGTGGCCAGGCCCCCTTTTGAGTTGAGCACAATCCAATTTAGGCAGCCATTGTTACAGAATAGCACAGAGCCAGATCGGTGCTCAAATTCAATTTCCGTTTTCAATTTATTAGTATTTATATCCCACATTATACAACCATGCCTATCTGGAATTACATAGTGCTAATAAAGAACAGTGCAAAGGATGAGAAGGTAAAATAAATAGAGGATACTTCGATTTAATGTGTATTGATTAAGGGTTAGAGAGAGGGTTTGCAGAGGATAAGGGCAGGTCCGGTGACTGGATGAAAGGGCTGTAGTCGTTTGTGGAGAAGGGGGTAGGGTGGTACGGCGAACAACAGATGGAGTGAGGATTATGATCTGTTCTCTATCAGAAATTTCACGAAGAGGTGAGCCTTTATTTCGGAAGGGAAATCTGAGGACCATCTTATGTCAGTTGGTAAAGCATTCTAGAATTTGGTTGCCAGAAAGGAGAACCCTTATGCTGAAAATGGACTTGTAAGCCACTCCTCTGCAGTTACAGAAGTGGAGAAAGTCAAAGTTCCTGGCATCTTTTAGTGCATGAAGTGGAAGATCAGTAAGATTATACATGTAGTCTGGTGCCAATCCACGTATGAAGGAGAGTGTGAATGTATAAGTATATTCTGACTTTTATAGGTAGCCCATGTAGAGCGTGTAGAAGAGGGGTGGCTCTTTGGTATTTTTTGGCTTTGTATATTAGTACGACTGCGGTGTTTTGAGCTGTTTGGAGTTTTTGCACGCTATGTTCCTTGGACCCTGTGTACAACCCATTGCAGTAATCGATCTGGGATAGAGTTAACAATTGTACCATCAGGCAAAATGAATTCGCCGAGATTAGGTTTCTGATCCTTCTTAACTTCCAAAGTGTTCCGAATATCTTCTTGGTCATCTGTGATATGTGACAATCGAAAGTAAGGTTTTGGTCGATTACGAGGCCTACGATTTTTAGGTTGTTTTCAACAGGGTAGCTAGTTTGATCTAATGAGAAGTTTTGATATTGAACCAGTCAGTAGGAGCACGATATTACAGTTGATTTCGTTTTTTTCCTTGTTCAGCTTTAGTTTAAAGGTTGAAGCCCATGATTCCATAATTAGTGTCAACTAAGTGCTTGTTAACTCCAATAATTAAATCATTGGAGCCCATTAACTATTTATTTTGAGCACCGATCTTGGATCCACACGCCCTTTATAGAATCCGTAGGTTAGCACACAGTAGTCTAAAGTGGATTAATGGTTCCATGCTCATTCTCTGCCCATACCGAGCCCCCTCAAAAAGCAAAAAAAAAAAAAAAAAATTTCTAGAAACACCTATGATCCGCCCATGCCCCTCCCGTGGCCACACCCCCTCTTGAGATCCATGCATTAGAATTTATGTGCACCACTTTACAGAATACACTTAGAAAGTTGCATGTGTAAATTCTAATTCGTGCCAATAAGTGCTTGTTACTGGCCAATTATCGGTGCCGATTGGCTTGTTAATCAATTAAGTTGTGTGAGCAATTTGGCAGCACTGACAAACTTGCAGGTGCAACTTTAGTCACCATATACAGAATCCCGGCCTAAGCGAGAGTTAGGGCTTAGCACCAGTAGCGTAGCCAGAGTTCAATTTTTAGATGGAGCTGGAGGTGGACTGGGTGGGCACGGGCCTAGCATTTCCTCTCCACCCGCTACCCTCCTCCTCCCCCCCCCCCCCCTACTGAACTGTTTCAAACCCAGGGCATTTGGCAGTGTTCTTCCAGATGCCGACAGCCCCCTGCACATGGTGGGTTCTGGTCATTTTTACTGCCCTGAAGCGCCGTTCTCCCTCCAGCACCAGCGATTCCCATAGTCAGCCTTCTGCCAGCCTGCGTCGTCGGGGCTCTCCTCAGGCGCGTGTCCCACCTTTGCGGAAAGCAGGAAGTTGCAGTAGGCGGGAAGTGCCTGAGAAGAGGCCCCGACGATGCACGCTGGCTAGGGTTACCATATGGCTCCAGAAAAAGGAGGACGGATTGAGCCAGCCGGGTTTTACTTCCATTGCTTTCAATGGAAGTAATTGAGCCAGCCGGGTTTTACTTCCATTGCTTTGCAATGGAAGTAAAACCCGGCTGGCTCAATCCGTCCTCCTTTTTCTGGAGCCATATGGTAACCCTAACGTCGCTGGCAGAAGGCTGGCTATGGGAATCGCCGGTGCTGGAGGGAGAACGGTGCTTCAGGGCAGTAAAAGTGAGCAGACCACGCGGACAGGGAGAGCGGGCAGAAGAGGCAGGGAAAGATTGGAGCCTCGCTTGGGAGAGCTGCGCCACTAGTTGGGTTGGGTCTAGTTAGGGTGGGCGGGCCTGGAGCAAAAGTGGCTGGGCCTGGGCCCGTCCAGGCTCGCTCGTGGCTACGCCCCTGCTTAGCACCCTTTAGTAAAAGTGCCCTAAATTTCTTTATTACATTTATTTCATTCTGGGGCCTTGTGAGTTCCTTCATATCATTTGGGGGCCTGTTTCATTATGGAAATATTGCATGCTATTTGCCAAATAGAGCATATTATTTCCAAAACAAAACAAAATTATTTTTTCTTTCATTTTGAAGTAGAAAGACAGAAACCAGGCTTTATCATTACACGTTTCAGTTTGTTTAAAAAAGAATGTGCATCCCTATCAGTGACAGGACTCTGTAATTTGTGGAGGGACATGGGACAAGATAATCTTCCTTGTTGTCTCCTTGGTCATGATCCAAGGCCCCGAGGTGCATTTTAGCAGAGAATGAAGGGATCTAGGCTTTGACACTGAAAAACTAACCATGAACCAGAGATATAACAACCTAGAAAATTTGTATGTTTTGAAACTTTATTTAGCGTTCAGCAGCCATAGCAACAGCAAACAGACTCATGCACAAGCAAAGAACAAAAGAAACTACTCAAATTTGTAAGGAAATTTCATGTATTCCTGAATACTGTGGCATGATGGGCAGCTAGGAGTGAGAAGGCAGCAAATGTTGTTCTACTATTAAAATATCTTGATGTGTGTGAGGGGATATATAGAACTCTGCCCCTCACCCTTAAGAATAGTCCCTCAGGTAATTTGAACCACCTTAAAAACCCTAGTCCCACCCCCAGAGAGGAAGTGAGACGGGGCGGGATGGAGCTGAAAGGACAGGAACCAGTGTTGCCAGGTGGGCAGTTTTACCGCCCAATTGGGCGGTTTTCCGCGACCCACCGCGGGAAATTTTTGCCTGCGGTGGGTCGCGGTTTTTTGGGCTTCTTTTTTTCTTTTCTGCGGTTTTCAGGTGGTTTTTTCGGCCGCGGGGGAGCGGGGTTAGTGAAGTTTTGGACGGGGTTAGTGACGTTCTGGGCGGGGCCGATGATGGGGAGGCGGGGCCGATGACGGTGGGGGCGGGGTTGATGACGGCGGGGGCGGGGTTGATGACGGCGGGTGACGGGGGAGGCGGGGCCGATGACGGTGGGGGCGGGGTTGATGACGGCGGGGGCGGGGGTGATGATGTGGGGTTGGGGGTGTTAGGAGCGGGGTTTTGAGTTTGGGCGGGTTTTGGGCTGTTTTTAGGCTGGATTGGGTGGGAAAAAATTTTTCCACCTGGCAACCCTGCCAAGAACTATAAAAAGGTAGTGCCAGGGATGGAAGAAGTGATCTCCAAGCATATACCTTCACCACATACATCTAGATACCAGTGGCATAGCTACAGGGGGCCTCGGGGGCCTGGGCCCCCGCAAATTTCATCCAGGCCCCTGGTTTGGTTGGCGGGGGTTCCCAACCCCCGCCAGACAAATTCTTCTTCAGTGCCGGTCTCTGGCACAGCCGCGTTCGCTGTCCTGCTCTTCTTTCTTCTTGCTCCTCCTGTGCACGCTAACATCCCTTTACGTGAACTCAGTTTCACATACAGGAGCATCAGCGTGCACAGGAGGAGCAAGAAGAAAGAAGAGGAAGGCAGTGAATGTGGCTGTGCCAGAGACCGGCACTGAAGAAGGCTTCGACTGGTGGGGGTGGGGGACCCTCGCCAGCAAAGGTACTTGTTTTTGTGGGGGGAGTGACGAGGCGGTGAGGGGGAGCGATGAGGAGGCGAGGCGGTGGGGGGCGAGGAGGCGAGGTGAGGCGTGGAGGTGGGGAGGTGTCGAGGCAGCACTCAAAATGTGCCCCCAACCTTGGGCTCTGTCCCCCTCCCACCGTGAGGACTGGCTACGACCCTGCTAGATACTATAACCTGAATGAGGTAAGCCAACCTTTTTCTTGGATACTTGTGATCCCAGTATTGAGACTTGGCTGGCTCAGAGAGAGTGAAAAAGAAATTTACAGACTGTGTTTGGGCCTTGTCAGCCACAAGCCCTTATCAAGACTTTTCTCTCTGAATTAAAGAGACTTTACTTTTTGCTCCTAATCCTGAAGCAACAGGCCTCAGCTCAGGCATAGTGAAGGCATGATTGACCTTATTTCTCCAACCTTGGCTGACTGTGTTATTTGGAGGCCTACCCTCAACGTCGCTCATACATAGTATCACAGTGTTACCTGTGATAGCACAAATTACATAAGTACATAAGTAGATAAGAATTGCCATACTGGGCCAGACCAAAGGTCCATTAATCCCAGCATCCTGTTTCCAACAGTGGGCAATCCAGGTCACAAATACCTGGCAAGGTCCCAAAAATGTACAAAACATTTTATGTTTCTTATCCCAGAAATAAGCTGTGGATTTTCCCCAAGTCCATTTTAATAATGGTCTATGGACTTTTCCTTTAGGAAGCAGTCCAAACCTTTTTTTAAACCCCTCTAAGCTAACCACCTTTACCACATTCTCTGGCAACGAATTCCAGAGTTTAATTACATGTTGAGTGAAGAAACATTTTCTCTGATTTGTTTTAAATTTACTACTTCGTAGCTTCATCGCATGCCCCCTAGTCCTAGTATTTTTGGAAAGAGTAGACAGACGCTTCACGTCTACCCTTTCCACTTTAAGTCATTGATTTTAGATTTTTGCATGTTGCTTCATAGTCAAATCTCATAAGGGAAATTCTATAAAGTGACACCTCAGTCTAGGCGCCCCAGTGAACTGCACTGATCAAGGAAACCCCTGCAGCCACCACGGTACGCTGCCTGTGACCTTTGAAAAATCGAAGGCAAATCTGTAGTCTTCTGGAACAAAAGGTCTTGAAGTGAGGTTATTTTTCTAACACATCTTCCATTAGCAAAGTAAAGAGATCACTCTAAAAGTCACTTGTGATGGTTTTAGAAGTTTGACTGTGTTGAATTCAGGGCAAGACTAGACTGTACAAGCATTACTGATGCTGCAGACTAATACCGTACATTTTTGTTTCTATATTCGAAAAGAGGAAGGATTTCTGAAGCAGAAACTGGCAGAGCCACTTCCTTAATGCATATCGCAAGAGGAATTAGAGTAATCCAGGAGCATGTGTGCCAGCATCTGCCAGTAAACTGGGCCAAAGTGCTGACTGGGTCAGTCAGATAAATGCAGTACAGATTACAGTGAACATCATGGCTTGGTGTTAAATTGACAATTACTACTACTACTATTTAGCAGTGGCGTTCCTAGGGGGGCTGGCACCGGGGTGGATTGCCGATGTGCCCCGCCCCCCAGGTGCAGCGCCCCCCCCGGGTGCAGCGTGACCCTCCCCCCAGCAAAAGGACACCCCCCCCGGCGAAGGAACCCCCCCCCCGGGTGCACGCTGCTGGGGGGGGGGGGGTGCCGTGCGCCTGTCCGCTTCGTTCGTTTCCATGCTCCCTCTGCCCCGGAACAGGAAGTAACCTGTTCCGGGGCAGAGGGAGCACAGAACGAACATAGCAGACAGGCGTGCGGCACCCCCCCCCCCAGCGGCGTGCACCCAGGGCGGACCGCACCCACCGCCCCCCCCCCCAGGAACGCCACTGCTATTTAGCATTTTTATAGCGCTACAAAGCGTTCGCAGCGCTGCACAAACATAGAAGAAGAAAGACAGTCCCCGCTCAAAGAGCTTACAATCTAATAGACAAAAAATAAAACAAGCAAATCAATTAATGTGTAGAGGAGAGGAGGGTAGGTGGAGGCGAGTGGTTACAAGTGGTTACAAGTCAAAAGCAATGTTAAAGAGGTGGGCTTTCAGTCTAGATTTAAAGGTGGCCAAGGATGGGGCAAGACGTAGGGGCTCAGGAAGTCTATTCCAGGCGTAGGGCGCAGCGAGACAGAAGGAGCAAAGTCTGGAGTTGGCAGTAGTGGAGAAGGGAACAGATAAGAAGGATTTATCCATGGAACGGAGTGCACGGGAAGGGGTGTAGTATCACCTGAACTCAGAAATTATATGCCTCGCATTGCATTGAGAAGATTATAAAACAGTATTGAGTACACCAGGGCTTCCCAAATGGTCTTGGTGATCCCACAGGATTTCAGAATATCCACAGTAGATGTACTTAAGATGCCTTTGTATACATTAGACCAGGGCCGCTGAGAGATTGAGCCAGGCCTGGGGCAGGGCTACTGCCCCATGATTGTTGCCGCCGCCGCCCCCCTCAGTATTGCCGCCACTGTTGCCCCCCCCCCCCCATCGCAACTTTAAATCCCTTGGCTGGCGGGGATCCTGAGGCCCCACCAGCAGAAGAAGTCGTCCTCCAGCGCTGCTCTTCATTCCGCCACATTGCCTGCCCTGCCCCTGTGGCTGCTTTTTCTCTCATGTCACGTGACGTCTTAGACCTCTGCTGATTTTCTAAATTCTGTATCTTGTAATGCAACAGTGAATTTTCTTTCATCAGATTGGATTGGCTCTGTTGAAGAGACTGAATATCCTTAATATCTGTGTCCACCGTTTTATCCACAGTTTGGAATTATGACTTAGCAAAATTTGCTCTTCTGAGGAACCACCAGAAGACTGGTTCTTCATAGCTGCGATGACTTTGCCTGAAACACCAATTCCATATTGTGCAAACACCTATCTGGGCTGCAGAGCTCGGCAGTCTACTGCTTGACTTTCACCCAATGCCAGGAACCGTTGAACCCTCTTCGGGGCATAAGGATCCCAGCTCACCAACCAGCTCTACTGGTGGCATGATCGGTGGAGTCCAAACCTCGGGAATCAAGGTGGTCTCAGCTTCAACTGGGGGAGCGGTTCATTTCCCACTGCTCCTACCTGCAGCGAAGATTCCAGTCCTGCTATCATTCCTAGAACTGTGAAGTCCATAGGTTCAACCACCGGTACAGCAGGTGCCGTGGGGTAGATGCATTTCTAACCCCTCCTTTTCGGCATGAAGACTGTAGAAAAAGGTAAAATTATGTATAATCATACCTGATAATTTTCTTTCCATTAATCATAGCTGATCAATCCATAGACTGGTGGGTTGTGTCCATCTACCAGCAGGTGGAGATAGAGAGCAAACTTTTGCCTCCCTATATGTGGTCATGTGCTGCCGGAAACTCCTCAGTATGTCGATATCAAAGCTCCATCCGCAGGACTCAGCACTTAGAGAATTACACCCACGAAGGGACACTCTGCCCAGCTCACCACCGCCGAAATGGGGGAGGGGAATCCGTCCAGCTCATCCCCGCGGAGCGGGGGAGGGACACCACACCCGCCGATGTGGGGGGATCTGGCTTATCCTGCAACCGCAACCGCGGGAGAAGCTGACTGACCCTAACACCGCCGAAGCGGGAGGGGTACAAAGCTGCCCTACAGCCGCACGAAGCGGGAGGGAGTGCCGGCAGAATTTTAAGTCTCAATCCAGCCCCGTAAAACGGAGGGGAGAGGAATGCAGCAGCTCACTGTAACACAAACTCGTCTTAACTCTTGAAGAATCCAAGTGAAAAAAAAAAAACTTGAACACGAAGTCTTTCTGAAGTAACTGAAGACTAAACTTGAACCTGAAATGCAACCAGAATAAAAACAGTACAGATATCTGGGAGGGGCTATGGATTGATCAGCTATGATTAATGGAAAGAAAATTATCAGGTATGATTATACATAATTTTACCTTCCATATCATCAAGCTGATCAATCCATAGACTGGTGGGATGTACCGAAGCAGTACTCACCCAGGGCGGGACATTGAAATCCCTGACCTCAACACTGAAGCTCCAAACCGGGCCTCCGCCCGTGCAGCCACAGTCAAACGGTAATGCTTGGAGAATGTATGAGCCGAAGCCCAAGTTGCCGCCTTGCATATCTCTTCCAAGGAGACGGATCCAGCCTCTGCCATCGAGGCCGCCTGAGCTCTCGTGGAGTGAGCCTTCAGCTGGATAGGCGGCACCTTCCCCGCGGCCACATAAGCCGCTGCAATGGCTTCCTTGACCCATCTTGCCACTGTAGGCTTAGCAGCCTGCAGACCCTTACGAGGACCTGCAAACAGGACAAACAGATGATCCGATTTCCGGAAATCATTGGTCACTTCCAAGTATCTGATGATGACTCGTCTCACATCCAGATATTTAAGAGCAGAGTACTCCTCTGGGTAGTCCTCCCTACGAAAGGAAGGGAGACAGAGCTGCTGATTCACATGGAAGCGAGAAACAATCTTGGGCAGGAAGGAAGGCACTGTGCGAATAGTCACTCCTGCCTCAGTGAACTGCAGAAAAGACTCTCGACATGAGAGCGCCTGGAGCTCGGAAACTCTTCTGGCTGAAGTGATAGCCACCAAAAAGACTGCTTTCAACGTCAGGTCTTTCAGAGATGCCCTCGACAAGGGTTCAAAAGGCGGCTTCTGCAATGCTCTTAGTACCAGGTTGAGATTCCACGCAGGCACCACTGAGTGCAGAGGAGGGCGCAGGTGATTAACTCCCTTGAGAAAGCGCACCACATCTGGCTGCGAAGCCAGGGAAGCACCCTTCAGGCGGCCCCTGAAGCAAGCCAGAGCCGCTACCTGGACTTTAAGGGAACTGAGCGACAGGCCTTTCTCCAGACCTTCTTGCAGGAACGCCAACACTGAAGAAATTGGAGCAGTGAAGGGAGAAAGTGAGCCTGCTTCACACCAAGCTGCAAAGATACGCCAAACCCTGGCGTAAGCAGTAGAAGTAGAGCGCTTCCTCGCTCTCAGCATAGTGGCGATGACCTTGTCTGAGAAGCCCTTCTTCCTCAGACGCTGCCGCTCAATAGCCAGGCCGTAAGACCAAAGGGGGAGGGATCCTCCATCACCACGGGACCCTGATGTAACAGGCCCTGCTCCACTGGCAGCCGCAGAGGATCGTCGACTGAGAGCCTGATCAAGTCCGCATACCAGGGACGCCTGGGCCAATCCGGACCCACCAGGATTACCCTGCCGGGATGCGTTGCCACCCGGTCTAGCACCCTGCCCAACATGGGCCAGGGCGGGAATACATAGAGAAGCTCTTGTGTCGGCCACTGTTGGAGAAGAGCATCTACTCCCAGGGATCGAGGGTCCCGTCCTCTGCTGAAAAAGCGCGGCACTTGGCAATTGGCCGATGACGCCATCAGATCTAGACTCGGCTGGCCCCAGCGCTTCGTGATGTCCAAGAACGCCTGAGCAGATAGCTGCCACTCTCCGGGCTCCAAGGTATGGCGACTGAGAAAGTCCGCCTTGACATTCATGACTCCGGCCATGTGGGCCGCTGAAAGCTGCTCCAGGTTCGCTTCCGCCCACTGGCAAAGATTCATAGCCTCCTTGGCTAGAGGGGCGCTCTTGGTACCTCCCTGGTGGTTGACATAGGCCACAGCCGTGGCATTGTCCGACAGGACCCGTACAGGCTTCAACACCAGTACCGGGATGAACTCCAAAAGCGCCAACCGAATGGCTCTGAGTTCCAGGAGGTTGATAGACCACTTTGCCTCTGCAGGAGACCAGAGCCCCTGCGCTGTCCTTCCCAAGCAGTGGGCTCCCCAGCCCGACAACGAGGCGTCCGTCGTGACGACAATCCACTCTGGGGTCACCAGAGGCATTCCCGCAGACAACTTGTCTGTCTGCATCCACCAGCTCAGCGCCTTGCGCACTGCTGGGTCCAAGGGAAGGCGCACAGCATAATCCTCCGACATCGGAGTCCAGCGCTGCAGCAAAGAGTGTTGAAGTGGTCTCATATGAGCCCTGGCCCAGGGCACAACTTCCATCGTGGCCGTCATAGAGCCCAACAGCTGCACATAGTCCCAAGCCCGAAGGGGAGAGGCTACTAGGAACTGGTCCACCTGAGCCTGAAGTTTGACAATCCGATTGTCTGGCAGGAACACTCTGCCCACTTGGGTGTCGAATCGAACTCCCAGGTACTCCAGGGACTGAGTCGGGCGCAGCTGGCTCTTCTCCCAGTTGATGATCCATCCCAGGGAGCTCAAAAGAGCAACTACCCGGTCCACAGCTTTGCCGCACTCTGCATAAGAGGGGGCTCGGATCAACCAGTCGTCCAGATAAGGATGGACTTGTACCCCTTCCTTTCGTAGGAAGGCCGCGATGACCACCATTACTTTGGAAAAGGTCCGCGGAGCAGTAGCCAACCCGAAAGGGAGGGCTCTGAACTGGAAGTGTCGTCCCAGGACTGCAAAACGCAGAAAGCGTTGATGAGGAGGCCAGATGGGAATATGCAGGTACGCTTCCTTGATGTCCAAGGATGCCAGGAACTCTCCTGCCTTCACTGCCGCTATAACAGAGCGGAGAGTCTCCATGCGAAAGTGCCGCACTTTCAAGGCCCGATTGACCCCTTTGAGGTCGAGGATAGGCCGGACAGAACCTCCTTTCTTTGGTACCACAAAGTAAATGGAGTAACGTCCCTTGCCAAGCTGACTTTCTGGCACCGGAACGACCGCGCCCAGGCGGATCAGATTGTCCAAAGTCTGCTGCACTGCCACAGCTTTGACCGGAGACTTGCAGGGAGAGAGTACAAACCCGTCTTTTAAGGGTCGGCAGAACTCTAGTTTGTAGCCGTCTCTGATGACTTCCAGCACCCACGCGTCTGAAGTTATTGTGGTCCACTCGCCCAGAAACGAGGACAGCCGTCCTCCAATCTGCACTGGGGCGTGGACCAAGACCCCGTCATTGGGTACGAGACCCTGGGGGAGGACCGGAGGGAGCACCTCCGGGACGGCGGTCTCTGCGAAAGGAATGCTGCTTGGGGGAGAAATTCCTCTTGAAGGAAGAGGGGGCAGAGGAACCCGACTTGCCCGGGCGGTACCGACGGGCTTCCTGCAACCGTCCTCTGGAGGTACCGGGACGAGTACTAGCCCGAGCCCTGACCTCTGGTAATTTCTTGCCCTTAGACGTGCCGAGATCGGTCACGATTTTGTCCAGCTCGACCCCAAAGAGCAGCTTGCCTTTAAAAGGCAACCTAGCCAGGCGGGATTTAGAGGCGTGGTCAGCAGACCAATGTTTCAGCCAAAGCCACCGCCGCGCAGAGATTGTCTGAGCCATGCCTTTCGCTGAGGCCCTCAAGACATCATACAGCAAGTCTGCCAAATAGGCTAAGCCCGATTCCAGGGCCGGCCAATCAGCCCTCAAGGAATGATCCGAGGGGGAAGCCCGCTGCACCATAGTCAGGCACGCCCTGGCCACATAGGAGCCGCAAACTGAGGCCTGCAAACTTAAAGCAGCCGCCTCAAAGGACGACCTTAAGGCCGCCTCCAATCTTCTGTCTTGGGCGTCCTTTAGGGCCGTGCCACCTTCCACCGGCAACGCCGTTTTCTTAGTCACCGCAGTGATTAAAGAATCCACGGTAGGCCACAGATAGGCCTCACGTTCACTCACAGCCAAAGGATAGAGGCGGGACATAGCCCTAGCCACTTTAAGGCTCGCTTCTGGGACATCCCATTGAGCCGAAATTAAGGTGTGCATGGCATCATGCACGTGGAAGGTTCTAGGCGGGCGCTTCGTCCCCAGCATAATGGCAGAGCCAACAGGGGCTGAGGGAGAGACGTCCTCCGGAGAGGAAATCTTCAAAGTGTCCATGGCCTGTAACAACAGGTTGGGCAAATCCTCTGGGCTAAAAAGCCGCGCTGCAGAGGGGTCATCCGCTCCATCCGAGCGGGGATCCGTCTCCTCCAAGGAATCCGCAAAGGACCGTTGGGAGACCTCAGACACGCTGCCCTCATCTACATCGGAGGAGACAAATTCCTCCAAGGCCTGGGAATCAACCCGAGGGCGTTTACCTCTGGGAACCTCAACCTCTTTACCAGACGAGGGAGCAGGGGCAGCGTTGTGCATGAGGAAGGCCTGATGCAGCAGCAAAACAAACTCGGGGGAGAAACCCCCCAGACTGTGCACTTCCGCAGCCTGGGCAACAGCCCTAGACACACCCTCAACCGGCGCTCGCAATAGCGGGGGAGAGACATGCTGCGCATCCAAAATGGCGTCCGGCGCGAAACTCCGCGAAGGAGCCGCGCAGGAAGAACGGCTCTTAACTTTAGCCGCTTCTGTGCCGTCGCCCAAATTAAGGGCGTTCATGGCATTAATGTCTCCAACCTCAAGGGCGGCCCAAGAAGAAGCCGTCCGAGCCGCGTGGCCGGCCAAGATGGCGGAGGCGAGGAGCGGGGGATGGGCTTTTATGGCGGGAAAAACCGCCACGCCGGAAGAAGGACCGGGACATTCATCGGTCACGAAACTGTCACCCAACAAGGGCGAATCAGGCTTTAAGACCCCCGCATCCCCTCTAGAAGCGCTCAAGCGACCCGGGGAGCGACCCTTTGCGCCCTCGCCCTCCGACGCCATATGCCACGAGGAGAAGAATCGGGGAACCCCCTGCCCGCTATAAAAAGGTAAAAATTACCTGCTGTCCGCTCCAAGTTGTAACGACCTGGTGTCCCAGTGAGTAGCTGCAATAGACGCTTAAATAAACGTCGAAATAAACGCCTTTAAGGACGTTCAAAATTTTTTTTTTTTTTTTTTTAACGGAGCCAGCGGGAGGGGGGAGAAAAGGAGGGACCTGGCACCACCAGGTTTGCACTTGCTCAAAAGAGCCCTCAACCCCAGGCACTCAACAAAACCTAAAAATTAGGCTTGGAGGCCTAGCCAGAGCTGCTGCTGTGTGTGACCACCACCTGCTGAGATAGAGAACATACTGAGGAGTTTCCGGCAGCACATGACCACATATAGGGAGGCAAAAGTTTGCTCTCTATCTCCACCTGCTGGTAGATGGACACAACCCACCAGTCTATGGATTGATCAGCTTGATGATATGGAAGCTATTTTATAAGGCTAAGGAGTAGAGGTAGGAAAGGAGCTGCTACACAGGCTCCCTTCATGCCGTAATCTTGCCCACTGGTGCCTAAATTTCAGTGATCTGTTGAGAATTTACCCCAAAATGTGTCTTTTGAAATAAGGAAGCAACACATTCAAACTTCAGCTGTTATTTAAAGCTGAATGTTCATCCTGGGTGTGACACAGGTGCTTACAGGTTTCAAATCCATGCCAGTTCCACTCCTCTGCATGTGCCCTGCCATTATGCAACACGGTGCCTTTTGTTTCTGCATAGCTGTTGAGACAGTGATGTCATCAGCACGAGACAAACTTTTCTTTGGGGGAGCTGTGGATTTATGGCACAATTCTGTTCTCACTGTCAAAAACCCATTTCTTGCTGTGGCTGTGAAACCATGGAGAAATGGGGAACTGAGACATACAGGAATGTTATGAGAAGTAATCTGCCGGAAGAAAACAATGTTGTAAGTGTCTTAGGAACAAAAGAGAGAAACTTAAGCTGTAAATTGTCTAGTCTCATGTTTCCATTCAAGAAAAAAAAAAAGATTTGGCAAGATAGTTGTGTTAGTTGTGTGTGTGTTCAAAAACCTCTCAGTTACTGTCAAGATACACATGAACCAAATCCATCCTGTTTAGCATTCCCCCCCCCCCCCCGGATTCTATATAAGGCATGGCGAGTATTGCTCGTTAAATTGTGCGTGTGGCCAGTTTATGTAATCTACTCAACTGAGTAATGAGCCAATTAGTCATGATAATCGGCCGATAACCAATTATCATCATTAATTGGCAATAATTGAAATTTATGTGTACTTCTTTTTAGGAGTATTCTAAAAAGAGGTGTGTGTAAATTCCAACATGCGTAGCTGAAAAGGGGACGTGGTCGTGGGAGGACTGTAGGCGTGTTGGGGGTGTCAATCACGTTTACGTGTGTTGTTATAGAATTCGGAGGAACATGTGGACATTTAAGCTTGGTCATGTATACCAGGTTTTCAGTGGTGTAAATGACTGCACCTAAATGTACGCGCATTCCCCCGGCCTATGCGCTGTTCTATAAACCACGTCTTACTGTAGGCGCGGTTTATAGAACAGCGCTATGCATGTTATTCTGACATGCTTACATTTAAGATGCTTTATATAGAATCCGGCCCTAAATGTGCACTGAATGTGACTTGCCTTTCTGTCATACCATAGTTAAATAACTAACCCCCCCTGTTTACTAAGCTGCGCAAGAGGCTGACACGCAGCAATGGCGACACAGCCCATTCAAAGTGTATAGGCTGTAGCGCATGGCAGCCGCTAGTACGGCTTAGTAAACGGGGGGGTGGGGGGGTATAAGGATGTAGGCTGGTGAGGGAGGTTATTGATCTTCGGTACTGTCTCTGTGGCTTTGGTGATTATTTTTAAAGGGTTATTTGCCTGTTAGACATTCATAAACTAGCATTTAGATGTTTATATTGCATAAATGTCTAAATCCTAATTTTACAAAGTTAGGATATGCACATCTAAAACTGAACAAGATGCATATAGCATGGGGTTGTTTTCTAGGTGTCGTTTGGGTGGGATTAGGGCAGGCCAAAACAACTTCACATGTATTTCCCATTTCAGAAGGGGAATGCTGGTCTATGTCCAAAAGAATTGCCATTGCCCCCTTAATCCCTCAGTGGTTCCTGTCCCCCCCCCCCCCCCCCCATGAACATGAAACTGGCAAGGAGTATTGGACTCTATGGCAGCTTAGATACAATGAATATTTGTGTTTCTAAAATGGCTAACATTGGTCCACTCACAGGAACACCTCTTCCTGTTACAGTTGAGAACCACTGATTCAGGGCCTCTTCTACATCGGGATCCTTACCGTCACGTTTCCATTTTTGGGAAGCACCCTGTTGCCCCTCAGTTAAAGTCCACTCGTTTATCATAGTAACATAGTAAATGATGGTAGATAAAGGGTCCATCCAGTCTGCCCAATAAGATAAACTCATTTACATGGTATGTGATACTTTATTTGTATACTCGAGTTTGATTTGTCCTTGTCATTCACAGGGCACAGACCGTAGATGTCTGCCCAGTACTGTTCTTGTACTAAGTTCTGAAGCTAACATCGAAGCCCCTTAAAAGTTACACTCCAGCCCATCCCTATCTATTCAGTCATGATCAGGGTGTAGACCATAGAAGTCTGCCCAGCTCCCATTTTGTTTCCAATTACCGGCGTCGCCACACAATCTCCGCTAAGATTCCACGGAACCATTTCTTCTAAACAGGATTCCTTTGTGTTTATCCCACGCATGTTTGAATTCCATTACCGTTTTTCATCTCCACCACCTCCCGCAGGAGGGCATTCCACGTATCCACCACCCGCTCCGTGAAAAAAATACTTCCTGACATTACTCCTGAGTCTGCCCCCCTTCAACCTCAATTCATGTCCTCTAGTTCTACCGCCTTCCCGTGTCCGGAAGAGGTTCGTTTGCGGATTAATACCTTTCAAATATTTGAACGTCTGTATCATGACACCCCTGTTTCTCCTTTCCTCCAAGGTATACATGTTCAGGTTGGCAAGTCTCTCCTTGTACGGTTTGCAACGCAAATCCCATACTGTTTTCATAGCTTTTCTTTGCGCCGCTGCCCTGGCATATACTGAAATATACAACAAGAAAGAAATTACAGTTCGCCAGTATAATAGATCAGTCGTTTTCAAAGCACAGAACCTAATCTCTTCATTGAATATATGAACCCATCAGGTCTTTCCTTCGAAATCTGTGCCACTGGTGCTTCACATCTTATACCACTTCCTTCCTGAAAATACAGCATGGAATAAAACCAGCAGCAGAAGTCATTATGACATTGCCAGATTTTAAATAAAATTACACTTAATTATCCCCTGCAATGCTGTACATAAGTAATGAAAAGAACCAAATTGATGCCACTGAAATGTTCAAATTATGGTGAGAAGGAACATATGCTTCTCCTCTTTGAAATGCAATTAACTCCATATGTGTCACTTACCCTAAGGTAACTTGAAGCGTGCAATGTTTCTGTTAAATATTCCAATTAGCCTGAATATTTTCTATAATATAAAGATGAAAACACAAATAACTTGCATTTAGCCAAGGTCTACAAGTGCTTTGAAATGTTTGTTATAAACACTCAGATTTAAAGAAAAGATATCAAGATGCCCCAAGAGATAAAACATAAGAACATAAGAATAGCCATACTGGGTCAGACCAATGGTCCGTCTAGCCCAGTATCCTGTTTGCAACCGTGGCCAAGCCATTCCATGCTACCAATCCCAGGGCAAGCAGTAGCTTCCCCATGTCTTTCTCAATAGCAGACTAGGGGTAAGGGGCTGCTCTTGATTGCTTCCCATGATTCCTGGAGGAGGAATTTGCTACAAATAAATGTGCATATATTTCAAATATTTTCAGGAGCAGGGGGAAAGATGTTTTCCAAGAATAAGGATTTTGTCTAGAAGTCAAGAAGGCAATGGTAATGCTGAGTTTTCAAAAATAACTCAAGACTTTGCAAATGTGTCTGTTAAATCCGTTTTCAAAAATAACTCAAGACTTTGCAAATGTGTCTGTTAAATCCAAGTGGGGCTGGAAAAAAAAAATCAAACAGAAAGTTAGGGGCTATCTGAAGAGGGATGGAGAGCAAAACTGGGAATATCATTATGCCTTTCCATAGGCCCGTGTGTTCAATTCTGGTCGTCGCATCTCAAAAAAGATATAGTGGAATTAGAAAAGGTGCAGAGAAGGGCGACGAAAATGATAAAGGGGATGGGACGACTTCCCTATAAGGAAAGGCTAAAGCGGCTAGGGCTCTTCAGCTTGGAGAAAAGGCAGCTGAGGGGAGATAAGATAGAGGTCTATAAAATAATGAGTGGAGTTGAACGGGTAGATGTGAAGCATCTGTTCACTCATGCTTTCCAAAAATACTAAGACTAGGGGGCATGCGATGAAGCTACAATGTAGTAAATTTAAAACGAATCGGAGAAAATTTTTCTTCACTCAACGTGTAATTAAACTATGGAATTCATTGCCAGAGAATGTGGTAAAGGCGGTTAGCTTACCATAGTTCCTAAAGGAAAAGTCCATAGACCATTATTAAATGGACTTGGGGAAAATCCACTATTTCTGGGATAAGCAGTATAAAATGTTTTGTACTTTTTTGGGATCTTGCCAGGTATTTGTGTCCTGGATTGGACACTGTTGGAAACAGGATGCTGGGCTCGATGGACCTTTGGTCTTTCCCGGTATGGCAATACTTATGTATTTATGTACTTATGTACACCGTCAGTATTGTGTGCATTTCTGGTTGCCCCATTTCAAAAGGATATGATGCAACTAAAGGCTAAACACATTAAGGATCTTCAGCTGAGAGAAAAGACGACTGAGAGGGGAATGACAGGTTTATAAAATCACGAGTTGGCTGGAATGGGTCAATAGGGAACAGTTGTTTAACCTTTCAAATGACACAAAACAAGAGGACACTCCATGAAACCGATGACCAGCAGACTGAAAACAAATTGTAGAAAGTATTTTTTTCATGCAATGCATAATTAAGCTGTAAATGTGGTGAAGGTCACTAATACAGTGGGATTCAAAAGAGGGTTGGAAATGTTCTGAAGGAAAGGTCCATAAATATTATGAGCGAGGTAGACTTGGGAAGCCATTAAGCCCTTAAGTTAGTTCAACGGCTGGTTTAAATGCTCACGCCTAACTGCTGTCATGTGCGTAACTAGGGGCCGGTATTCAAAGCAATTTAGCTGACCGCTGGCTGGTTAAATTACTTGGTCAGAGTTAACTGCCAATTTTCCGTGGCACTTAACCGGCTAAGTGCTGCTGAAATTCGCGGTTAGTGCCTACCTCAAAGCCAGCTAGGTTGGGGCATTCCAGAGGTGGAGTCAGCACGGCCACTTAAGTGCTGATATTCACCCCTTAACCCCGGGATTCTATTTAGTGCGCCTAGAGATCCACGCTGAAATCTAGGAATATTCTATAACAATGCATGTATTGTTTCTACCACCCTTTCCGTGAAAAAAACACTTCCTGACATTACTCCTGAGTCTGCCTCCCTTCAACCTCAATTCATGTCCTCTAGTTCTACCACCTTCCCGTCTCCGGAAAAGGTTTGTTGGCGAATTAATACCTTTCAAATATTTGAACGTCTATATCATTTCACCCCCGTTTCTCCTTTCCTCCAAGGTATACATGTTCAGGTTGGCAAGTCTTTCCTCGTACAGTTTGCAACGCAAATCCCATACCATTTTCATAGCTTTTCTTTGCACCGCTTCCAAGATGTAAAAAGACTGGAAGCGGTGCAAAGAAAAGCTACAAAAATGGTATGGGATTTGCGTTGCGTACGAGGAGAGACTTGTTGAGGCACCATCTGAGAGAGGTTGTTTTTCTCCATTTTTTCGCTTGGCGTTGATCTTCAGTGGAGAGGTTACCGTCTGTTGGAGTTGACCTTGAAAATTTATTGGCAATCTAACAGACTCAACATGGCCTTGTTTCAGCCAACAGGCCTCCTCAGGAGTCTCTGAATGCTGTATGCAATATACGTGCTAATATTGCATATACAGTGGGGGAAATAAGTATTTGATCCCTTGCTGATTTTGTAAGTTTGCCCACTGACAAAGACATGAGCAGCCCATAATTGAAGGGTAGGTTATTGGTAACAGTGAGAGATAGCACATCACAAATTAAATCCGGAAAATCACATTGTGGAAAGTATATGAATTTATTTGCATTCTGCAGAGGGAAATAAGTATTTGATCCCCCACCAACCAGTAAGAGATCTGGCCCCTACAGACCAGGTAGATGCTCCAAATCAACTCGTTACCTGCATGACAGACAGCTGTCGGCAATGGTCACCTGTATGAAAGACACCTGTCCACAGACTCAGTGAATCAGTCAGACTCTAACCTCTACAAAATGGCCAAGAGCAAGGAGCTGTCTAAGGATGTCAGGGACAAGATCATACACCTGCACAAGGCTGGAATGGGCTACAAAACCATCAGTAAGACGCTGGGCGAGAAGGAGACAACTGTTGGTGCCATAGTAAGAAAATGGAAGAAGTACAAAATGACTGTCAATCGACAAAGATCTGGGGCTCCACGCAAAATCTCACCTCGTGGGGTATCCTTGATCATGAGGAAGGTTAGAAATCAGCCTACAACTACAAGGGGGGAACTTGTCAATGATCTCAAGGCAGCTGGGACCACTGTCACCACGAAAACCATTGGTAACACATTACGACATAACGGATTGCAATCCTGCAGTGCCCGCAAGGTCCCCCTGCTCCGGAAGGCACATGTGACGGCCCGTCTGAAGTTTGCCAGTGAACACCTGGATGATGCCGAGAGTGATTGGGAGAAGGTGCTGTGGTCAGATGAGACAAAAATTGAGCTCTTTGGCATGAACTCAACTCGCCGTGTTTGGAGGAAGAGAAATGCTGCCTATGACCCAAAGAACACCATCCCCACTGTCAAGCATGGAGGTGGAAATGTTATGTTTTGGGGGTGTTTCTCTGCTAAGGGCACAGGACTACTTCACCGCATCAATGGGAGAATGGATGGGGCCATGTACCGTACAATTCTGAGTGACAACCTCCTTCCCTCCGCCAGGGCCTTAAAAATGGGTCGTGGCTGGGTCTTCCAGCACGACAATGACCCAAAACATACAGCCAAGGCAACAAAGGAGTGGCTCAGGAAGAAGCACATTAGGGTCATGGAGTGGCCTAGCCAGTCACCAGACCTTAATCCCATTGAAAACTTATGGAGGGAGCTGAAGCTGCGAGTTGCCAAGCGACAGCCCAGAACTCTTAATGATTTAGAGATGATCTGCAAAGAGGAGTGGACCAAAATTCCTCCTGACATGTGTGCAAACCTCATCATCAACTACAGAAGACGTCTGACCGCTGTGCTTGCCAACAAGGGTTTTGCCACCAAGTATTAGGTCTTGTTTGCCAGAGGGATTAAATACTTATTTCCCTCTGCAGAATGCAAATAAATTCATATACTTTCCACAATGTGATTTTCCGGATTTAATTTGTGATGTGCTATCTCTCACTGTTACCAATAACCTACCCTTCAATTATGGGCTGCTCATGTCTTTGTCAGTGGGCAAACTTACAAAATCAGCAAGGGATCAAATACTTATTTCCCCCACTGTATCTCAATTCAGGAAAAAGAACTATAGAATCAATTGACGTCTGATGTGAATCTTGGCGGGAAGACAAAATAATCACCAATTAGTATTTAGCTTAAAAGCTCAACATGAAATATCCAACAATTCTCGGGACTGGCGCTGAGAGTGTATCCAGTCTGGAAAGCAAGAAGCTTGGTCTGACTCAGCATAGCTGAGCTTATTTTCTTAATTAAAGTTCTTGTGTAAACAGTATGAATAAAAACTACAATAAATACTCTCCCTGCCCTAGAGGTGATATTTGAATACGTGGAGGAGAATTCTATAAATTGGCAGCCACTTTTGGGCACCAAGAAGCTGCCTATTTGGAGCATATTTCATAATGAAAAATAGGTGCTTATTCTCCTGTAAGCTAGTGACACCCAGGGTGGGCAACCACAGTCCTCAAGGGCCACCTTCCAGTTGGGTTTTCAAGATTTTCATAATGAATATGCATGGGATTGATTTGCATGTTCTGCTTCCATTGTATGCAAAACCATCTCATGCACATGCGTTGTGGAAATCTTGAAAACCCAACTGGGTTGGGGCCTTTGAGGACCATGGTTGCCCACCCTTAAGCAACATAGCACTGCTCTCCTTTTCCTTCTGCTGCCCAATAACCTCCGGATTCTATATAAGTGTGCCTAGAGATCTGCTCCAAAATCGGCGTGTATTCTGTAACAATGTGCAACAAGTTAATCATCGTTGATAACAGCTCTTAACAAGCATTAATGAGCACTAATTGGCACTGATTTAGAATTTCCATGCACAAATCGCTAAGCGTATTCTGTAATGAAGTGCGCCGAACTTCTAACGCATGCAGGCAAAAAGGGCATGTTATGGACGAGGAAATGGGCATTTCATAGGTGTTCTGAAATTTATGTGTGTAGTTATAGAATATGACCCAGTGCGCATAAATCTATGCGCCGGGATTAACGCCACATTTTTGTTGGTGTAAATGGATGTACGTAGTTTTAGGTGCTGAGATAACTAATTTATGTACTCTATAATCGGTGCCTAAATCTAGGCGCCGATTATAGAATACGCTTAGTTGGCACTGATGTCAGCGCCGATTTTTTAGGCGCCATATACAGAATCTCCTCCTAAGGGGGGATTTCACTAAAATGCTGGGTGCTAAGCATGAATTCTATATCAGCATTAGAGAATACTAGCATAAGTCCATATTTTAGTGCCTACCTTAAGTTATGAGCGCTTATGCCACATCAAAGGCTAATGTAAATGCTCACGCCTAACGGCTGTCAGTTATGTGCTTACACAGTTTTTCTATTCCGCAATACCAAAAATAGTTCAATATGGATCACAGAATTAAAATAGCTGAATAGGATATTAATCTATGCTGAAAACTCACCTTTTCACTGCTGCTTTTGGCTCCTAGCCACTATTCATTTGCCTCCCCCCCCTTGTTCCTTCTCGCCCAGTACTTCCCTCGCCCTTAATTGTCTTATCTGTCTGTATTATTATTTTAGATTGTAAGCTCTATTGAGCAGGGACTGTCTCTCTGTATCAGGTGTTCAGCGCTGCGTGCGTCTGGTAGCGCTATACAAATGTTAATAGTAATAACATTCCATGTAGAAGCCTGCCCTTGCAGATGAGCAAAGCGGCCGCACAGGCTTTTGTTTCTGTGAGTCTGACGTCCTGCAGGACGTCAGACTCACAGAAACAGAAGCCTGCGCGTCAGTGTTGCTGATCTGCAAGGGCAGGCTTCTACATGGAATGTTGCTAGTGGAGGAGTAGCCTAGTGGTCAGTGCAGTGGAACATGGAATGTTGCTACTATTAAGATTCTACATGGAATGTTGCTACTATTGGAGATTCTAGATGGAATGTTTTGGCTCCTAGCCACTACTCATTTGCCTCCCCCCTTGTTCCTTCTTGCCCAGTACTTCCCTCGCCCTTAATTGTCTTGTCTGTCTGTATTATTATTTTAGATGGTAAGCTCTATTGAGCAGGGACTGTCTCTCTGTGTCAGGTGTTCAGCGCTGCGTGCGTCTGGTAGCGCTTTACAAATGTTAATAATAATAATTTACAGAAAACTTTACTACTACTACATTAAAAGAAATATTCATGAAATTGGCAAGTTTTGAGTTCCTTTCGGAAAAATAGATGATTCTGCAAGACGCGAGTCTTTATTGAACAATGAATTCCACATTCACACTGCTTGATAATATATAGAAGAGTAAAACATACGTCATTGTTTAACTTGTTTAACTGAGGGAAAACAGAGTAGCATTTGATTACGAGTTCTACTGTTGACTACATTACAGAGGACCACCACCAAATCGATCAGACATAATGGAGCATTTCCGTACATGATCTTGAAAACTAGAGTACAGTGTTTAAGCTGCACTCTAGCTTCTACAGGTAACCAGTGCAGTTTCTTAAGTAACAAAGATGCCGAATCAGATTTTCTTGTAGAAAATACCAGCTGCAAGTCTTTTTACAGCGCTGCGTACGTCTAGTAGCGCTTTAGAAATTATAAGTAGTAGTAGTAGTCTTGGGATTCCGGAATCTTGCTACTCTTTGGGATTCCGGAATCTTGCTACTCTTTGTCCTTATCCCTTATTTGTTCTGTTTGTCTGTCCTAATTAGATTGTAAGCTCTGTCGAGCAGGGACTGTCTTTTCATGTTCAAGTGTACAGCGCTGCGTATGTCTAGTAGCGCTATAGAAATGATAAGTAGTAGTAGTAGTCTTTGGGATTCTGGAATCTTGCTACTCTTTGGGATTCTGCACGGAATCTTGCTACTCTTTGGGATTCCACACAGAATCTTGCTACTCTTTGTCCTTATCCCTTATTTGTCTGTCCTAATTAGATTGTAAGCTCTGTCGAGCAGGGACTGTCTCTTCATGTTCAAGTGTACAGCGCTGCGTACGTCTAGTAGCGCTTTAGAAATGATAAGAAGTAGAAGTTATTAATATTTTTGAGCAGCCAACGTAGATCACATTGCAGTAGTCGAGTCTAGATAGTTGCATAGTTGACAGTATTCTATGACCTCAACAAGTAAATGCTAGGCATGCACATGACCCACTCATGCCCCTCCCACATTCACACCCCCATAGTGGTTACACACTAAAGGAATTACACACTCTTTTTAAAGAATACTAAGGGCAGTTATGCGCATAAATGCAAATTAGTGTCAATTAGCCCAGATTTACTCCAGTTATTGTTTGCTATATCCAATTAGTATCTAATTTAACAATTAAGTTACGTGTCTAACTAGCAGTATTCTATAACCTGTCTGTACAATTTTGTGTGCTAAGCATGAAACCGTGTGTGCCATCCTCACCCAGTTCTGGTCTCCCAAGACAATTCCATGAGAACCAGACAGTTCTATGAGGCAGATTTTGTGGCAGTTCATACAACAAAATAATCATTGGCATCCAGGAACCTGGCTGTAAGTTGGTTTAAGTCCACTCTTACCACCAACACCCTTTGGCACGGTCATTCTTATGGAACTTTTGGGAATACCCTGCTGCCAGGGGCAGTCCAAGGCTATCTGTCGCCTGAGGTGAGGGCTGAGATGGTGCGCCCCCCCCCCCACCCCCAGTTGTTGTCTCACATCTTCCCCTTCCTTCTTCAACCCCCTTCCCCAAGCCTATCTTTGCTTTCCAAAAGGCAGCAACGGCAGCAATTCCCATGAGCTGCCCTGCCGTCGGCACTGGCCTCTTCTCTCTACTGTGGCCTGCTTCTGAGGAAACAGGAAATTATGTCAGAGGCAGGACATACTAGAGAGAAGAGGCTGGTGCTGGCGGCAGGGCAGCCAATGAGAATTACTGCTGCTACTGTCTTTTAATAAACAAAGGTAGGCTCGTGATGCATGGACGAATGACTGCCACTGGAAGTCGACCATAAGACACATATCTGTAAGATCTGTGTTGGTTTTTTAGACCTTGATGAAGTGGAAATTGGATAATGATTGTTGGAATGTTTATGGCTCCTTAATAAAGGTTTTATAGAGAGGATCACTGACTAGCCCCTGACGCAGCCTTGCTGGGCGAAACATGGCCTGTGTCGGGCATTGTTTTCTATGCGAATTGACTAATAAAGTTTGTATACATCTATCACTGATCTGCTATTTTTTCTTCCTGCTGCTACGGTAGGCATACCCCCAGACTTCTAACTTCACATTCTTCTGGCGTGCTACTGGGGCAAGAGCTGCAGTGGCCATCTTTACTAGGCCAGGAGATCTAATGTCTCATCTACTCCAATCTTCAGTGCCACGGAGAGCCCCTCTTCCACATTTCAATATCTGAGGAGGAGAGGGCTGTCTGTGGCTGAATCACTCTGGGACCCGCACTCCCCTAGGGTGGGTCAATCCTGGTTCGGACCTAAGGTGACCTAGATCATGCAAATGCTTTTGTGAATAAGATGTTCTCCGTTTCCAGATACAGATATTCCAAATTTTACAAACAAAATGGCCCTTTTACTACAAGATGTTAAACCCTAATGTGCAATTAGCGCATGAGAAAAGGTTTACCACAAAATGCGTTAAAGCGTTATGTGGTGATTTCCCTGTTGTCATGCACTAACCCCTGGATTCTATATAGTGCGCCTAGAGATCTGCGCCAAAATCTAGGCATATTCTATAAAAATGCGCATAACTCAATTGGCTTAACAAGCTAATCAGCATTGATAACAGTACTTAACGAGCAATAATAACCACTAATTGGCAATAATGAGAATTTACGCACACAACTCGCTAAACGTATTCTGCAATCACCTAAATTCTAATGTGTGCAGTTTGGAAGGGGTGTGTGGCTATGGACAGGAAAATGGGTGTTTCGTGGGCGTTGCAAAATTACGCAAAGTTATAGAATACTAGTAAAAAAAGGCCCGTTTCTGGAGCCAATGAAACGGGCGCTAGCAAGGCTTTCCTGTGGCCCCCCCACCCGTCATCGATGTTCGTGAATTGCTCCGCCTCCGCCCTCAATGTCATAACGTTTGATGCGAGGGCGGTGAATTGCTCCGCCTCCGCCCTCAACGTCATAACATTTGACGCGAGGGCAGAGCCCAGAGACTGTGTTTTTTGAGGCTTCAGAGCTTCGAACATACGAACCTTGGCTTCAGTGACGTCAGAAGCCAATAGAACGTTGAGGGTGAGTTTTATATATATAGATGGCCAAGTGCGTGTGAATTTATGTACAGGGATTTAGGCCATGTTTTCGTTGGTGTAAATAGAGGCACGTAGTTGTAGATGCTGGGATATCAACTAAGCGTATTCTATATACCTGCAATAACTGCAAGGACCTACCTCATTCTCCATTTTCCAACCTGTAGGAATGTTAAATACAAGACTCTTTTTGCTTCATCCTTCCCTTACCTCAGTCCGAAATATTGGAATGTCCTCAACTGTTCAAGAAGTCCTTAAAGATGTTCTTATTCGACAAGGCCTACTCCACTGGCAGCTCCAATGTTTAACATAGTAACATAGTAAATGACGGCAGAAAAAGACCTGCATGGTCCATCCAGTCTGCCCAACAAGACAAACTCATATGTGCTACTTTTTGTGTATACCCTACTTTGATTTGTACCTGTCCTCTTCAGGGCACAGACCGTATAAGTCTGTCCAGCACTATCCCCGCCTCCCAACCACCAGCCCCGCCTCCAACCACTGGCTCTGGCACAGACCGTATGCCCAGCACTATCCTCGCCTCCCACCACCGGCTGGCTCTGCCACCCAATCTCGGCTAAGCTCCTTAGGATCCATTCCTTCTGAATAGGATTCCTCTCCCTCTTGCCGTGTGTTATCCCCTGTTCCTTCCCCTCCTGTCACTTTCTGATTCTGGGCCATCATTGTCTTATATTGTATCCACTTGATTTATTGTAAGCCACATTGCACCTGCTCATGTGGGTAAATGTGGGGTAGAAATAAATAAATAAATACCTTGCCTAAATCTAGGTGCCGCTTATAGAATACGCTCAGGCGGAAATGTTTACCATGCAGATTTTTTTAGGCATCTTATATAGAATCTGGACCTATTTTTAAAGAGGGTTGGACATTTCTCTGCTATCCGTCTGGCGTGTTCTGATTAGTGTGTGCTGAGCAGATAATGTACCTGCCGCTCTGTGCAGATTATACTCCTCTATTTCGTTTTTTAAGTGTGAAAAGTCAATTGTTTCGCTTTGATCACACCCTTTTGCTAAAGAGAGATCCTCCGCATTGATCCCACACCTTTTTGAATTCAGTCACTCTTTTTGTCCCCATCACCTTCCACCGAGAGGGCGTTTCAGACATCTGGATGCAAGGGTTCATTACATCATATTTATTACCATGTGATAACGTCCTGTTATTAAAACACCAAAAAAATGTTAAAACAATTGTGAATTTCGATAGGAAAATGGGAAAATATCAATGTACCATTCTAGACTAGTTCGATCTGTTATTCTTTCTTTCTTTCTTTCTTTTTTCTAAAATTTTGAGTTAGATTGATAAGCTGAACAGGAAAAGTGTGGTTGCTGGAAGTTGAATGGTTCAGAAGATTATGGAGAGAGAGAAAGAGGTAGCATACATTTTTGGGGACAGGCTTGACAGTGTGAGCACAATGTGTGTATCACAATTGCACTGGAAGAATCAGATCAGCAGGTACAGCTGAAAACTTCAGCACAGTGTTTTTGTTGACCCCAGGAAATGTATCCTTACAATATAAACTTTTATAGCCCAAGCATTAAAACAGCAGACTTATTCTGTCAAGTATAAAACATTCTTGCATTGAACTGAGTTACTCACACTGTTTACATAGGATTTGAAAAAAAAAATGCATCAATTGGATGTAGGGAGCATGTGAAAATTACTTCTTATGACAAAAACAAAGAACCAAACAGAAGTGAATGGAAACTTTAGGATGATTAGACATTGCAGGCTTATTATTTTGACTCCCTGACATAAGACAACAAAAATAAGGTCTTTTTTTTGAGGGGGTACTTGAGGGTACTGAGTACCGGCACCTTTTCCATTGTCTGCTAAAATTGAGCCATGGTCCCCAAATTTTAATGAAAGAGCTCAGGGTCTACACACCAATTCTGCCTTGGCATAGGTTCTGTGACTGGTTGCAGGGGGCCTGGCTATTGTGGGGCGGGTCCCTCAGTGATCACCCCACCCCTAAAGGGTGGCCTGGCATTTGAGTACCGGCACCTTTTTTTCTAGAAAAAACTCACTGACAAAAACAAAACAAAAAAACAGTTGAATGATGCTTACATATATTTGAAGCAGATAGATAAAAATACTGCGCCAAAAAGGGGTATGATTTTCAGATGTTACAATACTTTTCTGAGAGAGTTCACTACACAGTCACCATTAGCACATGGGACATTAAAAAGAAATTGCCACGTTTGCACTTATCCACATCTGTTTTGTTAGATGGTAAAGGTTTATGTGATAATCCTGTGCTAATCAGTTAGCGCACAGTAATGTGGATGTGCTGATTAGCTCAGAAACATCCATTCTCTGCCCCCAGATATGCCCCTTCTGCGCAAAAATAAAAAATATTTTTTTGCGTGCGGTGTGCGCACACTGATTTCAAACTTACCGCAGGATGCCTGAGCATGTTCCACGGTAAGCCAGTTTAAGCTGCAGTAAATATGTACTTGGGCTTCCTGACAGCTTAGTAAAAGGACTCCATAACCCTCTACTGCCTCAGGTACAAACTTACCCCTGAATTCTATATAGCGCACCTAGAGATCCATGCCGAAATCGGTGCAGATTCTGTAACAATGCACATAACAACAACCTAATGAGCGCTGATAACAGCACTTAACAAGCAATAATGAGCAGTAATTGGCGCCGATTAGAATTTAGGCACTTAAGTCGCTAAGCGTATTCTGCAATGATATGCGCCGGACTTCTAACATGCACATATAAAAAGGGGCATGGTTATGGGTGGGGAAATGGGCATTTTGTGGGTATTCTGAAATTTACATGCCTAGTTATAGAATATGGGCCAGTGCACCTAAATCTATGCGCTGGGATTTACGCCACATTTTCATTGGTGTAAATGGATACACGTAGATTTAGGCATGAAATATCAACTTAGCGTATTCTATAATTGACGCCTATATGTAGGCACCAATTATAGAATACATGTAGTATCAGTGTCGATTTTTTTAGGCACCATATTTATTTATTTAGTTATTTATTACATTTGTATCCCACATTTTCCCACTGATTGCAGGCTCAAAGTGGCTTACGTAAAACTGTAGTAAAGCTACAGTGCAAGAATTACAATTATGCAAATTGAGAGTAAGATAGGAAATAACAATTAAACAGCAATAGGTAAAAGATAATAACGTGTAATTAGTGTCCTTAGATCATATTAATCGTAAGGGTTAATTCAGATTATGTTGAACCAGGAGAATAAGCGTTAACTCGCGACAGGATTGTGAAAAATTACAGAAGGACCTTACGAGACTGGGAGACTGGGTGGCTAAATGGCAGATGACGTTTAATGTCAGCAAGTGCAAGGTGATGCATGTGGGGGAAAAAGAACCCGAATTATAGCTACGTCATGCAAGGTTCCACGTTAGGAGTTACGGACCAAGAAAGGGATCTGGGTGTCGTCGTCGATAATATGCTGAAACCTTCTGCTCAGTGTGCTGCTGCAGCTAGGAAAGCGAATAGAATGTTGGGTATTATTAGGAAAGGTATGGAAAACAGGTGTGCGTAGTCTATTACCGTTAGATTGTAAGCTCTCTTGAGCAGGGACTGTCCCTCCCCGTGTTTAAACTTGTACAGCGCTGCGTAACCCTGGCAGCGCTATAGAAATGCTAAGTAGTAGTAGTAGTAGTAGGATGTTATAATGCGACCACACCTTGAGTATTGTGTTCAATTCTGGTCGCCGCATCTCAAGAAAGATATAGTAGAATTGGAAAAGGTGCAGCGAAGGGCGACTAAAATGATAGCGGGGATGGGACGACTTCCCTATGAAGAAAGACTAAGGAGGCTAGGGCTATACAGCTTGGAGAAGAGACGGCTGAGGGGAGACATGATAGAGGTATATAAAATAATGAGTGGAGTGGAACAGGTGGATGTGAAGCGTCTGTTCACGCTTTCCAAAAATATTAGGACTAGGGGGCATGTGATGAAACTACAGTGTAGTAAATTTAAAACAAATCAGAGAGAAGTTTTCTTCACCCAACGCATAATTAAACTCTGGAATTCGTTGCCGGAAAACGTGGTGAAGGCGGTTAACTTAGCAGAGTTTAAAAAGGGGTTAGACAGTTTCCTAAAGGACAAGTCCATAAACCACTACTAAATGGACTTGGGAAAAATCCACAATTCCAGGAATAACATGTATAGAATGTTTGTACGTTTGGGAAGCTCACCAGGTGCCCTTGGCCTGGATTGACCGCTGTCGTGGACAGGATGCTGGGCTCGATGGACCCATGGTCCTTTCCCAGTGTGGCATTACTTATGTACTTAAACAGTACTGATTTCAATAATTTCCTGAAGTTTAGGTAGTTCTGGGTAGAATCTGCCCTTTAGGGACCAATGCAGAAAGCATGTGGTTAGCAAGATTGCCTGCAATGTTATGGTCGCCCAATGCAGAGAAGTGTTGCAGGAAGATAATGCTGTGCCAATCCATGTGGGGTAATGAGCCTATTAGCTGCACCGCCCCAACACAGAGAAGTAGGAAGACTTTATAGCCAGTCTAACACAAGAATGCCAGGTCTAGGAAGGTGTAGAAGGGATGGTTCTGAGGGGATTTAATGACAGTCTCTTCTTTTTGTTGTGAGCATTACAGTACCTGCAACTGGTAAGACAAAATGGGAGGTGACAGTTTTTCACACAGGAAGGAAGAGAAAAAAATGTATCCATTCATGCACTGGAAATTTGTTCTGTGCATAAATATGAGAATCACAAAATGTTTTATGTGTAACAAAATTGTTTGAGACTGATATTTACTATTACTACTATTTAGCATTTCTATAGTGCTACAAGGCGTACGCAGCGCTGCACAAACATAGAAGAAAGACAGTCCCTGCTCAAAGAACTTACAATCTAATAGACAAAAAAAAATAAAGTAAGCAAATCAAATCAATTAATGTGTACAGGAAGGAGGAGAGGAGGGTAGGTGGAGGCGAGTGGTTACGAGTCAAAAGCAATGTTAAAGAGGTGGGCTTTCAGACTAGATTTAAAGATGGTCAAGGATGAGGCAAGACGTAGGGGCTCAGGAAGTTTATTCCAGGCGTAGGGTGCAGCAAGACAGAAGGAGAGAAGTCTGGAGTTGGCAGTAGTGGAGAAGGGAACAGATAAGAAGGATTTATCCATGGAGCGGAGTGCATGGGAAGGGGTGTAGGGAAGGACGAGTGTGGAGAGATACTGGGGAGCAGCAGAATGAGTACATTTATAGGTTAGTAGAAGAAGTTTGAACAGGATGCGAAAACGGATAGGGAGCCAGTGAAGCGACTAACATTCCAGCACATGCACAGATGTGTGCTGATACTTTTGTTTTGCTCAGACTTGCACACAGTACTAGCTGCCCTTGGAGCACAATCTTGTGTGCATGTGTCTGGTGTGCTCACCCCCACTAACACACAAGTTCTGTGTGCTTCAAATTTACATATGATTAGCTTACTGCATCCGCAGGCAAAACTTTGCTTTAGAAGCTGTGTACTCAGACATCAGCACACAGCTCTACAGGGCTCACAATCTAAGGGGCGGATGCAGAAAAAGGCTAGGGTGGGCTTCAGTGGCAATTCAGTGGTTGTGGAGTATGTCCAGTACTGGGCAGACTTCTACATTCTGTGCCCTGAAAATGGCAAGGACAGATCAAGATCAAGACTATAAATTTTATATTGCATCATATGCTATGTTTATTATATTGGGCAGACTGGATGGACCATCCAGATTTTTATTTGCTGTCTGTCATCTACTATGTTACTATGTAGAAAGTAACACGTTAGAGCTGTGTGCTGATGGCTGAGTACACAGTTTCTAAAGCAAAGTTTTGCCTGCCGATGCATAGGGTTTTTCGCAGCCAGCGACCCAATCTTTGGTGCGCTGGATGCTGATCATTGGAGATGAATGCGTTAAGCACTGATTAGCTTGCATTTGTAGGCTACTTGCGCTAAGAGCCCTGTTTAGCATGCATTTGCATGCTACTTGTGCTAAGAGCCCTTGAGCTGCTCGAGGGCTCTGATCATGGGGTGGTAGCAAACGCCGGCGCTAGTATGGCGCTAATAGCCTCTACCGCCGGCGTTTGCTTTTGATCATCTGCCTGCTGGTGAGGGAGCTTCATTTCTTCCCCTCCCCCCTTCTCCCTTATCAGGTGCGAGAAGGCCAAGGGCAGTTCATGGAGGGAATCTTAGTGTTAGGTGTTTGGAGATAAAGGTGGCTGAGCAGTGGACAAACAGGAGATCACCTCTGATAAAGATCAGGTCAAAGTAGTGCCTGAGCCATAAAGAGAAGCCAGCCATCTGCCCTGGCCTTCTGACAGTGAGCCTGGGAGATCATTACAATTCCCACTCTTGCTCTCCAGGTGCTGGAGCCAACTTATCTCAGCTCACCCTGCCTCTGGCTTAGGTCACAAGGGTAACAAATCTGCCATGGAATAGATTTCCAGATCTGTGCTGTCCTGGTTTAGAGCTTAGGCCTCTCATATTTTTGGTATCTGTGGAGGTTATTATTCCGATAAGCCCTCGTGCTTCCTAAATTTAGAAATGGTCAAATTAGTTTTAAGAGGGTCCAGGGGCGTAGCCAGACAGCAGATTTTGGGTGGGCCTAGGCAAGAAGTGGGTGGGCACCAAATGTTCTCTCCCCCACCCCCACACCAAAAAAATATCTCAGATGGTGGGAAAATGCTTCTCTCCAGTCTCCACCTTGGTAGTCTGCAGCAGGCATGCGCTGAAAACAGAGCATGCGAAGGTGCCAGTATTGTGGAGAGCAGCATTTTCATTACCATGTGCTGCTGTTGGATGGGCCTGATCTCTAAGTGGGTGGGCCCCGGCCCACCCAAGCCCACATGTGGCTACACCACTGAGAGGGTCTAGAGCACTTTTAGGGTGTTTTGTTTCAGTGTGGTCTATTCTAGTACACTTTCAAGGATTAAATAATAATTTATGGCAAAGCCTGCTGGATGAATTAACAGGTGGAAGGAAATAACTGGTGTTTATTACTTTTAATTGGGCTTTATTAATCATCTTCATGAAGAGATTCGCATAAGGTGGTGTAGAGCAGGCATTTAGTTAAAAGCATAGCAATAGTAAAATGACCAAATCTAAGTATAAATGAGGGCTGCATTTTGATTAAAATTTTTAATCGCAATGAATTGATTAAAGGTATTTAATTTATTTAATTATTTCCCACTGTAGCTCCTTGTGACTCCGGGCAAGCCACTTAACCCTCCATTTCCCTAGAGGAAAAATAATCTGCCTCCTTCCCACCCCCAAATCCAACATCTCCCCCTTTCTCTACCTTCCCTTCCTCTCCTCTTCCTCCCCAGGTCCACTATCTCTATTTCTTTCCTGGGGTCCATTCTCTCTCTCTCTCTGTCTCCCTCCCTTCCTCCTTCCCATTGTCCAGCACCTCTCCCTCCCTCTCCTCCGCCCCTATGAGTAGTGATACAAACTTGGTGGTGAGCAGTACCAAGCTCTTCTCATGGCTGCTGGAGCTTACCGCCTTGGCCATAGTTTCCACCAGTGGCCCCTCCAATTCTGCTCGTGGGTCTGCAGCTTACTCCCCTCCCCCCACCCAGTGTTTGACATCTGCCCCCTCCCCACCAGTCGACCTTAAAGGTTGGTCCCTAGCAGTGGCAGTGTTGCACATACATCGCCTGCTCCAAAGCTTTTCCTCTGGCCCATCCCACCTCTTCTGACATCACTTCCTGCTTCTACATGGGTGGGGCAGGTCAGGCGGACAGCTTTGGCCCAGCCCGCAGACAGCGCATATGTGCAATGTTGCTGCTGCCAGGGATCAACAGAAAACCACCTTTAAGGTAGAGCAGTGCGGGTGGGGGTTGCTGGACGGAGCTGCTGCAATGTGATTAATTTTTTAATCACAAATAATAATCAATGCATTAATTGCAGAGTTAACTGCAATTAACTTGCAGCCCTAGTATAAATACAATCAATGATATAAATTTGGATAAGTAGAAAATGAAAAACACATCACAGAGATTATGTTGGGGGAACTGCTAACTCCCGGCTCCGTTCCTTCTATCCCGCTGCTCCCTATGCCTGGAACAGACTCCCCAAGCCAGTACGTCAGGCTCAGTCTCTGGCTGTCTTCAAGTCTAGGCTTAAAGCCCACCTCTTTGCTACTGCTTTCGACTCCTAACCATGACTCTCTTACTCAACACCCTCACTTATCACCCCTACCACTGCAATTTCCCCACCCCTAGCTGTCTGTTCCTCTGTCCAATTTTGATTGTAAGCTCTGTTGAGCAGGGACTGTCTTTTCATGTTCATTTGTACAGCGCTGCGTAAGTCTAGTAGCGCTATAGAAATGTTTAATAGTAGTAGTAGTAGGGAACACAGAACTGTTTTGCCCGTGATTTTAGCTTCAGCATGCATACTGTTTCACCAGTGTTACCAATACCTGAAAATGCTTTGTACTGTCGCTCTGCTACTCCTATTCCCGTCAGGAATCATTTCTATAGTGCTACCAGATGCATACAAGTTCCTGATCCATGGAGTTTACTGTAAAGTCAAGACAAAATCCATCAGAGGCTTTGGCTTAAAATCCACCAGGGCATGATCCAGTTTATTAAGTGGAGTAAATTGAGGGGAAAAAAACCCCTCAAATAAAGGAGCAGGAAATCAGGCACCGCAGTCTGTCAGATTTTTCCATTGCAACCTAACCTTTTTGAGTAAAAAGTAAAGTACTGTAACTACAGTGAATGCAACCATTGTTAACATTTTTATCACAACACCTTTATTGCCCTACAGTTCAATCTACTTTGCTTTTAGTATTTTGAAAATGACTATCACTCATGTGAGTGCACTTGTGAGTCTCTAATCTACCACAGCTAAAAAGGTGTTCAACAACTACACTATCAGGAAGTGGATTGTTCAGCCTGATAAAAAGTTCCTTCAGATCAGACCAGGCTACAATATTACTGATGCCTTTTAACTGGGTCTGCGGGTATTGATCAAAGGAATCTCTGTCTGAAACCATTAGAAACATAGAAACATGACAGCAGAAAAAGGCCATATGACCCATCCAGTCTGCCCATCCTCTGTAACCCCTAATTCTTCCTGTTCCTAAGCGATCCCACATGCTTATCCCATGCCTTTTTAAATTCTGGAACAGTCCTCGACTCCACCACCTCTACCGGGAGGCTATTCCATGCCTCCAGCACCCTTTCTGTGAAATAATACTTCCTTAGGTTACTCCTAAGCCTTTTTCCTCTTAACTTTGTCATATGCCCCCTCATTCCAGAGCTCTCCTTCATTTGGAAAAGGCTCTCTTCCTGTACATAAATGCCCTTGAGATATTTAAACGTCTCTATCATGTCTCCTCTCTCTCTCCTCTCTTCCAGCGTATACATGTTGAGAGGTTCATAAGCCCGTCCCTATAATTTTTGCATTCAAGACCGCTTACTAATTTCGTAGCCACCCTCTGGACCGACTCCATCCTGTTTATATCTTTTCATAGGTGCGGTCTCCAGAACTGCATGCAGTACTCCAAATGAGGCCTCACCAGAGACTTATACAATGGCACTATCACCTCCTTTTTCCTGCTGGTCATGCCTCTCTTTATGCACCCAAGCATCCTTCTGGCTTTGGCCATTGACTTCCTTATAGCAAAGAATGCTTTATCATCATTGTTGTCATTATCATCTGCATTAGCAGTAGCACTAATTCATCACTTGCATCTTCATCTTTATCATTATCATGCTGTCCAATTACAAAGAAGGCTTTCACAGAGTGGAGGAGTGGCCTAGTGGTTAGAGCACCGGTCTTGCAATCCAGAGGTGGCCGGTTCAAATCCCACTGCTGCTATTTGTGATCTTGGGCAAGTCACTTAACACTCCATTGTCTCAGGTACAAACTTAGATTGCCTCCTGGGACAGAGAAATATCCAGAGTACCTGAATATAGCTCACCTTGAGCTACTACTGAAAAAGATGTAGCAAAATCCAAATTAATTATTTGAGATTCTGTTGCTACTATTTGAGATTTTACATGGAATGTTGCTACTATTTGAGATTCTATATGGAATGTTGATATTATCTGAGAGTCTACATGGAATGTTGGTGTACATGGAATGTTGCTACTATTTGAGATTCTACATGGAATGTTGCTATAGTGGAGGAGTGGCCTAGTGGTTAGAGCACTAGTCTTGCAATCCAGAGGTGGCCGGTTCAAATCCCACTGCTGCTCCTTGTGATCTTGGGCAAGTCACTTAACACTCCATTGCCTCAGGTACAAACTTAGATTGCCTCCTGGGACAGAGAAATATCCAGAGTACCTGAATATAGCTCACCTTGAGCTACTACTGAAAAAGATGTAGCAAAATCCAAATTAATTATTTGAGATTTTACATGGAATGTTGCTACTATTTGAGATTCTATATGGAATGTTGATATTATCTGAGAGTCTACATGGAATGTTGCTACTATTTGAGATTCTACATGGAATGTTGCTATAGTGGAGGAGTGGCCTAGTGGTTAGAGCACTAGTCGTGCAATCCAGAGGTGGCCGGTTCAAATCCCACTGCTGCTCCTTGTGATCTTGGGCAAGTCACTTAACCCTCCATTGCCTCAGGTCAGTGCTGTAGCGAGGGTGGCTGACACCCGGGGCGGTTTGCTGCTGTGCACCCTCCCCCCCCCCCCGGGTGCAGCACGGCACACCCCCCCCCTCGGCTCGCGCATGCACCCCCCTCTGGAGTGCATTCTTACCAAAGGGGGCGGGTGGGAGGGCTGCTCTGCCCTGAGTACATGTCGCTGGGAGCTGTGTGGGCTCTGCTGGTTCCCTGCTCTCTCTGTCCCGGAACAGGAAGTAACCTGTTCTGGGGCAGAGAGAGCAGTGAACCAGTGGAGCCGACACCCCCCCAGCGGTGTGCACCCGGGGCAAACCGCCCCACCGCCCCCCCTTCCTATGCCACTGCCTCAGGTACAAACTTAGATTGTGAGCCCTCCTGGGACAGAGAAATATCCAGAGTACCTGAATGTAACTCACCTTGAGCTACTACTGAAAAAGGTGGGAGCAAAATCTAAATAAATAAAAGTTGAAATCATTGTCAGTTGTTGTCCTATTTTCTGTCTGACGGCAAACTGTGAATATGTTCAAGAACTGATGTAAGAATGTCCTATGTATGGAAACTCTTCAGTCCTAAGGCCAGACAAGCAGACTATCAATTCAGTGGACTGTCATGCCAGTAGAAAATTTTCCACTGGATGTCCAGCAGTCTGTTGTGATAGAGACATATGTCTGTTTACCAAGAATTGCAACCAGCTTCAGCCTCATCTCCGCTTCAAAGTGACCGAACTCATCACTCTTCTGTTTGACTGGAGACTAGTAGCCAGTTCAACAAGCACAGGCAACTCTAAGGTTCTCATAAACTGTATTTGAGGAACCCTACAATTTAAGATGAGATGATCCCACTGTTTGTGTGATGAGGTTTGGAATTGCAGAATCCTGTTCCAAGTTTTGCTGTTTCATTTGGTTTACTGAGGAATCACCATTTAGGTCTCTCTGCCACTTTTACTTTGTCCTTTTAACTACATGCAGCAGACGTAACTAGGTAAAAGTTGTAAAAATTGGTAAAATTATTACTTCAGTTAAATACCCATCATACCTACCTTACATGAACCTTATTCCACCACAATAACACCTTGTATTTGTTCATACCGGAAATGGCGAACGCCTCTACGGTAATATGTAAGCCACACTGAGCCTGCAAATAGGTGGGAAAATGTGGGATACAAATGTAATAACAAATAAATAAATAAATAAATAAAATAAATAAAGGTAAGGTTTTGCCTGTATTTCTTTACAAGCAAAAGTAACAAAACTTTTATTTAAGTACAGTAACTAGTTACATTTACGTAGTTACTATCCAGCTCCAGCTCATTTTCGAAAGAGAAGGGCACCCATCTTCCGACACAAATCGGGAGATGGGCGGCCTTCTCTCAGGGCCGGCCAAATCGGCATAATCGAAAGCCGGTTTTGGCTGGCCTCAACTGATTTCCGTCGCAGGGACGGCCAAAGTTCAAGGGGGCATGTCGGCAGTGTACCGAAGGCAGGACGGGGGCGTGGTTAACAGATGGCCGTCCTCGGCCGATAATGGAAATAAGAAGGGCGTCCCTGACGAGCATTTGGCTGACTTTACTTGGTCCCTTTTTGTTCACGACCAAGCCTCGAAAAGGTGCCAGAACTGACCAGAGGACCACCGGAGGGAATCAGGGATGACCTCCCCTTACTCCCCCAGTGGTCACCAACCCCCTCCCACCCAAAAAAACTAATTACAAAACATTTTTTTCCAGCCTCTATGCCAGCCTCAAATGTCATACCCAGCTCCATCACAGCAGTACGCGGGTCCCTGGAGCAGTTTTTAGTGGTTACTGCAGTGTACTTCAGGCAGGTGGACCCAGGCCCATCCCCCCACCTGTTACACTTGTGGTGGTAAATGGGAGCCCTCCAAAACCCACTCGAAACCCACTGTACCCACATCTAGGTGCCCCCTTCACCCTTTAAGGGCTATGGTAGTGTACAGTTGTGGGTAGTGGGTTTCAGGGGGGGGTTTGGGGGCTCAGCACCCAAGGTAAGGGAGCTATGCACCTGGGATCAATTTGTGAAGTCCACTACAGTGCCCCCTAAGGTGCCCAGTTGGTGTCCTGGCATGTGAGAGGAGACCAGTGCACTACTAATGCTGGCTCCTCCCACAACCAAATGGCTTGGATTTGGTCGTTTCTGAGATGGCTGTCCTCGGTTTCCATTATAGGCGAAAACCGAGGCCGGCCATCTCTAAGGTCAATCTAAATGTTGAGATTTGGCCAACCCCGACCGTATTATCAAAATGAAAGATGGCCGCCCATCTTGTTTCGATAATGCAGGTTGCCCCGCCATTTCACGGCACCGTTCTTAGAGATGTGCGCCCTTATAGATGGGCGCCCCCATTCGATTATGCCCCTCCACGTGACACTGGTTAACCAGTTAGTATGCAGTAATGTAGCTGTGCTAATTGGTTACACAATAATGCCTACTCTCTGCCTCCTCTGTGAAAAAAATATTTAAAATGTTAGCGCCTGGTTTGCACTCGCAGATTCAGAACTTACTGCAGAATGCCTGTGTGTGTCCCACAGTAAGCCCTTTTAAACTGAAGTAAAAGGGCCCTTAAATTACTCAATAGTTGGTAACCCTGTATCTGTCATTATGGGGTATCAAATGTAGAGCAGAACGTCTGGATAAATCCAGCAAGGATTGCCAAGGAACATTCTTGAATGTGATTCAATCTGATATTCTATGCGCTGGAGCAGGGATTTTCAACCCAGTCCTTGGGGCACATCCAGCAGTCAGGTTTTCAGGATATCCACAATGACTATAAATGAGATTGATTTTTCATGTGACGCCTTCTTGGCATGTAAATCTATCTCATGCACAATCATTGTGTGTCTCAAGGACTGGGTTGAGGGCACTGCACTGGAGGACAGAGGGCTAGTAGCACAGTAGCCATATTGTCCTAGGGAAGTATGGACAGTAGGAGTTTTTACTGGCCAACTTGTAGGAATCTATGCTGTCTTGAAAGTTCATGTAGAGAGCAATTCTATAAATGGTGCAAAAGTCAAGCATCAAAAAACTGGGTGCTAAGCAAGTCTTCTACGATGGCAGGGTTGTGTGCCAAATCTGTTGTAGACTACTAGAGTAAGTCTGCATTTACATGCCAAACTTTAGGTGTGCACAGAACGAAGAAGGAAAGATCCTCACGAAGAAATGATGAACAGAACAGGGAGGAGATGTAGTCCAAAGCAAAAATGGCAAAGAACCTAGGTGCGCTGAAAAATGGCTTGCAGTAGTGTAGGCGCAGGTTATGGGCATGTGCCAATTCATTTTTTAGCACGCCTGTAAAAAAAGGCCTTTTCTTTGTTGCTGAAAATGGACGTTTGACTTTATTGTGGTTTGCATTGACAATAAAATACATTTGTCATCAAAAAAAATTAACACGGACAATGACAAAGTACATAAAAAGCTATTCACTATGTGCATTGGCATCAACATAATGGTATATCAATGTTTTTTTAAATGTATAGAATGCCCACGGAATGCCCATTTCCCACACCCATAGCCACACCTGTTTTGAACTTAGGCGCAGTTCATTACAGAATACACTTAGCGAGTTGTGTGTGTAAATTCTAATTATTGCCAATTAGTGTTCATTATTGCTTGTTAAGTCCTGTTATCAATGCTGATTAGCTTAAGTCAATTAAGTTACGCACATTGTTATAGAATACGCCTGGATTTCAGCACGGATCTCTAGACACGTTATATAGAATCCGGCAATATGCCCCTGACGTGTAAATGTCCAGCCCATGTTAACACCCTCTTTGCAGTTGCACACAAGAAAAATTAGGCACACAGTTTACAGAATAAGGGCATCAGTCAATTATGCACACAACTGCTAATTAATTAGTGCCAAATTGTGCTTCTTAAAGCCAATTATTGGTATTTATCTCCAATTATTAAGTGCCAATGTAGCATCAATTAGCTAATTATGCTACATGTATAACTGACCCTATTCTGTAACTGAGCATACATGTGTGCACCTAATTTAAGGCACCATTAATAGAATTTGGTGGATAGTATCTCTGTAAGCCTGGAAATAAACATCAACATTTATTCCAATATTAATTTAGCAACCTCTCTAAGGAGTTTCAAAATAATAAAGGTCTATAAACAGTAATTAGTGAAAACAGTGCAAAACCTAACATAAGAAACAGTCAAGGGAGCAGGTGCAGAATTATAAGCCTCTGTTGTTGAGAAAATTAAGGGTCAGAGAGCTAAGAACAAGAAAATAAATCAAAAAGTCACTGCTTGCTAAGATTCTTTATGTTGGGCAGAGACAGAAAAGGCTCTTTCTAAGCCTGGGGAGTGTCATTCATTTCCTGCCATAATTTTATACGAGGTAAAAAGATGCAGCCTTCTGTTTGTTCTAAAGAGAAAATAATTGAGTTTAAGGGTCCACTTTATTAATGAGTTTCTCTCACTTTGTATCTGTGCAGAAAATGCTGCCTTAAGGCAGCTGGCAATTTGATAAAGATTGATCCTTTTCTATGGGAGCGGGGGAATTAGTAACTAATTGTTGCTTTTATAAGTTGCCTTGGTTGTAGCAGATGTATGGTAAAAGCAGTTAGCTTAGCGGAGTTTAAAAACCGTTTGGATAGCTTCCTAAAAGAAAATTCCACAAGCCATTATTAAGATGGACTTAGGGAAAATCCACTGCTTATTTCTAGGATAAGCAGCATAAAATGTATTGTACTGTTTTGGGATCTTTCCAGGTACTTGTGACCTGGATTGGCCACTGTTGGAAACAGGATGCTGGGCTTGATTGAGCTTCAGTCTGTCTCAGTATGGCAACACTTATGAACTTGTAGACAGGGATGCTTCTCTGCCATTTTGGTAAAGACCAAGGTGTGGCTGTCAAGCAGGGGTTTATGAATTGTTACTGTACAGGCCCCTTGGTCACTTTCAGAGACTGAATGCAATTGAATATGAGGTGTGGGGGGGATTAACTTCCTGCCACCCAACCCCGCTGGGAAAACAATGAAGTGAAGTAAAGGGTCTAAACAGGAGGATTAAACTCCCTGCTGGAAAACAATAATGGGCTCTGGAAAAGGGCTCTGTACCACTTTAATGTATTTATTTACTCATCCATGTTAAATTTATGAATTGCCTTCCTGATTGTTGTGCAAAGTGGTGTACACCATTTTGCACTTTGGGACTGCTGCAGAAAAGTGTTAGGCTTTAGTGCACAATTTTGTGGATGCCCTGTGCAAAAATGGATATTGTGCACGAAGCCTAGTGCATGGAACATTTAAATCTGTGGTAATGAGGCTTTTGGCTATTCAGTGCAAATACAGAGAAGTGCACAGACCAAAAGTCTGAACACAGCACCAGGACTTAAATGCCAAATGTATGTGGATGCTTCCGAGTGGCATTTGCATATGTCTGAACATGGGTTGGAGTGCTATTTTATGAATGGTACCGTGCTGGTAAAGTTTTAACAACGGGCTCTGTCTCCGGGCATAGCCGGCCCTGACATTTTTTTTGGGGGGGGGGGGAATACATGCCTCTCTCTCCCCTCCCTTGTGCGGGCACGCTAGGCATACCTTTGCCGAGCCCCACCAGCCAATAAATGGACTGCCACCATTCTCTGCTGCTTGTTTCTGGCTCTGAGCAACATGATGGAACCTTCTTGCGCTTGCATGAAAAGTCCCAGCCTGATGCTCAGAGTCAGAAACAAGGAGCAGGGAGCAGCAGCAGTCTATTTACTTGGCTGGTGGGGCCAACATCACTGCCAGCAAAGTAAAAGAGAATTCAGGAGGGGGCCCAAGCCCACATTTTGGGAGTCAGTTGTTAAAGTAGCCATGGGGAGGCCTACTTTAACAACCGGCTCCCAAAATTCTTAAAAACTTAACAAACGGCTCTCGCGAGCCCTTGAGAGCCCGCTCCAGCACACCACTGGTACCATGTCAAGCTGCAGCTCTCCGTTTCCACAGTCCATCATTTCTCTCCATTTCTCCCCCTCCCATGTGGGTCTGGCATCTCTCACTTCCTCTCCCTCTTGTGGGTCTGGTGACTTTCTCTGCCCCAGTGGCAGTGATGAAAGCAGGTAGCCTCTGGCTGACAATGTTTATCAGAGGAGGCAGGATGTGGCAGAGGAAATGCCCTGGCAGAGCTGGCCACTATGACCAGAGGCTTATCTGCTTTCATTGCTGCCACTGCCAGTGTGAGTTTGGAAGACTGTGGGAGGGACAGAGGGATAGAGGGAGACGCCAGACCCCCAGGAGGGGGGAGGACAGGAAGTGAGAGATGCCAGATACACATGTGGGAATGGGAGGGGAGGGAGGGAGGAAAAGGGAGACATGCTGGGCTTGCAGGAGAGGGAGAAGAGAAACTAGACTTGGGTGGGAAGGGGGGCGTTGCTGGACCTGGGGAGAAGGTGGGGGGGGGGGGGGGGGAGAGACCTGGACCAAAAGGGGGGAAGAGAGGGAGAAAGATGCTGGAAGAGTTTTGGCCGAGCACTCGGCTATGCTGCACCTTTACAAACATAGTAACATAGTAGATGATGGCAGAAAAAGACCTGCGCGGTCCATCCAGTCTACCCAACAAGATAAACTCACATGTGCTACTTTTTGTGTATACCTTACCTTGATTTGTACCTGTCCTTTTCCGGGCACAGACCGTATAAGTCTGCCCAGCACTATCCCCGCCTTTCAACCACCAGCCCCGCCTCCCACCACCGGTTCTGGCACAGACCGTATAAGTCTGCCCAGCACTATCCCTGCCTCCAAACCATCAGTCCCGCCTCCCACCATCGGCTCTGGCACAGACCGTATAAGTCTGCCCAGCACCATCTCCGTCTCCCGCCACCGGCTTTGCCACCCAATCTCGCCTAAGCTCCTTAGGATTCATTCTTTCCGAGCAGACTGCTGTATTGGCTTTTCCAATATGACTACATACTGTTTGCTGATTTGAAAGATACCCCTGATGAAGACTGTGTTTGTCGAAACACGGCCCGTGTTCGGTTGTTTTATCAGCAACTTTTTTTTTTTTTTAAAGAATAGACTTTGGTCATCCTGGACATTTGGATTGGCTTTTTCTGCTTTTTTTGCTTTTGATTTGTGTGTTGGTGTGGAACTCATCAGTGCCCTTTGGGGTCTTGATAAATGTTTGTATCCCAAAAATTCTATGCACAGAATAACACTTCAGCACATGCCACTTTGAGCACAAGACATACCGTCCGCTGGTGCAGACCTGTGTGTGCGTGTGTCCGGTACACTCTCCCATATTAGCACACAATTGCTTTCTGCAGGGGCAATTTGCATATTATTTTGGTTAATTGCAATAAGGAGCAAAACCTTGGCATTATTTTTGCTTTATGGAATCCTGTGCTAAAAATTAGCGCATAGCTGCAATGAAAGGTTTCTTCTGTATGAGCCCACAGTCAAAACCCATATGGAGACATTGCTCCTGTCAGAAATTAAAGAAATGCAGTAACAATCAAAATGAAGCAATATATAAATACTAATATTAACAGCTAACAAGATCATTATGTAATATAGGGGCCCTTTTACTAAAGGACATTAAGCCCTAATGCACACTTATTGGCTGATGCTCATAACTACAGTGCTGTAAAATACCGCAGAACCAACGCACAAAAATGACTGCCTAAATGCTCAAAGTTAACAGTGTGCAAATGATATTCTCGCTGTGCAAGGGTGAGGAACATGCCTGGTGCATGTGCACAAGAGTTGTGCAGTAAGCAATGCTTTTGTTCACATGCCCATTCAAACCTTAAAGTGCAGGCACACATCGGCGCTGTTCTGCTCCTTAAATATAAGCTTTTCAAAATGTTTTTCACTTGAAAAGCTTATATTTAAGTGCAGAAAGCAGGCTTCCATTTTTGGTTTTACTTGGACTCGCACACATTTGTTCCTCATCACTGGCGCTCAGAGTCTTGCACAGGCTTCTTTTCTCGTTCCATTAAAATAAAAACTGGCAGATTTGAAAAGGAAAATCGTGAGATATCCCCTCTTCTCTGAGCATTGGGAGGGAATAACTAATGACCTCATTAACATCTCCTTGACTACATTTAAATGTAATTGTGCTGATCTTTGGTGCACATGTTGTTTCCTGCGTTAGAGCCTTTTGAGCATTCTGCGCACATTAATGTTGATGCTAGTCTGGCGCTAATCACCTGTAGCGCCGGTGTTAGGTTTTGAGCGTCAGCCCATCGATGGGGGGAAATGAGCTATCGCAAAAAACGTTAAAGTGTTTTGCAGTATTTTGCCTGTTTGCCATGTTAACTGGCTTGTTAGCTATTAATTTTTTTTTTCTAGGGGATGTGTCATGGGTAGAGAGTGTGTTATAAGCAGAGTGGGTGTGGAAGAGTTAACCAGCTAGCTCTAACACGGGGTTAATGTGGAAGCACTAGTAAGTGCTCCTGAATTAACTTTTTGCAGGTACCGCACACTACTAACATCAATACATGACCCACAAAAAAATGTTGGAAATTTGTTTTTAAATGGAGACTGCTTTAAAAACCTGCTACATAAAATCTGACCATAGCAGTACCTAGAGTGGGGTGATGGGTATATTCCACCCTAGGTGCAGGCAGTAAAAGGGGGGGGGGGGGGTGCATCAAGCAGTCACAGTCTACATGGGCTCTGCTAGTCCCCTGTCGGCTCTGCTGGTCCCCTGCCCTCTCTGACATCAACTTCCTGTTCTGGGGCAGGGGACCGACAAGAGTCGACAGCTGTGCGGCCCGCATAGACTGCAGCTCTATGACTGTTCAGTGCACCCCCTCTTAATGCTTGGGGGGGGGTCGGGTGTGATGTGACTGGAGCAGAAGGGTGCTCCGCCCTGGGTGGCAACCAAGCTTGGGACACTGGTCCCACATTAGCATGTGCTATGTGCTGATTGGGCTGGTGTTGGCATGTGTTTTTGACGCACACGCCGAGGCCCCCTTTTACCACAGCGGGTAAAAGGGAAGTCTTTTTTTTTTTTTTTAAAGCAATGGCCGTGTGGCAAACGAAGCACTTGCAGCACGGCCATTTTTTGGGGGGGGGAAGCCCTGACCGCCACCCATTGAGGTGACAGTAAGGGCTCCCGTGCTAACCCAGCAGTAACCAGGCACCGTGTGCCACTGCCCGATTACCGCCGGGTACACACTGGCGCTACAAAAAGAAATATATTTTTGGAGCAGTGGATATGATGGGATGCTGCGGATGGGAAGTACCGCTTCGCTCCTTTTCTCTCGCGGCACCTTATGCCTGGAATAGACTTCCTGGACCTATACGTCTAGCTCCATCTCTACCTGTTTTCAAATCTATGCTGAAAACCCACCTTTTCACTGCTGCTTTTTAGCTCCCATTACTTCCCTCACCTGTAACTGTCTTGTCTGTCTGTATTATGTAGATTGTAAACTCTTTTGAGCAGGGACTGTCTCTTTGTATCAGGTGTTCAGCGCTGCGTGCGTCTGGTATATATGTATATATATATATATATATATATGTATTGGTAGCGCTATATACAAATGCTAATAATAATAATAAAAGCTGGTAAATACCAACAGCTACAAATGCAGGCTGCTAATAAGCATAGGAGCCGACTTTTCAAAATGATTGGAGGTGCTAAACCCAAAGGAAACTTCCCCTTCTTAGAGACAGTCAAGGAGTTTACCCAGTATTGGAGCACTCTCAAAATCACAGCAGACGACTTCTTTTAAAACAGCAACAACACCACTAAACTCTTTCCCCTCAATCAATACAATCTGCCCATCTGCAGGAGGCACATGCAATGCAGCCCTCTGGCTGTTGCCGCTTTCGGGCCAGCGCTGGAAATTAGAGACGCTCCCTGGGAGGCAGCGTCCGCCTCGCATTAAAGGGTTTCCCTCCGTCTCGCCGCTTCACTTGGTCTCCGGCCGGGGGAGTCGCGGGACGGTCGGGGCTGCTTCTCTTCCACATGCTCCTCCGCCGCTGCCTTCGCGGATCGGGCGGCGAGGATGATGGAGCCGTGAGGCGTGCGAGCCGGGCCGGGGGAGGAGGAGGGCACTGCAGCGGGTCGGGGAGATGGAACTGGCTAAGGCGCCCGGCCACAGCTCGGAAAGCACCCGGGATGCCGATCGCCAGCTGCGGCTGCGGCTCTGTGTGCTCAACGAGATCCTGAACACGGAGCGGGTCTACGTGGGAACCCTGCACTTCCTCCAGTCCGTGAGTATCTGTTTCCCCGGAGCCCGATCCGCACAGACTGACGGGGGTCACGGGAGCCCCCCCCCCCCCCCCCGTGGTAGGCAGCAGCATCAGTGAGAAGAGTCTGGGCTGGCGGAGAAAGGTGGGCTGTTCGGACCCCTCTCCCCTAGGGCAGACCTCTCCCCCCCCCCAGGGCAGAGGACGTCCTCTCCCCTCAGGGCAGACCTCTCCCCTCCTCCAGGGCAGAAGATGCCCTCTCCCCCCCTCCCAGGGCAGAGGATGCCCTCCCCCCCCCAGGGCAGAGGACGTCCTCTCCCCTCAGGGCAGACCTCTCCCCTCCTCCAGGGCAGAGGATGCCCTCTCCCCCCTACAGGGCAGAGGATGCCCTCCCCCCTCAGGGCAGAGGATGCCCTCTCCCCCCCCCCCCCAGGGCAGAGGATGCCCTCCCCCCCCCCAGGGCAGAGGACGTCCTCTCCCCTCAGGGCAGACCTCTCCCCTCCTCCAGGGCAGAGGATGCCCTCTCCCCCCCCCAGGGCAGAGGATGCCATCCCCACCCCCAGGGCAGAGGACGTCCTCTCCCCTCAGGGCAGACCTCTCCCCTCCTCCAGGGCAGAGGATGCCCTCTCCCCCCCCCAGGGCAGAGGATGCCCTCCCCCCCCCCAGGGCAGAGGACGTCCTCTCCCCTCAGGGCAGACCTCTCCCCTCCTCCAGGGCAGAGGATGCCCTCTCCCCCCCCCAGGGCAGAGGATGCCCTCTCCCCCCCCCCCAGGGCAGAAGACGTCCTCTCCCCTCAGGGCAGACCTCTCCCCTCCTCCAGGGCAGAGGATGCCCTCTCCCCCCCAGGGCAGAGGATGCCACGAGTCAGCTCTGGGGGTGTCGGTGGGTACTGAACACCCCCCCCCCCCCCGCCAATACTGAGTGTCTAGGAAGGGTAACTTGTACTGTGTTTGGCACCCTCAATCAGTTTGAAATATTGGCGCCGATGCTAGATGCCCCCCCCCAATCAAGTTGCCCCCACTCCCACCCTACAATCACTAGCGGAAAAGGAGCATCCATTAAAATAGAAAAAAATGTTAAAAGTGTCAGGCGAATCTTCACTTCTAAAGTGTTTCCTTCCTTTTTTAACGAGTCTTTCGTTATGTGTGAGCAGACAGGTTCGTTTTCATTATAAAGAAAATCTCCATTTAATCTTGATCTTCTCTGTGTTAAAGTGAGCTGCCTTTTGCTGTTGGGGTGGGGGGATTATGATTTTTTGGTGAGCGCAGGATCTCTTCTAATTGGCCGGTGCCTGGTGGCAAACAAATAGTTAAAGCTGCGGTTCTGAATCTGCGCTCGGAGCCGGAGGACTGAGCAGCAGCAAAGTCAAGCTGACCAAAGTGATCGAGCACATAAAGGAGGAAGCGGAGTCTGTAACATCACTTCATGAAATACATGTAATATCAGCTGGAAATTTTACAGCACAAAATCACTTTTAATGGGGATCCACCTGTCCCCACCCCACGGGTCAGACCCGCGACTGTAGCCCCCAGTTCGCGATTAGCTCAGGGGCTCGTTGCTCCATATAGCGTTAGAGTCATCAGGGTTTTTAAAAAAGCTGCAAACATTTTGCAACCATGAACTTCACGTGCAACAGAGGCTCCAGGGCTCGATGCAATGGGCGCTAGAACTGTGCAAGCAGAAGCCTAGTGGAAATGCTGTGCCTTTCTTTGTGTGGAGTCTGGCTGCTTGGCGGGTTCTCCCTCCTCTCGAGAGGGTTTGGTTTCTGAGCACGGATTGCTCTGCACCTCTCTCGCTCAAACTCCTTCCTCTGGCTTTTGTCCGCGCGGTTCTTAAGATTCACCCGAGTGGAAAAGAGTCTTAAAAAACAAAACAAAATAAAAACTACCGACGAACGAGAAAGGATGTGGTGGTTTGATGAGCTCTCCAACTCTTTTCTTTCCCTCTCGTTTCTCCTACCTAGAAATACTCGTCTCTGACTTTTGAACACTTGCTATTAACGTGTCAAGATTCAGGACATTAAAGTAAAATCGCACAGCAAAAGCGGAAAAAGTCCCCCCAGTCCTAAATCCTGAATCGGAATTAGCGCTACGGGCGGCTTCCTACCGACTACTAGGGCTGTAGTTTTGACACTTTGAGCGTGTGCTAAAAGATCTGTATTTACCATTTATGTAATAACTTTTGGCATTGTGAATGTTTTCATGACAACATTGCTAACTGAAATAGGAATGAATGTGCTTTTTCTTTGCAAGTCAGGGCTTAATACAAGTTCCAGCCATTGGGAGAAACCGCAATTTACAGTATAATGCTACTCAGTAGAGGCCTGGCTGGCTCTCAATCAATGTTAATTTAACATGGGTAATATTATAGACAGTAAGTGTTGGAAGAGTCTGGTCCCATGCATCCTAGCAGGATCCCACCAGTGCTTTGCATTTGGGGTGGATAGAGGGGGAGGGTTGGCTGTGGGGGGGGGGGGGCAAATGTGGCAGGGGAGGGTCAGCAGCGTGGGGGGTGAAAGCAGGGGGGCCAGCTCTAAATCTGCAGGGGCCCATGCCCCCGTGGCCCCACCTAGCTAAGCCACTGGTAGAAATCATTCCTCTTTTGCCACACTGGTGCACCGATGCTCTGAACCAAACACGGGCGTTAAGAGGCCGTTAGCACTGGATTAGCACCTGCATGAGGGCCCCTTTTACTAAGCCGAGTAGGTGCCTACACGCACCCAGTGAGTGCCAAATTGGAGTTACCGCCCGGTTACCGCATGGCCCTCGTGGTAATTTCAATTTTGGCGCGCATCTGCTACGCGCGTCTGAAAAATATTTTGTATTTTCTGGTGCGCGTCCGGCATTGGACGCGCATAGGTCATTACCGCCCAAATTCTCTACTGCTATGTCTATGGCTGGCGGTAAGGTCTCAGACCCAAAATGGACGTGCGGCAATTTTGATTTTGCCGCACGTCCATTTTTGGCAAAAATTTTCAAAAAGGCATTTTTTGTAGGTGCGCTGAAAAATAATTCTGCGTGCACCCAAAAACACGCGTCTACACTACCGCAGGCCATTTTTCAGTGCGCCTTTGTAGAAGGACTCCTTAGTGAGTGCAGAATGCTCAGAGGCTCTTGCGCAGGAGACGATGAGCGCTCAAAACATTAGCGCAAATAGATGTTAATGAGGTAATTCCCTCCCAATGCTCAGAGAACAGCGCACAAAACAAAGTCAGCTTGCCGTTAAAAATGAACGCCAGCTCAAAGCAGGCTTTAGGGTGTTTGAAGAGAGTATTTCTCATGATTATTTCTTTAAAATCCACCAGATTTTATATAATTTGGAAGTCCGTGCAACTCCCTAAACTATCATGCCAGTGTGATAGCAGTTAATGCGCTTGTGAATTAATGCACACTATCATGCCAGTATGATAACAGTTAATACGCACGCTTTTACTAAGGCATGGTAGACCTAACACAGGCCTACCACACACTAAACGAACATTATCATGGGACATGTAGTTCCCTGCTCAGCATGCACTAATCCCGCACTGGAAAACATTTTTTTCCAGCACGGGAGGTGTGCCCATGGGTGGAGAGGCTAATTGGATAGTGCAGGCACATTACTACTACTACTACTTGACATTTCTAGAGCGCTACTAGGGTTACGCAGCGCTGTACAAAATAAACAAAGAAGGACGGTCCCTGCTCAGAGGAGCTTACATTACCGCACGCTACCCGATTAGCACGGAAGTAGCACGGAAGCCCCTCCCGCCTCCTAAATAGGTGGCAGTAAGGGCTCCCATGGTAATGGCCACGCAGTAATGGGAAAATTAGCATATGGCCATTACAGAAAAAACGGCAAGACGGCCATTTTACTGCCATGCTAAAAGTGGCCATAGCACACAGAAAAGCCACATTCTGATACCAGCGCCGGCCACTTTTTAGTCGGCTTGGTAAAAGGACCCCTTAGTGTGGGAAAAAAACAGGCTACTGCAAAAAGCATTAAAACGCCCTTGATACGCGTTAAAGCATTTTGCATTATTTTGCCTATTTCTGCACGTTAAGCCTGTGTAAACTATTTTTTTTTTTTTTTAGAGGGGGCTTATCATGAGCATTTCCACATTATCCAGCTAGCTCGTTCGCATTAGTGGGCACTAACTGAATAATGCAGGGTTAATCCAGGAGCGGCGGTAAGTGCTCCATGTTATTTTTTTTGCAGGTGTTGCACGCTGAGAACATTAGCGCATGACCTGAAAAAAAAAAAAAAGAAAATGCCCGACTTTAATACTGTGGTAAATCTGGGCTTAGTGCACAGGATCCCTTTTATATTAATTGTGCATAATAACGGATGTGCTGATAATTGCTTAGCGCACTTCGGTAACTACGCCCCTGTGTGTCTCTTCTTACCCTTCTGGAGGCTTTCAAGTACGACTTGCTAGTCTAGGCAGCAGGCTGCTTTGGCTACACTCCCACAGGCCGATGCTCAGAACTCCCACGGTAAGCCAACAGCGCAGGAACCATATCGCAATAACAGCGCAGAAACCTAGTTGGCCAATGCTCAAAGGAAATTGTATTTCCAATTATATGCATGCTGTAAAAGTGAAAGCAAGGGGGAACGTGCTTAGCGCATACACAAAAAAGCTTTGCAGCAAGTTTAGTTCCTGTACACATGCGCCTGGCAAACACGAACATAAACCTCACACTGGTGTCTGTTCTCTGCATCTTTAAATATAAGCGTTTATCTTTTTTTTTTTTTAACTTGGAAGGCTTATATTTAGACGCAGGAAACAGGCAACAATGTGTGCTTTCACTTTTATGCTTGCTACGATTCGTACATTCGTTTCTCACTACCTGCTAAAAAAACATTCTCCTAATTGTATAAGAGCTATTCTATAAACTGCACCTAACTTTGGGCCCTGTTTACTAAGCAGCGTTATAGGCACGCTGATGTTTTTAACGCGCGTTAACCATGTAAGGGCCTACAATATTCCTATGGGTGCCTACACAGCACATGCTAATTTTGTGCATGCACTAAAAACGCTAGCGCACCTTAGTAAACAGAGCCCTAAATGTAGGCGAGCTAAAAACACTTAACGCACCTTAGTAACATTGTAGATGACGGCAGAAAAAGACCTGCACGGTCCATCCAGTCTGCCCAACAAGATAAACTCATATGTGCAACTTGATGTGTATACCTGACCTTGATTTGTATCTGTCATTTTCAGGGCACAGACCGTAGAAGTCTGCCCAGCACTAGCCCTGCCTCCCAACCACTAGCCCCGCCTCCCACCACCGGCTCCGCCACCCAATCTCGGCTAAGCTTCTGAGGATCCATTCCTTCTGAACAGGATTCTTTTATGTTTATCCCACGCTTTTTGAATTCCGTTACCATTTTCATCTCTACCACCTCCCGCGGGAGAGCATTCCAAGCATCCCGCGGGAGGTGGTGGAGTTAACAGGGCTATTTAAGTGCTACTTTTTTTGGTGCCATTTATAGAATTCACCCCTCTGTGTCCAGGTGAACATTTCTAGATTGATGAATGCAGTGGGCGCTGGGGACAGTATATTCTCAAAGAAGTTGATATTTGGTGGTTAAGAGGATTGAAAATGATAATCAGGACTTTAAACTGAATGCACCATTTTATTGGTAGCCAATGTAAACTTTTCAAAATCGGAGTTATGTGGTCAAGTTTAGATGCACCTCTCAAAATTCTAGCCACCAACTGTAATGGCTTCAGCAGATGCCCTAACAAACCCCAAAACAGAGAATTACAGTAATACCTCGTTTTTCGTTGACGTTGGTTTTCGTCGGTTTGGATTTCGTTGATTTTTTCGATGAGAAATTTTTCTCGGGTTTCGTTGGTTGCCTCGGATTTTGTCGAAAAAGAAGGACGTCCATCTCCCAATTTGTATCGGAAGATGGACGTCCTTCTCCTAATTGCCTCGGTTTTCATCAGTTTTGGATTTCGCCGATTGTTTTCGGACGGATTATCGACGAAAACTGAGGTTTCACTGTAAATCATTTGGGTGACCGAATTTGGGTGACCTTTATAGAATCTGGGGGTGAATGTGCAAAATGTTACTGCACTTTAGTAAAACAGGTCCTGTATTATTGTGGCTGGTGTGTGCTGAATTCAGAAAATGATTTTCTGCTAGGGGTAAATTTTTTCAAAAATGTGAAATATATTTAAAAACTAGTAAAAGAGGCCCGTTTCAGAGCAAATGAAACGGGCGCTAGCAAGGTTTTCGTCGCCAACACCCCCCCCCTCCCTGGCCAACCCTTTCGTTGTTCTGCCATTGCTCCGCCCCCAATGTCGTGACGTTTGACGCGAGGGCGGGGCCCGGAGTGATGTCCCACCCCTCTCCGCCTCCCTGCCTCCCTCCCTGCCAACCTGTTCGTTGTTCTGCCATTGCTCCGCCCTCGAGGGCGGGGCCCGGAGCGATTTTGGTGGCTTCACCACCACGAACCTTCAACCTTTTTGAAGGAAGTCAGGGATTGGCTTCACTGACGTCAGTGTCCTCAGAATGTTGAGGGTGAGTTTTATTATAGTAGATAAGAAGTACGATATAGGTCTTGTTTATTATGAATGTTCTGCAGTTTTGTGCCCGTAGGTGAATGCTTAGTAAAAGCGGCCCACGAGAAAAGCCTTGTAAGCCAACTAACAAACCCTGCCTGCTTTGGTTCAGTGGCAGCTGTGCAGCAAGACAAAAGTATCTCTTCTACTTGAAGGCCTTTTTAATGAGTAACAGCAGGGTGAGGTCTTGGAGTTGAGCTTCACAGATGTTCTTTAGCCAAAGGATGCCTCTATTTTTGGTGGCTCTCATCCTGCTGCTGTTCCCCTGTTGCCCGCACAATTTTGTAAACTTTTATTGGCTGATTCCTTGCAGATTGGTGGTAGAAATGTTTCCTAAGTGGCCTCTGTACTGCAACAGGCACTCAAGGAAGAAGGGGACCCACTTACTGAGGTGGGTTCCCCTGTTCCGGGGCCCGTTCTGAAATTGTTGGTTGGGGGCTTCTTAATCTGAACTTGTGCCACTGATCCAGACATCAGTTTAAGGGTTTTCAGAGGCTCAACCTAGGTCTGATTTCTGTTCCCATCATAAGCTTGCTATTAAAATTGTGGACTGTGCTTGCTAGAACTTCATTAAGACTAGAAAAACATGTAACGTTAGGAATTATGATATGTCTGTTTCCTTATTGCAGTTGTGTAGATGTAGAGGCAAAGGAATTTAAGCAGAATTAAAGGCTCCCTGTAATTTTAAATGTAGTTCTGCAGTTTTTAAATGAGGGAAAGAATCACTTTCCTCCCCAATAGTGCTTTTTATTATTATTATTATTATTATTTTTCCATATTATTTATATACTGGCTTTCTGTGGTACAATTAAAGCGTTTTACCTATTGCATTCAGGAACTTTTTCTCTGCCCCTAGTGGGCTCGTAATCTAAGGGGCGCATTTACTAAGCTGTGGTAAGCAATAATGTGTGCTTATCTCCGGTTTAAAAAGCAGTACCGCAGGGCGCGCTCAGGTGTCCCGCAGAAATTTCGGGATCAGTGTACACTACCCACATGCTAAAAAATAAATCATTATTGTGTGGGCATTGCAGTGCACTAACTGATCAGCGCGGGATTAGCACGCGAGCCCTTACCACCTACAAAATAAGTGGCGGTAAGGCTGCACATGCTAATGACCGCGTGTTAATGAGGAAATTAGTATGTGGGCATTATTGGGAAAAATTATAAAAAAATCTGCTTTTTACTGGCAGCGCTAAAAATGGCCTCAGCGTGTGGGAAAGAGCCGCATTGGGGCTACCGCAGGCTGGAGCTCTTTTACTGAGGCGCGCCAAAAAATGGCCTGCGCTGGTGTAGGTGCATTGATTGGACGCACACAGGTCCATTTTTCAGTGCACCTGCAAAAAAAAGGCCTTTTTTTGCCGAAAAGTATTTTCTGCCGCGCGTTTTAGATGCACGTCAAAATTAGAATTACCACCCGGGGAGGGCGATAGTTCTAATTTGACATGCGTTGTACACGCGTAGGCACCTACGCGTCTTTGTAAATGGAGGGGGGGCCCCTCTGTTTGCTAAAAGGGTCCCTAAGTTTTTTTTTTTTTTTTTTAATTGTATCTGGCACATTGAAGTGTTAATTGACTTGCTCAGAGTCATTTGAGCTCTGCTGACAGTATCTATCACCACAATAGCTTCCTGAGAGGTTGGCAGAGAAATCAGAAGGCGGGGCAATGAAAAGCCCCCAAACTGAGAACTGCCCAGTAAATCACTTCCCTTCCCCCCTCCATCCCAAAGCCTCTAAACTCTTGGCTAAGTTAAGATGCTCCTTTTTAAAGCTTCTTTCATGAGATCACACAGGAAGTCAGTGGCAGAACTAGGAACGGAGTCCAGAGGAATGTTCAGAAGGGCTGGACGGGGATTCAGAGCTCAGTGGTTCCCTTCCCTCTAACCGCTGGCTCACATCAGCTCCTTACTTAGATTTAAAGTCAACACTTGCTGATTGAAACCCAGAGTGTTTTGCTCTCTCATCAGCAGTGTATAAGTATCTTCTTGTAAGGCATGTGCCACAGGATACAATAACCACATCATACACTGAAACCAGGTTCAGCTCTCTGTGTAATTTTGTTCTATAGCCGCAGGTCACAAGGTTTGCTTTTCTGAAAGCTGCTCCACCCCAAGTCACCATAGGATGTTGTTTTTCATAGTCTCCAGTACAGGGTGGAAGATAGTCAGTCTCTCTCTCTCTGTTCTGCAGAAGCACGAGCAAGCGGGTGTGAGACAAACTCCTGTGGCATCTTCCTCTTTAGATTATTCATCCTCAGTTCTAGTTTTAAAGCCTCATTTACTGGCAATGAACTGGTTTTGCAGGGTGCAAAATTTGCCATATGGTTTGTTGAAAAGTGTTTTCTTTTCACCAGAGAGTTTAGAATGACTGAAATGTCTTTTTGCAACACCCTGCCTGGGGCATTGAGCCTCTGAGAGACCCCTACATTCGGGGGTCAAAGCAGTAAAGTGTGAGAGGCTTTGTGCAAAGTCTAGTGCAGCTCCTGACACGGTGAGCTGCAGCCACCGCCCGATGCTAAAAGGTGTTTGCGCACAAGCAAACTGCGTAATTATGTCAGCACACACCTCACTTAAATCCTGTATACTGCAAGGTTACCACAATCAACGTCTCGGCCTTTTCTGAAGACCATTACCATTCTGGTCTTCATGCACAGACACGCAGACGTACATGGACATTACAATGTAGGTGTCCAGGCCAGACGTGTGATATCTGAGAACACAAGATTGATGTCCCCCCCCCCCCCCCTCTGCCAGTTTAAGCCTATGTTACCTGAAACTTACCCTCTTGCTTTACATTGAGTTTCATCCCTTCTCAATGATTCACTTTTGCTGACCCCCTTCCAAATTCTAGAGAAGCTGTGGATAAAATAACTCCCCTATTGGTTCCATCCAGAGTTGGCTGCACCTTTCCCCCTTTCTTCTGTACACCGCCTCCCCGGGTTCTATATTTGGGTGCCCAGATTTGGGTGCTCTCCTGAGATGTGCATTCAGCTTAATTGGCTAATGAGCTATTAGCGTACAACGGAGAGGGTCAAAGTACACAGCAAAGCAATCCAGAAAAGAAGCACAACGGGTTCTCAAGAAAAGATACAAGTGTGCTTTATTAGTGGCCCAACATGGGCTGTGTTTCAGTGTAAAACAGCGTCTGCCTCAGGGGTCGATTCAACAGGACAGCACAACTATTAATATTCAGAGAGTTATCAATCCACTCTTAGAATGGTGAACCACAACTTGATACGCGTCAAGTTGTCTGTTCACCGTTCAAAGAGCAGATTGATAGCTCTCTTTGTATTATTAGTTGTGTTGTCCTGTTGAATCGACCTCTGAAGCATTCATTGTTTTACGCCAAAACACGGCCCATGTTGGGTCGTTAATAAAGCACACTTGTATCTTTTCTTGAGAGCCCATTGTGCTAATGTGCTATTAACCATCAATAATTGGATGCTAAAACCAACTATTGACGTAAATTGGCACTGATTAAGATTTATGCATGCATCCGGCTGAGCGCTATTCTATAATGCTGGATTTCTAAATCCCATAGCGTTCAACCCAGGAGGGGGGTGGTGGCCCTGGGAGGGCATGGGTAGGTCAGGATCGTTCCCAAAAGTTGTGCGCAGTATTATAGAGTAATGTGTCAGCGCACTCAACATGAGTGCCAGGATTTACACCAGGTTTCAGCAGGTGTAAGTCTGATACGCAGAGAATTGCGCTAAGCACTATTCTGTAAAGTGCTATAGACTAGCATTTAGCACCGATCTTTTCCGGCGTCCATTTGCGAGCAGCATTTACAGAATTCTCCCCTTACTGCAGTACAGTCCCGATTATCTGACCTTTGCCGATCTGATCATTTGACGTATCCGACAGACCCCCCCCCCCCCGGTGACATCACTGCATTGCCGTTAAGAAGCGCGCAGCTTCTCTTTCCGCTTTCCAGAGTGGCACAGAGAGAAGTTTTGCATCTGAGAGAATTAGTTTCGAACCCAGGACCCTACATTTACTGCAAAATAGCACTGTTGTGGCATGGGGTTACCACTGTTTTCCATATTATTCGATTTTTCACTTACATCTGATAAGCGTGACTTTACTGTATATATAAACATTGTAAAGCAAAAACAAAACAAATCAAAACCACACACACACTGCAGCAGGATATAAATAAGCCAAACAGTGCATTTTGTGTTCATTGCCAGCTCTAGTATGATTAAAGGAAGAGCTAATCACTATAAGCCACAGGACATCTGCAGCCTTTTTACATTTTGTCTCAAATCAAGGAAGGGATCATAATAGGCAAGCCAGATTCTGTATATGGCACCCCTCCAAGATGTGTGCTCCACTAAATCATCTAATGAGCCAATCGGTGCCCATAATTGGGTGCTATTTGGCACCAATTTGAATTTGCACGCGCTTGTGGCTACATGCTATTCTATAACAACGCGCACCTAAATTCCGTAGTGCGCAACCCAAAAGGGGGTTATGGCCATGGGAGGTGAATGGACGGGTCAGGGGCATTCCTAAATTTTGTGCAGTCTTATAGGATACGGGGGATGTGCGCCCAGATTGGGTGCTGGGAATTGCATCTGGTTTCAGCAAATTTGGGCGCTGAAATCAGCACGCAATGCTATCCTATAATGGACGCTCATCTTTGTGTTCTCATTTTTTTTTTTGCGGTGCTGATTTTTCAGCGCCAGTTGCCATTTACTGAATCAAGCTCTGAACGTTTAAACGCTGGCATTCGGTATAAAGTGAGATTACATTGATAGAAAGACTTGAGGTCATAGCATCCTTGAACAAAGTCAACCTCTGTCCTGAGTATTTTTGAAATGAAAAGAGGAAGAACGTGATATCTATACATTTCCCCAGCGTGGTCTGTTCCTGCTTAGTAAGATGTTGCCTTGTGGACCTTTCTACTGTGTGTTAACTTTGCTGCTGAGAGATCTTATGCTTTGTGGAGGTGGAGGAGGGGCGGGGTGGCCGTGTAGGTTTTAATTTTTTGTTTAGGGTGCAGCCGGTGACTTTTAGTGCAGGAATGGACGTGTTTTTTCCCCACGAATTAACACCTGTCCTGCAAATAGAAGTGTTTTTCAGAGTGTCAGTGAGGTCCCTCATTCCACTTAGTCCTATGATTAGTGATCTTGGCTATTTTTCAAGCAGGGGTCATTTTGGCAAACTATCGTATATGTAATGACCAGGGCTATCAAAGGACAAAGTGCCCTAGGCGGGGGTATGGAGGGGTCCTCTCTGAGGATCCAGTTAGCCTTGCTGTTCTGGTGTGCTCAGAGCGACTGATATATCTAAAACAAAGCCTGCACCCCATCCCCTCAATTCTATAAATGGCACCTACACTTAGGTTTGCAGTTGGGCAGGTGGTTATAGAATAGGATCAATTGTGTGTGTAACTTAATTAGCACTAAATTGGCACTTAATGATAAGTTTATTTATTTTATTTATTTATTTGTTACATTTGTACCCCGCACTTTCCCACACAAAGCAGGTTCAATGCGACTTACATAGTAGCAAGATTACAATATGTAGTGCAGAGAAAACGGCTAAGTTTAGCAGAGTAATGGGGATGTGTAGATAGGTAATATTATAACGGAGAGGGGGTAGAGGAGGTAGGAGAAGGTGCTAGTTTTAGGCTAGATTGAGATAGCCAGGAGATAGGGTCAGGGTAAACATAGGGAAAAATTGGAGGAGGCGTGGTCTGAGTCATTGCTGTTGTCGCAGGATCAGGTGATGAATAGGTGGAGTCGTAGGGTTAGGTCGTGGCGTTTGGATAAGCTTCCTTGAATAGATGGGTTTTCAGCGATTTTCTGAAGGGTAGGTAGTCTTTAATAGAACGAATGGGTCTGGGAAGGGCATTCCAGAGTTGACTGCCTTTGAAGGAGAAGTTGGAATCAAACGAGGATTTATACTTGAATCCTTTGCAGTTAGGGTAGTGCAGGTTGAGGTAATTTCGTGAGGATTGTGAAGTGTTTCTGGTGGGCAAGTTAATCAGGTCGGTCATGTAGCTCGGAGATTCTCCATGGATGATCTTGTGAATCAGCGTGTGGATCTTGAAGTTTATTCGTTCTCTAATAGGGAGCCAATGAAGCTTTTCACGAAGGGGTGATGCACTCTCAAATCGTGATTTACCAAAAATGAGTCTGGCTGCCGTGTTTTGGGCAGTCTGAAGATTCTTTAGGATTTGGGCCTTACAGCCTATGAAAATGCTGTTGCAATAGTCCACATGGGTAAGTACGGTGGATTGTGCTAAGTTGTGGAATGTTTTCAAGGGGAGATATGGTTTAACGCGTTTCAGTATCCACATCATGTTAAACATGATTAGTTGGTGATAAGTATTAATGATTGGCCTTAATAAGCACTAATTGGCAATAATTTGCAGTTACACATCTAACTGACTTACACCTCTATATAACCTGAACGCCTAATGTCTATTATGTGCAATTGGAGAAGGGGCATGGATGTGGGAGGGACATGTGCAGGTTAGCAGTGTGCCAAACAATTACGCACCATGTTATGGAATACTGCCATTTACACTCCTAACTACCAGGACTTAGGTGCAAGCGTTTTCACCAGCTTTTGAATTGGTGTAAATGTTCACGTCTAAAGTTAGGTGTGAAAATGCAGACTTACAGTAGCATTCTGTAACAACAGTTCCACGCAGAACTGCCATTATAGCATTCACACTCAGCTTGCATCATTCCGATTCCTAAATTCTGGTGCCGTTTCTTGAATTGACTCCCATATGTTTTGCTTCTCCCTCTCTCCTTCCTTTCTCGACTGTACAGACTACATTCCCAACACACACACAGTATTTTTTTTCTCTCCTTCCATTTCTTTCCTTCCTCCACACTCTCTTCCCCCAGTGCACAGTGTCTCCCGAACCGTGGCCTAGCTAGTCTCAGTCTTCACCTACTTGCCCCGAGTCAGTCTCCACTATTCTGCTCTCACCCCTGTCCTCTTCAAGCAGGCTCTCTTTACCTGCTTTGGAGGTTTGCTACCAGTCCTGCCTCTGCAGACACTGTCTTGTTTTCTTGTGGCTTGGCGTGGTTGTCTCTTTTAGTCTGAGCCACGCAATGTCTGAATTCCTACACTGTTCTCATAGCAGAGACAGGACACCATGGGGCCCAAACTGCTGGTGCCAGAAGAGAATGGGTGGCACCTAGAGGGCAAGAGCTACCCTTAAGTTCAGTGGGAGTTGCCACTGGATCCTAGACCTTACACTCAAGCACACTGCTGTGGCATTCTCTTATAGAGTGTGAGAACCCCAAATCCATTCCAGAATGCATTGTAGTTGTTTTAATAGATGTCCACAATGGTTATTGGTGACCCAGTGCTTAACCACGTCCTACGTTTTTCCATATGGAGTTCACACCAGTCTTCACAGCTGATATCCTGAGAGTTTGAGACAAAGAATGCTCTCTTCAATGTATACTCTGTTCTACTGGCTAGAAAACAGGTTGACTCAGAATTGCTGTGTCTGGTCCAAGTATCCATGTTAGGAATCATTTTCTTAATGTTTACCACTAACCTTGTTAAATGGCTCTCATTGGCTTTTTCCACCTTTCAAATCCTGTACGTGTAACAGGGCAGATGAGTTTCTTGTAATGTAAAGGGTCATGGATTTGATATACTACCAAAGTGTTTTACATTTATTACATACAGGTGCTTTCTCTAACCCTAGTGGGCTCACAGTCTAAGTTTTTGTACCTGGGGCAAAGGAAGGTAGGTGGCTTGACCAGGATTACAATCAGGGGCGTAGCCAGACCTCGACAGGAGGGGGGGGGCAGAGCCCAAGATAGGGGGGCACATTTTGGCCCGCCTCCACCCTCCTGCCGCCGCTCCCCCCCCTCCCGCCACTTTGAAGGTACCTTGGCTGTCGGGGGGAGGGGGGTCCCCTACTCCTGCCAGCTAAAGCTAAACAGGACAGGGCACCAGGCAGTGTGAGACTAGTGTGGGACAAGTACTTTAGCTGGCAGGGGTTGTGGACCCCCGCCAGCCAAACCGGGGGGCCCCAGAGCCAATTTGGGGGCCCAGACCCCCGTGGCCCCCCCGTAGCTACGCCACTGTTACAAGGAGCCACAGTGGGAACTAAACCCAGTTCTCCAGATTCTTAGCCCATTAGGCTATCCCTCCACTCTAATGACTTTACAAGATGGTCCATGCAGATAAAGTCACTGTTTGGGAACTATTTACCTCAGTGACAGGTATTTTGTCATCCAATCTCTTTATGTTTGACGTATACCACTGAAAGCTAGCATACTATAACACTTCTTGATTATTCTTGTGTTGTACCGATACATGGAATTGCTGCCGAATGATTCCATTGAAATGAAGATACTGTAGTAAGTCCTTCCTCGCATTGATCTCCATATATAGACCATTAAAAGCAGAAGCAGATCTGTTGTCTTGGTGGTGACTGCTTAGGACCTCCCAGCCTCTCCTTTGCTCATGCACCATATATGTTGACCATCTGCTAAGCCCATGGTCTTCACTCCCAGACTTCCAGGACTGCAAATAGATCAAGTTTTCAGGATATCCCTAATGAATATCGATCAATAGTATTGTTGCCGAGTGATTCCATTGAAATGAAGATACTGTAGTAAGTCCTTCCTGGCATTGATCTCCATATATAGATCATTAAAAGCAGAAGGCAGATCTGTTGTCTTTTATCTTAAATGGTGGTGACTGCTTAGGACTTCCCAGCCTCTCCTTTGCTCATGCACCGGTATGTTGACCATCTGTTAAGCCCATGGTCTTCACTCCCAGACTTCCAGGACTACTGATATATCAGGTTTTCAGGATATCCCTAATGAATATCCATGTGAGAGATCTGCATGCCTTCTATCTGCACTGTATGCAGATCTCTCCTATGCATATTCATTAGGGATATCCAGAAACTCCGACCTATTGTTGGCCCTTGAGGACTAGGATTGAAGACCAAGATTCTGAACCTTAATGTGCTTGTGCTGTGGAGAAAGTGTGATCTGTGTGTCTCCAGTGCAGTAGAGGAATATCCTGATGGTTAGTGCAGTGGCCTGAGAACCAGTGGCGTACCAAGGGGGTGGGGGCGGTCCGCCCCGGGTGCACGCCGCTGGGGGGTGCCGCGGTGCGCGCCTGCTCCTCCGAGTTCGCTAAACTTCGTTCGTTTGCTGCAGCTCCCTCTGCCCCAGAACAGGAAGTAACCTGTTCCGGGGCAGAGGGAGCTGCAGCGAACGAACGAAGTTTAGCGAACTCGGAGGAGCAGGCGCGCGCCGCGGCACACCCCCCCCAGTGGCGTGCACCCGGGGGAGGGTGTAATTTCGCTGGAGGGGGGGGGAGGTGTCATCTAGCGGGGGGGGGGGGGGGGGCGCATCGGCGCTCCGCCCCGGGTGCCATCCAGGCCAGGAACACCACTGCTGAGAACCAAGGGAACTAGGTTCCCACTGCAGCATCTTGTGACTGGGCAAGTCACTTAAACCTTCATTGCCCCAGGTACAAAATAAGTAGCTGTGTATAAAATATAAACCACTTTGATTGTAAACGCAGAAAGGCGATTATAACAAATCCCATCCCCTTTCCTCCTTGGACTAGAGAAGTCCTAGGCTGTGAAGCAAGGCTGCAGACAGCAAAGTAAAATCAGTTGAAGAAATCCAGCTTGAACTGCATACTCACTGAACACAAGGCAGTTTGCAAAATTGAGTTATCATAGTCATGGGGAGGGGGGGCATCAAATTCAAATGTTTCAGTCTGGACTTGAGAACACGTTAGATCAGGGATGTAGTAGTTCAGGCCTTGAGGGCTGCAAACAGGTCAGGTTTTTACCTCTAATGAATATAAATGAGATCAGTCTGCATGGATATGTAACCCTGGTCCTGCTGAAACAGTCCTGGATGCTGGCTAAGCTCTTAGGCACTCGGACCACGGCATACAAAAAGTAATGTCTCTACTGAGCTGGGCATGGGCCAGGGCTGGGCTAAATCCTGGTAGGCTGGGGGTTTTGTCGCCACCTTTGTCGCTTGACCACAGTGTGTGAAAAAACCCCACGCTTATTCCAAAGGTTGCTTTTTAATAAATGGTGACCTTTACTAATAGCAAAATCAACAGGAACTTTCAGCAACAGGTCAATTTAAGCAGTCATTAAAACTCGCATTCCTTAAGGGGGTAATCCCTCAAATTCAGTCTTGTTCAATGTTCACTAAGTGGCTCTTAACACTCCAGCCCACTCTTTCACCAGAGAAACGTCTCACTGGGCTTTTCCCCAGCTGATGGACTGATTCCAGGACCGGACCTCCTTGTCCGTCCTTCCCCCCAGAGGTGCGGTTCCTGTCACCCGCCTCTGGATTGAACAGGTCTCTTCCCTGTTCCATTTGCAGGAGGGGGGAGGTGGGTGTTTTCTCTCTCTCCCTTCCACTTCCACGGAGTCTTCTCACAGCAACCTCTACTCCTCAGCAGAAGTCAATTGCCAATTGCAGCCCCTGCTTCTGATGCCAGGCAGCAGTGGCGTTCCTAGGGGCGCTGACACCCGGGGCGGATCGCCGATGCGCCCCGCCCCCCCAGGTGCAGGGACCCCCCCCCCCCGTGCAGTTAAACCCCCCCCCTCCAGCAAAAGGACCCCCCACCCTGGCGAAAGAACCCCCTCCCCCCCGGGTGCACGCCGCTGGGGGGGGGTGCCGCGCGCCGGTCAGCGTCGTTTCTTTTCCATGCTTCCTCTGTTCTGGGGCAGAGGGAGCATGGAAACAAACGACGCTGACCGGCGTGCGGCACCCCCCAGCGGCGTGCACCCGGGGCAGACCGCCCCCACCGCCCCCCTCTTGGTACGCAACTGCCGGGCAGGATACCCCCCTCTCTCCCTCTCTCATAACACATCAACAGATCTGTACCCACACGCATTCTCCACATATGAATTGGCTGGGTAAATCCCTCCCTCCAGCCACCGACTGCTCCCCTCACTCCTTCCAACCCCTGGTTAGGAGCCAGCTATGATCTAGTAATCCTCTGGGGCAAACTCACCCAGACTTCACTCCATTACCAGTTTCCCGGGGGAGGGGGGGGATTACAGATACTACCTCCATTGTATGCAAATCTATTTTATGTTTATTCATTAGGGATATTTGAAAACCCGATCTGTTTTTCAGCACTTGAGGCCTGAACTCCTGCATTTGCCCATCCAGAGTCTGTTTTAGCTAAGGATTTTTCTGGGTTGTCAGTTTTGTAAGCTTATTCCTCCTTTAGTCTCACTGGGCGTAGAGCCAAGGCAGTCTGGTGTCCTGACTAGGAAGCTTGAAACCTGTTTATGATTATAGCTGAGAAATGTCATTACATGTTGGCAGGCCCAAGTTTATGTATAGATGAGACAGGCAACTGCCTATTGCACCAGATTTTGAAGGTGCCAAATAAGTTTTTCACTTCTCTTCTGTTGGCTTGCATCCAAAAGCAACATGGTCTGGTCCTGAGCCCAGCCTTGTGGCGATGGGGGTATTCATGTGCAGTCCTGCCAAGTCTCCCTCTTTCAGCGGGGGACTCCTGTCTTTTCCAAGTCATCTCCCGTACTCTCGCCGAGAAGCCGGGATCTCCCGCTTAGTGGCTTCCCCATCCAGTGCAGTAGGAAATGCCTTCATAAAGCACCAGCTCATGTTGCTGCTGATCACATGGCAGCAGGAGATGATGTTTTATGAAGGCGTTTCCTGTTGCCGCTGGACGGGGAGACCGCTCCTTTTGCCACTGGGCGCTGGCTGCAAATCTGTTGTACTGGGGCGGAGCAAGGGTTCATAATGGGTGGAGCAATGGGTGGAGTTCTGGGTAGAGTTGAGCGGAGCAACGGGCGTATTGGGGTGGGCTGGGGCGGGTCGTCTAGCTCCCGCTGAGTGGGTCGGCCCCCTTGGCAGCTCTGCATGTGGCAGCTTCAATAGGAAGAAGAATTAATGTGGGGTCTGTCAGGGGGCATGAACCCACAGACCCTGCGGGACTGTCCTCTTTCTTCTCTTGCATGGACTTCCTGTTACCATGGAAACTTGTGCAAGGGGAGGGGATGTTGTAAGGCCTCTTAACATTTGTTGCTGTTTTCTTATTGGCGCCATCTCCTGAAGATTTCCGCTGCGGCTGGTATTAGCCATATGGGATGGGAGATGAGGGGCGAGATGGAGATAGGAATGGTAAAGGATCTGGGAAGAGTCCATGGCAGAGCTGGGTTCTAAAGTTGTAATAAAACAGTGGAAATACGTAATCATATGTGCAGAAATAAAAATATGTAATTCCATTAATTAATGGGAAACAGCGAATGCTTCTAATTCCTATGGGCACCAAAATCTTAAAATCTGTTTTGCATGTTGGTCGACCTTGTACTTCCTCTTGAGAGTTGTACTGCTGCTGTGTTCAGAACGTTGTAGCTGTCCAGGTTTTGCCACATCCAAGTAAAAGGAACCAACATATCAGCCATTGTGCCGTGGCTTTCTTCAGGGTGTGCTGTGAGGCCTGCAGGTTGTGTTTATATAGTGGGTTCTGAAACCTGATTGGTTGTGGTTTGAGGTAGGTTTTATTATTCTGGAAGGTGGGAAGATTCATTGGTATAATTTAAACTCAGGAAGGCAGGAGGCTTTGGCCAGAAAATCTATTGGTTATAAATTTGAATTTTGGAGGGAAAATTAAGGCAGGAAAGTTAATAGGTCGCAAAATTAAACTTGTCAAGGTTAGCTTTATCATCACTTTGTCTCCTCTGCATTGTATTTCTGCTTTATTGTATATTTTGCTAATTTTTGTAAGCCACATTGTGCCTGCATGAGTGGGAAAATGTGGGATATAAATGAACCATAAATAAAATAAATAAACTTTGACTTTCTGCCATTCTGGGTAGACGAGCATACGTTTCCATCCCTAGCCCAATATTCCCCCCCCCCCCCCTATTTCTTGTATCCTACTGCTCCCCCAATCCCACTCTTCTCCCTACTCTCACTGTTCGTCCCTGGTGTGTTTAAATTCAGCTACAGTTTTGGTTTCCGTGAAGCTAAGCTTGAAAATGTCAAATATATATTTGAGAAGTGAAAATGCTGAGCTTCCAATTTGTGACGGGAAAGAGAAATTGGGAGCCACTTTCCTGTGTATTCTAAGTTTAGAGATTTGAGGGAAATGAGCTTCAAGTGGAGGGTCTTTTACAAAGGCATGCTAGCGTTTTTAGCGTGTGCTAAAGATTCATATGCGCTAAAGGTTAAGATGCCCACAGGTATATAATGGACGTTTTAGCGTTTAGTGCATTCAAATTTTTAGTGCACATTAAAAACTAGCATGCTTTTGTGAAAGGGGCCTACAATGAGTGTGCTAGGGGTATGATGATGAAAGGTGTTGTGTATGCCCCGACCATGGTCTCTTTCTGTTGCTCTGGCAGTGCTGTCCTTGTCTTGTTAATTGATTTGGCATTCTTCTCCTGTTTTCAGTGCTTGACTACGTAAGTTGTCTGATGATTGCATTTGGAAGGGTGGTGTAGCAAGACAAATTAATCATAATTTCAGTGAATTCAGTGTTCATGTCAGATATTCAATGTCATCTTGAATCAGTAAAATAAAAAAAAAAAACAAAAACAAATCAAGGAACAGTCTAAACGAGATCTAAAAATTGAATTGTATTCTTGCACATTTCCTACTGTCCTGCCGTCAATATGAAATCCTCTCTCCAGCAACCCAAACTTCCTTACCCTGGTCTGAAGCCCTGCCAGAATGGTATCTGGGGTCTTTTTGTTCAGCTCTGGAGAAGTCGTATCAGCCATGACGTGGTCATTTCCTATTTTATTTTCTACAGACAATGAAATGAAAATATTTGTTTTCCTGCGGATTTTTCAACTGTGTGTGGGAATTACGGAGCGCCTGCTGCCTTCCCCACGGTGCCATGAAATGTTCACATGAGCGCTCGTCAAAGATCCGACCAAATTTGTAGATCTTGAGAATTCCATCTTTGCCAACTGCCTGCTATTTATTTATGACGTTATATCCCACATTATCCCAAACAAGCTCGGGTTCAACGTGGCCTTATCATGCAAGGACAGTAATATAATATACGATATGATAAATTTCATAACAACGAGTGCAAAAGTATTAAATTGCGAAGGAACAGTAAGCGTAGTTATTGATCATTGAAGACATGTCGATATGATGTCAAATGTAGATCAATTAGTTTCCTTAGTAAGAGATGTGCTTACTAAGAAGGGTTTCAACAATTTGCGCAAAGTCATGTAATCATTTAAACCCTGTGAGTGGTTAAACTTACGGCAAGTGACACTGATGCAAGTTTTACAATGAAAAACACTGACACATTTTTAAACTGCTGTTTTTCAGATTCTCTGTTTAATTTCAAAGCCAGAGGGAGCGCACTTCCGGACCCTTTTACCAAACTGCGCAAAAAAGTGGCCTTAGTGTCAGTGTTGCCAGATGGAAAAAATTGTTCACGTCCAAAACCAGCCCAAAACCGCACAGTCAATTTGCATATGAATGACATCATTAATAAATATTAATGAGTCCATTTGCATATATATGACATCATTAAGCCCGTCTCCACTGGCCGCGGCAGCGGGAAAACTGAGCCAACCCGCGGCCGATGGCCGTGGGGAAAAACTGCGGCGGGCGAAAAAAACGCCCAAAATCCTGCAACCCGCATGCGTCATGAAAAAGCCGCAGCGGGTCATGGAAAGGAGCCCAATTGGGCGGGAAACCTGCAGCCCTGGCAACACTTTAGCGTGTGCTTATGTGGGACATTCCCGTGTGCAAAGGCCATTTTTTACTGCATGGGTAAACCCCCCAGATTCTATATATCACGCCAAGATTTCTGCGTATAGCTCAGATAACAATGCATATAACTCAATTAGTTAACAAGCTGATCAGCCCTGTTAATTGGATGTTAAACAATTATCAGCGCTAATTGCATTAATTAGAATTGACGCGCACTACCCGTTAAGCATGTTCTGCAAAGCATTGCATGTAAGTTCTAATGCGTGCTGATGAAAAGGGGTGTGGCTATGGGCAGGTCGTGGGCGTTCCTGAAAAATACATACAGGGTTATAGAAGTACCTTCTCTGTGCCTAACTTGGGCGCCGGTATTTACACCATCCTCAGAAGCGTAGCGGAGATTGGGTGGCAGCACCGGTGGTTGGGAGGCGGGGCAAGTACTGGGCAGACTGCTACGGTCTATACCCCAAAAATGGCAAGGATAAATCAAGGGTATAACAGAGAGAGGGAGCAAAGCACAGACAAAAAGCCAAGCCACAAAACAAAAAGCACCAAGGGCCTCCAAAAAATGGGGATTAAAGTCTTTAATCATATGTTGAAGAAACAATACTTGAATGGACCAGACACGGTCCGTGTTTCGGCGCAAAGCACCTGCCTCAGGGGTCTATATTAACCATAAAAACAAAAAGTTAAAATAAATATATATGCATATATACACACACAGTTACATATTTGTATGATACAGTGGGGGAAATAAGTATTTGATCCCTTGCTGATTTTGTAAGTTTGCCCACTGACAAAGACATGAGCAGCCCATAATTGAAGGGTAGGTTATTGGTAACAGTGAGAGATAGCACATCACAAATTAAATCCGGAAAATCACATTGTGGAAAGTATATGAATTTATTTGCATTCTGCAGAGGGAAATAAGTATTTGATCCCCCACCAACCAGTAAGAGATCTGGCCCCTACAGACCAGGTAGATGCTCCAAATCAACTCGTTACCTGCATGACAGACAGCTGTCGGCAATGGTCACCTGTATGAAAGACACCTGTCCACAGACTCAGTGAATCAGTCAGACTCTAACCTCTACAAAATGGCCAAGAGCAAGGAGCTGTCTAAGGATGTCAGGGACAAGATCATACACCTGCACAAGGCTGGAATGGGCTACAAAACCATCAGTAAGACGCTGGGCGAGAAGGAGACAACTGTTGGTGCCATAGTAAGAAAATGGAAGAAGTACAAAATGACTGTCAATCGACAAAGATCTGGGGCTCCACGCAAAATCTCACCTCGTGGGGTATCCTTGATCATGAGGAAGGTTAGAAATCAGCCTACAACTACAAGGGGGGAACTTGTCAATGATCTCAAGGCAGCTGGGACCACTGTCACCACGAAAACCATTGGTAACACATTACGACATAACGGATTGCAATCCTGCAGTGCCCGCAAGGTCCCCCTGCTCCGGAAGGCACATGTGACGGCCCGTCTGAAGTTTGCCAGTGAACACCTGGATGATGCCGAGAGTGATTGGGAGAAGGTGCTGTGGTCAGATGAGACAAAAATTGAGCTCTTTGGCATGAACTCAACTCGCCGTGTTTGGAGGAAGAGAAATGCTGCCTATGACCCAAAGAACACCGTCCCCACTGTCAAGCATGGAGGTGGAAATGTTATGTTTTGGGGGTGTTTCTCTGCTAAGGGCACAGGACTACTTCACCGCATCAATGGGAGAATGGATGGGGCCATGTACCGTACAATTCTGAGTGACAACCTCCTTCCCTCCGCCAGGGCCTTAAAAATGGGTCGTGGCTGGGTCTTCCAGCACGACAATGACCCAAAACATACAGCCAAGGCAACAAAGGAGTGGCTCAGGAAGAAGCACATTAGGGTCATGGAGTGGCCTAGCCAGTCACCAGACCTTAATCCCATTGAAAACTTATGGAGGGAGCTGAAGCTGCGAGTTGCCAAGCGACAGCCCAGAACTCTTAATGATTTAGAGATGATCTGCAAAGAGGAGTGGACCAAAATTCCTCCTGACATGTGTGCAAACCTCATCATCAACTACAGAAGACGTCTGACCGCTGTGCTTGCCAACAAGGGTTTTGCCACCAAGTATTAGGTCTTGTTTGCCAGAGGGATCAAATACTTATTTCCCTCTGCAGAATGCAAATAAATTCATATACTTTCCACAATGTGATTTTCCGGATTTAATTTGTGATGTGCTATCTCTCACTGTTACCAATAACCTACCCTTCAATTATGGGCTGCTCATGTCTTTGTCAGTGGGCAAACTTACAAAATCAGCAAGGGATCAAATACTTATTTCCCCCACTGTAGGAACCGTAAACATTACACTTAATGTTTTCTATATGAATGTATACATAGGTATATCTTTATTCTCATTTATAATGTGATTGTACTCTAATGTTTACGGTTCCTATCACACAAATATGTAACTGTGTGTGTATATATGCATATATATTTATTTTAACTTTTTTGTTTTTATGGCTATTATAGACCCCTGAGGCAGGCGCTGTGCGCCGAAACACGGACCGTGTCGGGTCCATTCAAGTATTGTTTCTTCAACATATGATTAAAAGCTTTAATCCCCATTTTTTGGAGGCCCTTGGTGCTTTTTTTTTTGTGGCAAGGATAAATCAAGGTGAGGTATACATATAAAATAGCACATATGAATTTATCTTGTTGGGCAAACTGGATGGACCATACGGGTATTTATCTGCCGTCATCTACTATGTTACCATGTTTTACTTGGTGTAAATGGCCGCGCCTTGAGTCGCATGGCCGCTCGGCGTATTCTATATACCAGGCGTAAATTTAGGCTTATTCTATAAAGTACACTTAAATTAAGGCATACTTTATAGAATGCGTTTAGGTGAATTTCATTTTGGCGCCAAATGTTTAGGCGTGATATATAGAATCTAGTCCAAAGTGGCAAAATTAGTGTGTGGCCATTGGCGTGTGAGCCCCTACTGTCACCTAATAGGCGATAAGGAATCACTTGCTAACCATGTGCTACTTGGTTAGCGTGCGGCCATGTAGCTGCGCTAACTGATTATTGCAGAACATGTCTACTCCATTTTGTAGTGCGTGGGTTACGTGCGCCGATGCCAGAATTAGTGCGGGACACCTGAGCGCGCCCTGCGGTAAGGCATTTTAAGCTCCTTACTGCAGCTTAGTAAAAGGACCCCTTTAGACTTTCTATTAAGTTCCTCTTTCCTCCCTTGTTTGGGTGAATTTAAGAACATTTCGGTACTTGTAGTGTTTGTCATGAGCAGCTTTTCAAGCTTTGACTTCAGCATGAATAACAGATAAGCGGCTTTGAGGGATGCGATTTATACTCAAGTAGTGGATCTATAAATGAGATTTATATGTTTAATACCTCAAAACTGGAGTTGATAGCAAGTTGTTTCCCTCGTTCATTCCCTGTGTAAACTCTCTTTTCTTTCGTTCACCAGCTGCAGAGGTTTTCTGTGACCTTACCAAGAGGCCAGTTCTCTCCAGGGAGCCATTGACTGGGTATTTCTTGAGTTGTCCCTGTTAGTCAGACCCCTTCGCTGAATGCTGACCTCTGCTCTAGGCGCATAGGCTTCAAATATCGAGAATATTCTTTGCAGATACATTTGTACACGGTGTAAAGTTAGGGTTCAATGACGACTAAGGAAAAAATTATTTGAAAGACGTTTCACAATGGGCAACTTTTAATGTATTATGTGAAATATACATCAGAGTTTCCTGCTAATCAGGAAGCCATGAATTGATGGCTCTCTGTTTATCATCAACAGGGCAGGTGTTAGGGGTGGGCAACCAGAGCAGTTGCCCTGGGCTCCAAGCCTGTCTAGAGTTGAAGGAGGCTTTGGGACCCCTGCCCAGCATCTGTCCTGGATCCCATCATTTCTTAACACCAGCCCTCTGTGTTAGCTGAATGGCAAAAGTTAGTGCAGAGGCTTTGCAGCTACTACACGTTAATTTAGCAATGGCCGCATGGTAATACGTATGTTAATAGTTGAGTCTGAAAAGGAACCAGAACCTTGGTATCGTTTTGTATGATTGGGCCTCCAAGAATTGAAGTGTGAGATCAGGGCAGTGTAAAGTGACTGTTTTAAGAGACTCCCCCACCCCCCATATGTGCTGTAGAAACATAGAAAGTGACAGCAGAAAAAAAAAGCCATGTCGCTCATTTTCAAAGCACTTAGATTTACAGATTTCCATAGGTTACTATGGAACTTTGTAAGTCTGAGTGCTTTGAAAATATGCCTCAATATGGCCTAAGAGGTCTGGCCATCCATAGCAATTATTAAGCTTTACAATCCTTTCCTCTCCCTCCAAGATCTTCTATGCTTCTCATCTTTTACTAAGAAAGACATTACAGGTCTGACCTTCTGACAGATGGAAGCGTTTTATGTCATGGTGAGGGGCTTCTATTCTCTGTAAAGCTGACATCCAAAAGAGCTGAAAAACTTGCGGTGTACTGGCTGTTAGCTGCATGCCAAATCGCACCTAATGTTCTTTAATCCACATGTCCCCGGATTCTATATAACGCACCTAGAGATCCACGGCAAAATCCAGGCATATTCTATAACAACGCACATAACTTAATTGGCTTAAGCCAATTAGCATTGATAACGGCACTTAACAAGTAATAATGAGCACCAATTGGCAAAAATTTGAATTTATGCACACAAATTGTTAAGCGTATTCTCTAATGCAGTGCACGTAACTTCTTATATGCGCAGGGAAAAAGGGACATGGGCATTTCATGGGTGGTGCAAAATGTACACGCGTAGTTATAGAATATGTCCCAGTTAACGTAAATCTACACGCCGGGATTTATGCCACATTTTTGTTGGTGTAAATGGAGGCGTGTAGTTGTAGGCGCTGGGATATCAACTAAGTGCATTCTATATACCATGCCTAAATCTAGGCGCCGCTTATAGAATACGTTTAGTTGGCAGTGTTTAACGCACGGATTTTTTAGGCGCCATAGATAGAATCTCTCCCATGGTGTTTGCAGCATGTTTGTTATCTGGTAGGTTTACAGCGTTCCTGTAGCATAGAGTTTACAGCTTCAGTTTGCACACAAGATTATTTCACTTGCTTAAGGTACCATAGCAGGTGATGAATAAGGCTCGTAAAATCGGGGTCTCCAGTTTCGTTGCTGTGCACTCTCTGCTCATTCAATAATTGCGCATGCACATTTTTGCACTTAGGGGTGAATTTATTTATTTATTTTTAACACATTTATACCCCACATTTTCCCACTAGTTGCAGGCTCAATGTGACACACAATACCATAGGGCAGGCTACAGTTTAGTAAAATACAATTAAACAATGTAATAGTAAGATGGTAATCGTATAGGTATCGTATAAAACAATAAAGATAATGAAAGAAAATAAGAGATTGATAGGGTCCATTAACTTTGCTGTAACAAAGAGCAAGTAAAATTAGGTTGAGTCTGGAAGGTGGTAAGCCTTCTTGAATAGGGTGGTCTTCAGTAATTTCCTGAAATTTAGATGGTTTGAGTTGATTTTAAGATTTTGGGCAGTGCATTCCATAGCTGTGTGCCTATGAAGGAGAAGCTGGCTACGTAGGTAGATTTGTATTTAAGGCCATTTCAAACTGGATAATGTAAGTTTAGATAATTCTATATATGGCACTGAAAAAGCACTATTCTTAAAGTTTGGCGTGATTTATGAAATAGCACTTACTTTGGGAGTGCTCCTAACTTTAGGTGTGGCCATTTGCACCAGCTGAAACGTGATACAAATATACACACCTACAGTACATTAGTCATGTATCCCTTTTATTCTATAACAATGCACGTTAATTTTAGAAATGTCCCGTTACCCCTTGACCCTTCATTTTCCACGCCCCCCTTTCTTTTTACTTGTGTGTAAAATTTAGGCACAGTTCCTGCACCTAAATTTATGTGCATAAATTCCAATTAAATCTAATTAGTGCCCATAATTGATAAAAGCCAATTATTGGCACTAATTAGCTCAGTATTCAATTAAATTGTGCACGCAGTTTTTGACAACTTTTATAGAATTAGGGGGTTAGTGTGCAAAATTACATGTGCAGGTTATAGAACACTGCCAGTTACATGCATAAATTAATTATGTAGGGGTCCTTTTATTAAGGTACACTGAAAAGTGGCCTGTGGTAGTGTAGACGCGTGTTTTGGGCACGCACAGAATTATTTTTTAGCGCACCTACAAAAAAAATGCCTTTTTTTAACCGAAAATGGACATGCGGTAAAATGAAAAATTGCCGCGCGTCCATTTTGGGTCTGAGACCTTACCGCAAGCCATTGACCTAGCGGTAAGGTCTCTCGCGGTAACTGGGTGGTAATGGTCTACGCGCATCAAATTCCACTTGACGCACATAGCTGCTGCGCGTCAGAAAATAAAAAAAATATTTTTCAGATGCGTGTAGCGGATACGTGCCAAAATTGAAATTACCGCAAGGGCCATGCGGTAACTCCAATTTGGCGTGTGTTGGGCGTACTTAGGTGCTTACACGGCTTAGTAAAAGGGCCCCATAATTAGGAGTGAATTGACACTCACAACCAGTAATTATTTTAGTTAATTGGCACTAATTGGCCCCAATTTCATGTAAATACACTTAGGTGCTGTTCTATAATGTCATAACTGTGAGAGCGGTGTGGATGTTGGAGGGGCATGGACACAGGCAGGACAGGGCATACCAAGCAGTTATGCACTGTTGGGGGAATTCTGTGTAGGTCACCCCAAGTTAGGTGCTGGGATGATCCGCGCTAAGGGGCCCTTTTCCCAAGCTGTGTGAAAAAGGGCCCTGCAGTAGCGACAGCGGTTTTTGCCGTGAGCTGAGGCCTTTTTTACCACAGCGGTTAAAAAGGCTGGAAAACTATATGGCCATATGGTAAGATTGCTGAAAGCACTTAGCATCCCCCATTGAGGTGGCATTAAGGACTCCCGTACTAACTTGGCAGTAACCGGTTACTGCATTGTGCTGCCTGATTACCGCCGGGTTAGTGCCTGCAGAAATATTTTTTTTGAATATTTTTGTTAGTGCAGGAAAAGGCACACACTGGGGATGAAAGTACCGCCGGCGCCCGTATTCGGCCTGCGGTAGCTCCGGATTAGCATGCAGTGTGCCCATGTTGGCCTTACCGCCGCTTTATAAAAGGGCTCCTAAGCTAGTATTCTATAAAGGCTGTTCCGCAATGAGTAACCATTGTAGAATTCTGGCTTAGTGTACAGCTCGCGCCTAACTTTGGGTGGAAGTATTTATGCTTACCAAAGTCCGGTGTAAATGGTCATCCCCAATTAATGGCAGTTAGGCGCAGTGGCGTAGTGAGGGCGGCTGCAAACCGGGGCAGTTTGCCACTGCGCACCCCCCCCCCCGGGTGCAGCATGACACCCCCTCTCGGCGCATCACCCAAGATGCCCCCCCCCCCCGAGTGCATTCTTTCCTGCCGTGTGCACACCGCTGGGGGGGGGTGTCGTTTCCGCTGGTTCCCTGCTCCCTCTGCCCCGGAACAGGAAGTAACCTGTTCCGGGGCAGAGGGAGCAGGGAACCAGCAGAGCCAACATCCCCCAGTGGCGTGCACCCGGGGCGGACCGCCCGCCCTTGCTACACCACTGGTTAGGCGCACACACGTAGGTATTCTATAACATTGCGCCTAAATTCTGGGAATGCCCCCGAACCGCCCATGCCCCTCCCATGGTTACACCCACTATGGAATTGCATGCTATGAAATTTAGGCATGTATTTTATAGATTAGGATATAGGGCAGATCAACACATAACTCCTAATGACTGCCAATTAAGTGCTTGTGAACACTAGATATTGTTATCACCCATTTAGTCAATTACTGTGCACATGGAAATACTTTTATAACAAATAGGAGGAAACATTTTTTCACTGAACGAATAGTTAAGCTCTGGAACTCTTTGCCGGAGGAGGTAGTAACAGTAGTTAGCGTATCTGGGTTTAAAAAAACGTTTGGATAAGTTCCTGGAGGAAAAGTCCAAAGTCTGCTATTGAGACGGACATGGGAAGCAACTGCTTGCCCTGGGATTTGTAGTATGGAGTGTTGCCACAATTTGGGGTTCTACATGGAATGTTGCTACTATTTGAGATTCTGAATGGAATGTTGCTACTTTTTGGGGTTCTACATGGAATGTTGCCACGATTTGGGTTTCTGCCAGGTACTTGTGACTTGACTTGGCCACTGTTTGGAAAACAGGATACTGGGCTAGATGGACTATTGGTCTGACCCAATATGGCTACTCTTACGTTCTTATGCTCTTATGTATCCATGCAAAATTCAACCCCCAACTTTGGGCGACCTACATAGAAATCTACCCCTAAGCATAACTATCAGTTATGCACGTAACTGCTGCGTTTAAGGCACGTGTATTTATACCTGTCATAGATCTAGTGTAAGTGTTCATGCCTAGTTACACGCATAACCTCAGACTTACTCTAGTATTCTAATAATGGCAAGTAACTCCCCCCCCCCCCACGATTATTCAGTTCTATTTAACCAGCCAGGAATAGCACCTGGCAGGTTAAATAGCACATAACTGGCTAGCGGGAGATGGCCGGTGATCTCCTGCTGAATAAGTCTGGCGGCCAAATTGGGCCACTAAAATAGCAGGCCTATCTTTGGCAGGTTTAAACTTAATTGGCCGACGCTGAATATTGGCGTGGCCGGTTAAGTTTAAACTAGCCAAAAGTAAACCTGAAAATGACCTGGCATTCAATATCCAGCCTCATCTCTTAGGGTGCCTGTTCAAGTGCCCTGTATCAGCCTTTTTCAATTTGATAAGTACATAAGCATAAGCATCGCCATGCTGGGACAGACCAAAGGTCCATCGAGCCCAGCACCCTGTCACCGACAGCGGCCAAAAGAACAAGCAATTTGTCCCACCCATCCTAGAAATACTGTATTATTCCCTTGTCCATTCAATAACATTCTATGGCTTTTTCCTCCAGGAAGTCGTCCAACCCTTTCCCACTTGTTTTTCGGGTTATATTGCAGGACCTGGCTGCACTGTCTTTTTTTTTTTTCTAAAAAGGATTCCCCCCCCTTCCCCCCACTTCCAGTATGAGTGCCACCTTTATACTTATTTATTCATTAGGCTGATTGCAGCCCATAGCTCATTGACATAGACGTGTGAATGTTTTTATTATTCATAATTAATTCTGTTTTGCAAAATAGGTTGTCCAGCATAAGTGAAAAAGACAGAGGTGAGGATGCATGATTGTGGATTCCCCCCCCCCCCCCCCCCCATCACTAGAGGCTTTTCACAATGTGTTTTTACTCTTAGATAAAATGCCCCATGTGTGCTGAAAGAGGTCACTTTTTTTTCTTCTGCCTTTTCCCATTAATCAATGGCTTGATGCTTTTACAACTTCCATAATACTGTTACGTCCCATTATATTCCTCCCTTGACCTTCGCTGTCCAATCCATACCCTCTCAAATTCCATCAGAGGAGGTCCCTGGGGTTGCAGGCAAGTCCCTTCTATTGCACTCTGGCATCCATCAAGTTGCTTTCTTATGCTGGAATCTCCAAAAGCCCCTGGAAATCCTGGATCATGTGTGCCTGTGAAGAGGCAACAGGTTATGTGACTTGTAATCAAGACCTTAAATAATTCCCCTCCCCCCCCCAACCAGACAGAAAATCTTGTTGAGCAGAGAAAATCAAGACAAAATACAGTATCTTGGCAGGCTAAGTTGTAAGGGAATCTTATTTTCACCAGGGGCATAGCTAAGTGGGGCTACAGGAGCATGATCTGTGCTGGACGTCAGGACTCACAGCACAGATCAGCGAATGCACTGGAAACAGGGTGCTGAAGAACACTAAGGCTGGCGGGGGACCCCCACCAGCAAAGGTACCTTGCGAGGGGGGGGGGGGGTTGAAAGTGGCGGGGGAGGGTCGTCGTCGGTGGGTCAAAAGTGGCGGGGGAGGGTCGGCGGCAGGTGGGGTTGGTGGCTGGCGGAGGCGGACTAAAACGTATCAGTCATAGATCTAGTGAATGTCTCCTAAAGTGTGTTTCTGGCTCAGGATGCTCCTGTTCAGAAAACCCAACTGACATGTGAAACATGAGGATAGGCGTTGCATAGCCCATCTTTAGGCTTTTGGGAATTCCTGGTATTAAAGAAATGGGCAATAGATAAAAATACTACTTGGAGCAGATCACTTCTTCTGAGCAGCCTGGTGTAATGCCACTTGTGTGGCTTCTGAGGGTGTCGAGCTTGATCTCATCAAGAGCTCTGTGACAGGCCAGTGAAAGTCAGTGGGGGCTCCCATTCCCTTTGCTTGGAAGCTTTGACCAGACATTGTACCCCATCAGAGTCTACACATCACTTACTGTCAGGCCCCTGGGAGAATTCTGTCCCAGCATGCTCTTTAATGGATGATATTCTACGCCTTCTGTGCTCTCATGGATTAGCAACACAAGTGAACTGTTGAGACTTATAAATTCATACAAGGAGCTACTGTAGGAGAAACGATGCTGTTGATTGTTTTGAGAATAGTTTACTCTGTATGATTAGTTTATTTGGTTTGTAAGCTGACCAGAATCCATAACCCTGGGTGATTTCTCTTTTAGTTTGCGTGGAAGCTGGCTCCTGGCTGTAGAGCTAGCCAGAAGTTCGGTGTTTCTCTGTGCTGTCTAATCTGGTATCCTGGTTGTGGGCTGCAGTGGCGCCAGCTTGTGTGTGCGCTCGTTAACCTGGTCGGGTGGGCGATGCAGCTGCTGCCAGTCAGGGCTTTGTAAATATTCTCCTTGCTGTGCCTGGAGTTCTCACACTGTGCAGTTGCATTTTCAGTGGCGCTGTGACTCAGCCTTCATTCATGGACAGACTTGTAAATTCAACCCAGATGGGGCTGTTTTCTGACGTCTGCTGGTGAGATGCCATCTGCAAGAGTAGATGCCAGCCAAGTGCTTTGGGTACACTTCAATTCAGTCTCTTCACTAAATGTGTGCTATTAAAATCACTGCATTTCATGTGGCTTTCACGGTGCAGTACACTCCACTGTCCCTGAATGCTCTCCAAAAATAATATTGGAAACCAGTTTTAAGATAACCGGAGACAAATCGGTTGTAAACCAGTTTCAGATGAATGAGGATTATGCTGTAATTTAACACATGTAAAATGTTCCAAAATGAATCAGTCAAAAAGTGAAGTCCAAGCTTCTAAAAACTCTCTATCCCAGGGAAGGTTGGAGGACCGAAGTGGAAGGGAATCAAGAGAGAATAGATACCTCCGCTGATTGGTGAGGGAATACTGCTTGTTGAGACTTTTATGACCAAAAGCTCACTTCCGGTATTCATCTTAAGCCTGGCATTCTGCATAGCTGCATCCTGTGTTGATTGACTCCTGAGGAAGGCTTTATTCCGAAACATGGCCCGTGTTGGATCAGGATTATTTACGTCTGTGGCGGGTCAAGACTGTACATCTATTACTGAAGAATAAAAACTTTTTAGAAGCTTGGAATTCACTTTTTGTTTGATTCATCTTGGAACATTTTACTTCCACATCTTTTGTAATTTAGCACATAGCTTCATGAAGATGATTTTATAACAGGTCGCCAGAAATTGTGCTAGATTCAAGTCACTGGTCCAGTAGGCTTCTTTGAGTACTCCGACCCCGAAGTTCTATAAATGGTGCTTAAAATTGCACATGCAAATTTGGGTGTGTGCCTAATTTCTGCATGTAATTTAATTGATAAACCAATTAGTGTCGATAATTGGGTTCTAATAATTATTGGGACTAGTTGGCATTAATTTAAATTTACGTATGCATTTTTAGTCGTGGGGATCCCTGCGTACGTTTTGCATACAGCTCCAAAAAGGAGGACGCAGCCATAAGTACATAAGTAATGCCACACTGGGAAAAGACCAAGGGTCCATCGAGCCCAGCATCCTGTCCACGACAGCGGCCAATCCAGGCCAAGGGCACCTGGCAAGCTTCCCAAACGTACAAACATTCTATACGTGTTATTCCTGGAATTGTGGATTTTTCCCAAGTCCATTTAGTAGTGGTTTATGGACTTGTCCTTTAGGAAACCGTCTAACCCCTTTTTAAACTCTGCCAAGCTAACCGCCATGGGAGGGTTATGGGCGGATCAGGGTCGTTCCTACAATTTATGACACTGTTATAGAATAAGGGGAATCTGTACCTAATTTAAAAGTGAGAAATTACACCAGGATTTACTTGGTGTAAATCCTTGCATCTAAATATAGGTTCCGATCCCGGCACTAAGCATATTCTGTAAATGGCACCTAACTTTCAGCAAAAACAACGGGTGTGAAAGTGAGGAAAGTTTCAAATGACCAAGGCAAACAAGGAGGAAGAGCGTCCAAAAATTTGTGTGCCAAAGTAAACTGACCCAAAAGACCCTACTCGGGCCGTGTTTCGGCACAAAGCCTTCCTCAGGGGTCAAGATGGTTCAGATAAATCAGCTTCGCAGGTTCACCCCGCCAGCCAAGTAAATAGACTGCTGCTGCTCCCCGCTCCTTATTTCCAGTTCTGAGTAGCAGGCTGGGATTTCCGTGCATGTGAGAGAAATCCCAGCATGCTGCTCAGAAACAAGCAGCAGGGAGTGATGGCAGTCCATTTAGTGGCTGGTGGGGCTCGGCATCCCTGAAAGCAAAGGTATGCCTAGCATGCCCGCATAAGGGGGTTGAAGAGGCATGCATTGCCCCTCCCAGTCCACCCCTTGTCCCCCCCACCACACACACAAATTGCAGGGCTGGCTACGGCCGGCTGGAGAGAGAGCCTGTTGTTAAAAATTTACCAGCATACCCCTGTATACTTCCCATGGTCTTGTGGCTGCATAAAATTCAGTGCTGGGCCACAGGTTACCCACCTCTGTACTAGGCACTTGCCTGCTCTGTCTGCTAGGAAATTCAGCCCTGATCACATTCTGTGCTTTATTTCTGAACGGTAGGACAGGTGTTGCCCTTCCTTGTGTGATACTGATATGTGTCCACATTCTGGAAATATCTCAACATTTTTCCTTGAACAATCTACAGTCAGAGCAGGGGTGTAGCCAGACTTTGGCAGGAGGGGGGGGGTCCAGAGCCCGAGTTGAGGGGGCACATTTTAACCCCCCCCCCGCTGCTGCCATCAACAACTTTGACCCCCCCCCGCCGACAATCCTCTCGACCCCCCTCCTGCTGCCAACCCTCCCCCGCCCTCACCTACCTTTGCTGCTGTGGGACCCCAACCCCCGCCAGCCGAGGTCCTCTTCTTCCGGCGCAAGGCTTCATTCTGTTTCTGTGAGTCTGACGTCCTGCACGTACAACATGCAGGACGTCAGACTCACAGAAACAGAACGAAGCCTTGCACCGGAAGAAGAGGACCTCGGCTGGCGGGGGTTGGGGAACCCCGCCATCAAAGGTAGGCGATGGTGGGGGAGGGTTGGCGGCAGGAGGGGGGGTCGAGAGGGTCGTCGGTAGGGGGGGTCAAAGTTGTTGATAGCGGCCTACTACACAATATTGGTGCTTACTTCACTAGGACTACAGAGGAAGATTTCGTTGGGTCCTATATGCACGTTGAGAGCCTTAAACAAGAAAAGATCTTAAGAAGGTCCCAGATATCAGGAATTGAGTATTACAGCGCTCGTGGTGAACTGTTAAAACCTGCTAAATTTACAACTTCTGTTTAAACACCTGTGGTACAGGATATTTACCACACTCTAATTGGGTGAACACTATAACCAGTACTAGGAACAGGGTTGCCAGATTTAAATAATTTTTCCCACCCCAAACCAGTTCTAAACCTGCCCAAAACCGCCCCCCGCCCCCGACGTTCACAGCTCCACCCCCGATGTTCACAGCTCCACCCCCTACATCACCAGCTCCACCCCCTTCGTCACCAGCTCCACCCCATACGTCATTAACCACGCCCACCGCGCAGCGAAAACCGCAGCTAAAGAACAAAACAAAACCCGCCCAACCGAACGCGAAGCCACCCAAAAAACCGTGACCCGCAGTGGTTGAAAATTTCCCGCAGCGGGTTGCGGAAAGCCACCCAATTGGGCGGGAAAACCGCCCATCTGGCAACCTTGACTAGGAACTGTACTGAACTTTTTAGTAATATTGGACATTTGCTATTGAGAAATTACAGAGCCCATGATGAATCGTACAGTTCAAGCTTCTCCTATTGACCTTCAAGTGCACTCAATCTGCAGCCCCCCATTACCTCTCTACCCTCCTCTCCCCATATGTTCCCACCCGTAACCTCCGCTCTCAGGACAAATCACTCCTTTCTGTACCTTTCTCCACCACCGCTAACTCCAGACTCCGCCCCTTCTGCCTCGCATCACCTTATGCCTGGAACAGACTTCCTGAGCCCATACGCCATGCGCCCTCCCTGCCCATTTTCAAGTCCTTACTCAAGGCCCATCTCTTCTCCCTTGCTTTTGGTGCCTAACCACCTTCCCATTCCTGATACCTACACTGACTACATAGTTTTTACCTTTAGATTGTAAGCTCTCTTGAGCAGGGACTGTCCTTCCCCATGTTTAAACTTGTACAGCACTGCGTAACCCTGGCAGCGCTATAGAAATGCTAAGTAGTAGTAGTAGTAGTAGTAGTAGTAATGAATCAGTAAGTTGACATCAGTTGTGGTATTCCTGTGGAACAGGCCTAATATCTGCAGTTAAGTTGAACGAGACTGTGGACAGAAATGTAGAGATGTATTACACCCTTGTAGAATGTGACCTACATATGTATTTAGGGTAATAGGAATAAGGAATGTATGTGGCATGAGAGTGAGTGAATGCAGACATAAGAAACTTGTGAAAGAAGTCATATTATATGGCAATGAAGAAAAAGTAGAATAAAGATTTGTAAAATCAAGTGCAGTTGTAGCTATTATAGGATACTTTCAAGCGACTGGATTGAAATCAAGAGTACTCGTATTTAGTAGATGCATATTCTTTAAGGATATCCTGAAAACCCAACTGGCTATATATTTTCTCCGCTTTTGAAAAAACAAACAAACATTGTTTTGCCTACAAAACTGTCCACTCCTATCTTTTTAGAAATTTTTAGGGAAAAGTCTGTTCCCTGGGTGGGCTGGAGCTGGGAATACTGTGCAAGTCCCCCTCCTCCGTAGAGGGCTTTATTGCCAATGTTCAAGGGTGACACCTAGTAACTAGATTTTAGAATTACAGAGCTATGGAATAATTCTCACCACAACAACGCTCAACCTAAGTACGTAGGTGAAGAGAGATGAAATATGCGAAAAATCCCCAGATAGTTGTGGATGGAAGCTCATGGCACCAGATCTCAGCTGTGATTCTGACTGAGCTGGATGCCCGAAATGAAAAGAAGAGGGTCACACCTTCCACAAAATCACCAAGGAGAACGAATGCAGAGTGGAAGAAAATCCAAGAAACCAGTCAAATCTCACAAAATGAAAACTCCAAGTAGACTTTTTATTAGGACCCTACACGGTCCGTGTTTCGGCTATAGAGCCTTCATCAGGGGTCTAAAAACATAACGTACGAACAAAGTAAGAATAATATATATATTAAAAATCAAAAGTTAAGAATTAAAAATTTAAATCATATTAAACACAACATAGAGAACAATGTTTTTAAACAAGAGCATATTACACATGACGTAGGAAACAATATTTCAAACAAAATAAAAACTGATATTTGACAAATGAGCTGGAAGCCCAACAGAACAAAAGGAAAATACTGGGTCTAAAAATGAAACTGGTAAGGAATGAAACGTATTTTCCCGCATGGTGGCAGAGGCCGATACCACTCTAAGAGCATCTTAAGCGCTGGGCTCTGTAAATAGCAAGCATGCTATAAAAAGGCACCTGGCTTATAAATGGCCGTCATGTCGATTGTAGCACAGAAGCCCAGCAAAGTGCTGTGTTGCATACCCCACCTCGCTCTAATTTTGTAAAATAACCCCCAGAGCGTAGATGCTTGCAACCTGGGGGCCTCTTGCTTTCATGGGATGAGGAGAGGCCTTGACCTCCTGGCCTGTTGTTTTTCTTCTACAGGCCGGAGATGCGCTCTGGATGTTAAGTGGTTTTTCTCTTGACCAAAGAAACTGCACTATGACAGACACTGAACGTTCCGTTTCTGGGAAAAAAAACATTGTCGCATTCTGTCCCCTTGAACAAAGCAGGCTTTGATGTGTGGAGATGTTGACGAGACCTGGCAACCTTTGCTGCCCTGCGTTGGTGCCCAGAAAATGTTGCTTTCCTTAACGGGTACGCTGTGGGGAAGAAGAGAGAGAGAGAGACAAAGCTCGGCATGTGGAAACGTGAGATTTTTGTAATGAATCTCATAATTAGCCTTATCCTGGTCTTTGCTTTGCTTTGTAGGGGTCCTCCTTCTCTTTTCTGGTCAGTAATAAATAATTATTTTTTTTTCTGTTCTATTATAATCAATTATAACAAATTCTATTATAATCTTTCTTGGGAATTTTTGTTTCTGAGCATAAATAGAGAGGAGTGTGGTAGCCGTGTTAGTCCACTCTTAAAGGTTATCAATAGAAATCAGACAAAATAATCAAGAAATGTATTAAGTTATGTCCAATAAAAAAGGTATCATCTTATTTTCTTTTCCATGTTTTATTTTGTTTGATTTCTATTGATAACTGTTTCTGAGCACAAAGATATTAATGAGATTGAGGGAATCAGTTTTTTTTTTCTCTTGACCAGAGTGTGGACCAGACCTTTGAATCAGGTTTTTCCCATTTTGGGTCTATGGGGAAAAAGCTTTGTACAACTAAGTACTGAGGTCTACGGTATCTTGTTCTTTTTGCCTAGAAAGAGAAAAGAAATGGCAAATTTGAAGTAAAACTTGGAAAATGTAGGTATTCAGACTTTTTGGCTTTGAACGCCTGATCCAGAGTTTAGTCGCACTGGGTAACAGCCTGGCAGGACAATCAGTCTAGACCTGTCATAAGACTGTCACAAGGGGCGGGGTTGATGGGTCCCAGGATAGGGGGTGCATGGTCTGTCATACGCAGCTGCTGTGGACAGCAGGCCAGCTGTGTCATTGGAAGTGGAAGTGGACCTTTCTGGCTGCCCAAAGAGCTATCCTAGGAGGTAATGGAGAGCAGACCAAAAACAAACCGATGTCAATATATTCAGGATCAGATTTTTATTAGCAACAACACTGAAGGGGTAACAGCAACGACTGATTGCCAGTCTGGCTTTTGCAGACAAATTGTCTGGCTGTTTTCAGAGAACCATCATGTGCGGTGATGGTTCTGCCTGTCCTGTTGATCCAACACCCAGCCAGGTTTTCAGAATTTCTGCAGTGGATATGCATCAGATAACACTGGAGCCATTTTACTAAAATGATTTAACACGGATTTTTAACACAGGGCAAGCCCAAAACTTAACGCTGCATCAAGAAGGGGGGTTCCCAGTATTTTTTTTTTTATTGCAGATCATGAGTTAATGTTTCCATTAGTGTGCAGTACCTGCTGAGAATTGACATGGGATCCTCCTATTTAAGAGGCAGTAAGTGGTCCCAATTGAACTGTGCATTAGCCAGTTAGTGCGTGCAGCAGTGGACTAGCCACAGAGGGGCCTGGGCCCCCTCATCTTTAGCTCAGGCCCCCTCTGCTATAATGGCTGGCGGGGATGCCAAGAGATCTCTGAGTCCCGCTTGTGCTGCCAAAGTAGTACTTAAGTCAGCAGGCACACTTCAGCCCCTGATGCCAGTTTGGTAAAGGAGGCCCTATACAAAAACAAATATTAAAAATAAGAACAGAATCCCAATACAACATGAACAAACCCACCAACATAGACCATTATTAAATGGACTTGGGGAAAATCCACTATTTCTGGGATAAGCAGTATAAAATGTTTTGTACATTTTTGGGATCTTGCCGGGTATTTGTGACCTGGATTGGAAACAGGATGCTGGGCTCGATGGACCTTTGGTCTTTCCCAGTATGGCAATACGTATGTACTTATAACCACTCCAGAGTACACCCTCCCTGTCTCAGACAGCTTGAAAATTCTCGGAGTTACAATCGACCGAAACCTCACACTAGAGAGCCAAGTAAAAGCTACAACAAAGAAAATGTTCTACTCCATGTGGAAGCTCAAATGAGTGAAACCTTTTTTCCCCCGAGGGAAATATTTCGTAACTTGGTACAATCCATGGTACTAAGCCATTTGGACTACTGCAATGGAATCTATGCGGGATGCAAAGAGCAAATCATAAAGAAACGTCAAACAACTCAAAACACATCAGCCAGGCTTATATTTGGAAAAATGAGATTTGAAAGCGCCAAACCACTACGAGAAAAACTGCACTGGCTCCCAATCAAAGAGCGTATTGCGTTCAAAATCTGCACCCTGGTTCACAAAATCCCATCTACGGAGAAGCCCCGGGATACATGACAGACCTCATAGACCTACCAACTAGAAACACATTTAGATCAACAAGAACATACCTAAATCTCCATCACCCAAGCTGCAAGGGACTCAAATACAAATCTACCTATGCGTCCAGCTTCTCCTATATAAGTACACAACTATGGAATGCATTACCAAGCGCCTTGAAAACAACATATGACCACCTAAACTTCCGGAAACTACTAAAAGCTAACTTGTTCAAAAAGGCATACCCTAACGATCCAACTTAAATGCCTGAACCCTGTGACATAACGAAACCAAAGCTAGAACTGGACATAACTCTTCCTCCTTATGATTCCCAATGTGTTTGTCACACATGAACTTTACTCTATCACAACCTCACTTTGTATTTGTTCAAACCGGTATTGGCGATTGCCTTTACGGTACTATGTAAGCCACATTGAGCCTGCAAATAGGTGGGAAAATGTGGGATACAAATGTAACAAATAAATAAATTATTAAATTCCTAAACTTTGCTGAAAAAGCCAAGTCTTTTAAGGATTTAGAAAAACTGAGATAGCTGGTAATAAGTACGTAGTTCAGTCGGCAAACTGTTCCACAGTTAAGCCCTGGTTAGGCATCTGAATTGGCTCCTTTGAAATGTAACTAGGCCTGAGCATCTAAATTTAGGTGGGTAAGAGTGGCTACCAGTGTGGATGAGAAAAAAAAATGTGCTTAGTACTTATTTTCAGTAGTAAGGCATCAAATTTAGGAAATTTAAAGTAGCCAAATTGCTGGTCTAAGTTTTAAGACATATGGGGGGTGGGGGAGGTCATTTTTGAAAGAGAAAAATATTTGGATGGATTTCTTCTCAAAAGTACAAATTGGTATTTTTAAAACTATTTGTCAACCATCTCTCTGACCTCATATGCAACTTTCTTTCAATTAATCACCTTACTTTCTAACTCTTCTTACTCTCTTACCTACCTATGGGGCCTTTTTACTAAGCCTTGATAGGCTGTACGCGCGTGCAGCGCGTACCCAAATGAGACTGCCGCCAGGCCAGTGTGCTCTCCTGGTGGTAATTTCAGATTTGGCGTGTGCCCGTAATGCGAGGATGAATTATTTATTTCCTCCTACGTGTGCAGGTTCCGGTGGTAATCGGCACTTGGTGCATGCCGACCGGTCACCACGCGTGTAGCCTGTGAGCTTTTACTGCTAGATCAATGGGTGGCGTTAAGGGCTCAGGCCAGTTCTGGGTGTGTGCTGGTTTCATTTTTACTGCAGGCCCTTTTCCCGTCCCATAAAAGAAAAAGACATTTTTTGTAGATGCGGTAAAAACTGGCCCGGTGTGCGCTCAATACACGTGCATACCCTACCGCAGGCCACTTTTTACCGTGGCTTAGTAAAAAGGCCCCTATAAGTTCCATCTTTGTTTATACCCTACGCTGTCTATTAAAACATTGTATTACGTATTGTATTGACATTGTAAGTAGTATACTATGCCATACTTTGTATTGTTATTTGAATATTTTTACAGCTGTAATTGTCTATGTTTGATTTATTCTTACTGTACACCGCCTTGAGTGAATTCCTTCAAAAAGGCGGTAAATACTAATAAATAATGCAGAGCTGGTATAATAAAATACCTTCTTTCTAGTGGTGGTTAAGTTGTTAACAGTCAGGGATAGTAACTTCAGAAGAAATTGCTGAGAGGAGTGTGAAGTTCTCAAAGGAGCAGAATCCTTCAGTTTATCGGAAAGATGTGCCGGCATCCCCATGTAAACAGCCTTGTAGACCAAACACAACAACGTGAATGAAATTCCCAGTTGTGACTGGAAGGCAGTGTAGCTCTTTAAGGATAGGTGGTACATAGTCAAATTTCTTTTTCCCAGTGATCAACTGAGCTTCTGTATTCCGGTCTAAGTGTAACCTTTGTATATTATGTCTTGATAATCCTTTTAGTTTTTATTCTGAACTGGCAAATTTCCTCCTGCTCTTTTGAGCTTCCAGTGGACTCAGAGCTATGAGGGTCATTTTTTCAAAAGCATTTCTTCATGTAAAATGGTGCTTTGGTTACAGAAATGGGCTTTCATAAAATTATCTGCTCAGACTATGGGCGGTCGGCGTGCCCGCTCGCTGTCTAAGTGGGAGGTGATATGGGCGCCCTTCTTGAAAAACTGCTCCTGTTAGTAGGTTTTGGAAGGGGGTGGAGGGGTTTGGGTGAGGGGGTCTGGGGGTGGGGTGGGGTAGGGTGTAGAATTAGATAGTGGCTGGTAGGGGGGGTTCGGGTGGGGAGGAGGTTTTCATATAAAACTTAAAAAGTTGTTGTCGAGCTGTATGCAACCTTGAGCATTACAAATTAATGAGTTACAGGGAGAGATGTTCCTGATATATCTGTTGATTTGTTTAAATGTTCAATAAAGACTTCATTTAAATTAAATAATTATCTGCTCAGTGTTGGGGTAGACATATCATACTGCCTGGATGTGTGTCATTTTACCTGAACCAAATGGAGGCATTCTGTGAGTGGAGGAGTTTGAATTTACATGTAGACTTATGAACACTTGATCGTATATTAGGGATGTGCATGAATTTGAAACAGTATGGCAAATGTCAGCAACGCTTCCCATGTTGTTTCCTGCTGTTTGTAATATGAAATGGCAGGACCCCCTCCCCCTCTCACAAATAATGTTGCTTAAGTAGTGCACACTATTGCTTAATAATGCACCCTATTGTTTAGAAGTGTGCGCTGTTGCTCAATAATGCTTACTATTTATTAGTAGACACTAGTGAAAAAAATGTATACTATTGCTCACTGTTCATCAATAGTCACACTAGTGAAGGTTGATGCACACTATTGTGCAATAATACTATCAATAGTCATACTAGTGAAGAATGATGCGTACTATTGCACAATAATGCTTTTTATCAATAGACACACTAGTGAAGAATGATGCACACTGTTGTGCAATAATGCTCACTATTTATTAACAGATACGCTAGTGAAGAATAATGCACACTGTTGTATAATAATGCTTACTATTTATTAATAGACATGCTAATGAAGAATGATGCACACTATGGTGCAGTAATGCTCACTAGTTATCAATAGACACACTAGTGAAGAATGATGCACACTGTTGCATAATAATGCTCACTAATTATTAATAGACACACTAGTGAAGAATAATGCACACTCACTGTTTATCAATAGTCACACTAGTGAAGAGCAATTCACACTGTTTCGTAATAATGCTCACTGTTTATTAATAGACATGCTAGTGAAGAATGATGCACACTATTGCACAATTATACTCACTACTTATCAATAGACACTAGTGAAGAATGATGCACACTATTGTGCAATAATGCTCACTATCAGTAAACATACTAGTGAAGAACGATGCACACTATTGCGCAATATTGCACATGATTGATGATATTGTTTCTGAAATGAAAAACAAAATTTAAAAACCCCAAAGAAAATTAAAAATCCTATAAACAAAACAGTAAACTAAAGAAAACCCCCACAAAAAAAAACATACCCCCCCCCCCCAAAAGAACCTCCAAATATTTTTGGGCTGCACACCCTTACCATATGTGTGTAAATTAATCCTGCAACTTTGTGTGTGCCAAAGAGTAGGTCTAAACACGTGCATGATTTTCCCGAGGCAGTTTTCAATGTGGAAGTATAGGTGCACTTCAGTTTTGAAAATTAATTGATGCCCACATAGACAAAAGCGTGCATGTACTTCCTGTGTGTGTACACGGTTCTAATATTACCCCTTACCTATTTTGTATTCGCACCATAAAATATCTTTACTGATCTTTGCAATGATGGTTCTAGGCCAGGGCTCCTTCTGTAAACCTGCAACCAGGACCCTTGAATCCAGCCACTAAATTGACACCCTTAAACAACAATTACTATGACTTCCTTCCCCTCCCCCCCCCAAGTGTTGTAAGCTCCGCCTTTGATGCATCTCCAGCCATGGCTGACCTAAGGAGAAGGTCAGTGATATTGCTGCTTGTGTTTTGAGTTGTCTAATTTATGTATGTCTTAAACTTTGTGTATTTTGTTTTCTGTGTTTCATGATTTTGTTTGTTTTATCTGTTAACCTGCCTTGAGCATTTTTCTTGGAAAGACAGGCTTAGAAATTGAAATAAACACATGAATAAGGAACAGCTAATGATCATCTAATTCATTCTGGAAGAAGCTGTGAAGAGTGTTATTTTCCAAAAGGGAACTTCGGCAATATGCTTCTTCCTGTAATGTTCATGAGGGAGTCTCATCACTGCACTTCTTCCTCACCCTTCTTTTCACTTCCTCTTTCCAGAAGTGTGGCTTGATTTCTCAAAATAACAACCTTCCTGTCTCTTGACTCTCTTGTGGGTCTTGTTCAAAGGCCGTCCCTTTGTTATGCTTCTAATCTAGACACTCTCTGCTCACTGTCCATTATGGTACTTTATCGTTTGTGATCGGCTCTGCAGAAACGTGACATGCTCCTTATTGACGGGGAGGGGAATAGTAGAGCTGAGGCACAGGCGAGAATCAACCAAGTATTGGAGGATGTGTCCACCAGCATATTTGAGTTCTTCTGGGATTTCTAACCAGCTTGTGGAATACACGTGCGGTTCATTTTTCAACTATTTTTGTAGCTTTGGGTTTCCGGTTCAGTCAGAACCAAGGCTGGGATCTGGCACCATAAACTTTCATGCTCAGCTATGTGGAGATTTCCTTTCCTATTTTACATCCCCTTAAATATACGTACAGGGCAATTCTACAACTGGGCTCATGTAGTTAGGGGATAGGCATAGGGGGATTTGATATACCGCCTTTCTGTGGTTACGGCCAAAGTGATTTACATATTATATACAGGCACTTATTTTGTATCTGGGGCAGTGGAGGGTTAAGTGACTTGCCCAGAGTCACAAGGAGCTGCAGTGGGAATCGAACCCAGTTCTCCTGGTTCTCAAGCTACTGTACTAATCATGAGACTTATACGTGTCTTGGATATGTAAATATTGCCTTAATTGGCCCCTTTGCACATGTGCAGTATGCATTATTCTACATGGTAGCATGTCAGTGTTATGTTGCGTAACTGCAAGGGAATATACAAGTGGGCAGAACATTGGTGGATCATGGGCATGGCGCCAACTTATGTGCATTACTGTAAGTTACATGTGTTGCTTGACGCAGTTAGGAAGCTATTAGAGCTAAATGAAAATTCTTCAGAATATGGAAGCAGGATCTGACTGAACATAATAGGAAACAGCATAAGGAATGGCAAGTCAAATGCAAAGCACATAAGGAAGGCACAGAGAGACTGAAAAGAAGATTGCATTGGAGGCAAAAATGCATAGTAAAAACTTTTTTAGGTATATATGAAAAGTAAGAAGCCAGCAAAAGAATCGGTTGGACCACTAGATGACTGAGGGGTAAAAGGGGCACTCAGGGAAGACAAAGCCTTAGCAGAGAGATTAAATGAATTCGTTGCTTTGGTCTTCATCAAGGAAGATTTGGGAGAGATAATGGTGCCAGAAATGATATTCAGTGCTGACGAGTCAGAGAAACTTAATCAAATCTCTGTAAACCTGGAAGATTTAATGGGAATTTGACAAATTGAAGAGTAGCAAATCGCCTGGACTGGATGGTATACATCCCAGAGTATTAATAAAATTGACAAATGAACTTGCAGAACTATTGTTAGTAATATGTAATTTATCTTTAAAATCAAGCCTCCATGGTATGCAAATCTATCTCATGCATATTCATTGTGGATATCCTGAAAACCTGACCTGCCTGCGGCTCTCGAGGACCGGAGTTGCCTACCCCTGGTCTAGGTTTCATCGTTGACAATACATTGAAACCCTCTGCTCAGTGTGCAGCGGCGGCGAAGAAAGCAAATAGAATGTTAGGTATTATTAGGAAAGGAATGGAAAACAAAAATGAGGTTGTTATAATGCATTGTTCCCTCTAAGCTGAGCGGGAGTCCTCCACCTACAGTCCTGCCAGTGGGTGGTGCTGTTTCACTATCACATTTTCAATAGTGAGGGACTGGCAAGCTCAGCAGGACTCCAGGGACCCCTGCCTGTCTCTAGCCATTGAAAACACAATATTGAAACACTACCCCCTACTGGCAGCAATGTAGTTGGAGGACTCTCGCTCAGCTTAGAAGGACCAGTGCGTTAACTGGTTAAAGTTTAGCCAGCTGTGTATTCCTGGATATTCAGTGCTGTTATCTGGACGTGACCCGGCATTGAATATCTGGGCATGAAGCAGGTGGTGGCCGGAAAACACTGACCGCTGCCAGCTGAATAAAACAAATCGGAGAAAAGTTTTCTTCACCCAACGCGTAATTAAACTCTGGAATTCGTTGCCGGAGAACGTGGTGGAGGCAGTTAGCTTGGCAGAGTTTAAAAAGGGGTTAGACGGTTTCCTAAAGGACAAGTCCATAAACCACTACTAAATGAACTTGGGAAAAATCCACAATTCCAGGAATAACATGTATAGAATATTTGTACATTTAGGAAGCTTGCCAGGTGCCCTTGGCCTGGATTGGCCGCTGTCGTGGACAGGATGCTGGGCTCGATGGACCCTTGGTCTTTTCCCAGTGTGGCATTACTTATGTACTTATGTACCTCTAAATATTTTTCTCAGTGGTGACATTATACAGTAGGTTCTGGATATTTGGGACACCGGTTAATCGGGGCGGCCGCTTGTTTGGTCCAAATCCGGGGGAACAAAAACAAAGCACATTTATAAAGAGGAAAGGTTTCGCCTGTTTGGAACAGTGTTCCGTTTAATTGGGCCAGTAACGTCTGCACAATGTCATTGATGCGTAACCTACCCTGGAGTATAAATGGCCACCGTGTTTTTGCATACATGTTCCGCTGCGTAGTGTGTCATATTCCATCTGTGGTGTGAGCAGTAAAAATGCCAAGGAAAGATCTAACACTCACAGGCAAAATGGCCTTACTTGAAGAATTGAAAAAAAAAAAAAACCCGCCAAACTCCAGGCAGAGATTACCGGAGCGCCAAAATCCACAATGAGCAACTTTTCTTTTCCTTTATTTCAATGTTTGCATTACAGAATAAATGTAACATTTTAAATTATACTGTACTGTTTTTCTTTTCTTCAACTTTTGTGTTTAACAATACATGAGAAATTATCTGACGCTAGTACTGTACTCATTTTTTGAAGGTACCCTGACAACTTCGTTTATTTGGGGCTAACGCTTAATCGCGACAAAGTACTGTGGTCCCGATGTGTCCCGATTAACCGTAATCCACGGTATAGAATTAAATATACACATTTGAATCTTTTCTTTTTACGAGCCTAGAAACGGGACAGTTTTACCTCTGACGATGTCACTTATGAACACTGTCCTCGCCCCCCACCCTCAACAAGGTATGAGATGGAGACTCTCATGCTGCGTTTTCTCTAATTAATGGAACTGCTTAACGGAACGGAGAAAGTTTCTTTTGAGAAGGAAGGAGAACAAGAAAGGGCTGTGCTTTTAATTATTTATTTGTTTTAAAGAAAGGGAGCCTTCAAGTCCTGATTACTCAGTTCAGCTGTGGAGGCCACTTAATACCCATGAACTTGCAATTAAATGCGGAAGTGGGATACAAGGGGGAGTAAAATGAAGACATTGTTAAGGCCTCACTGGCAAAGGATATAGGCCATAACCAGAAAAAATGGACAGAGACCCTGAATAAGGACTCGGGTTTTCTGGGATTTGCTCTTGGCAGATCTCTTTTGGAGTGAGGCGAGGGGTGGGGAGGAAGTTTGGAGGGGGGGGGGGGGCCGCAGTCTCTGTCATTCATAAGTGCTGCTGTGGCACAGAGGCCTTTGTATCCCTCTCTGCAGGATCCTGGTACAAAGGGGAGGTTTTTTTTAATTCAATTTTCATGCTGCACAGCCAACAGGCTCTTTCTAACAGGGAGAAGGTTTTCTTCCTTGAGCCAAATTGGAGCTTTAGAAGGACTTTCTGTGAACTAGGATTGTTTTGCTTGGAAGTTCATTATTGCAGCTTGAATTTTTCTTGATTCTTCGCCTAGATTTCCCCAGTCGATATGCTTTTTTTTTTTTTGTGTGAAATACTTCTGCACAAGTCCTAATCCAGGTTAATGCACCAGGCAACAGAAAGAGGCATCTCCAGATACGAAATGGCTATCCAGTTCTTTGTTCTGTAATGGTATCATCGCTGTGGGATTGTAAACTTCAGCTTTTACTTCACACGTGCTTTTAAGTGTCCATGGTAACCTGCGCAGGCTTTGGGACGCTGAATGATTCAGACCCTTGTTAACATTCCCCATCCCCCAGCCAGTGGTGCCCCATCTTGAGTTAGAATATGCGTCCGTTGCGAGTCCTGTTCGGATTCGGGGACTGATTAATACATGCCTGCTACAGTGGAACAGAGGAAGAATACAAGGCAGAGGGGTGCAGTAAACACTGATCTTTCCCCACCTGTTTTCCATACAGATCATCTTCCTGTGAAAGAAACCAGTACCATTTTGTTTCTTTTAATTAACAGCAAACCATTCATTCATTAGGTACTGCTGTGCTTGTAAAAAGCTAATTAAAAGGCCTTTTACTGAAGTGCGGTAAAATCTGGGTTTAACGTGTTTTAACACAGGAATTTCCCACATGCTAAAGCCGGGTGTAATAGTCAGTGTTGGTCAAAGTACTTAAGTAAAAATAAGTGTATATTTTAATACTAAAATAAAAGTACAGTGAAGAACAGTGGAGTGGAGGAGTGGCCTAGTGGTTAGAGTGGTGGACTTTGGAACTGAGGAACTGAGTTCGATTCCCACTTCAGGCACAGGCAGCTCCTTGTGACTCTGGGCAAGTCACTTAACCCTCCATTGCCCCATGTAAGCCTGCCATGAGTGGGAAAGCGCAGGGTACAAATGTAACAAAAATAAAATAGATACTATTGGAGATTCTACATGGAATGTTGCAACTATTGGAGATTCTACATGGAATGTTGCTATTCCACTAGCAACATTCCATGTAGAAGGCTGCGCAGGCTTCTGTTTCTGTGAGTCTGACGTCCTGCACGTACGTGCAGGACCTCAGACTCACAGAAGCAGAAGCCTGCGCGGCCACATTGGTGATCTGCAAGGGCCGACTTCTACATGGAATGTTGCTAGTGGAATAGCAACAGTGGAGGAGTGGCCTAGTGGTTAGAGTGGTGGACTTTGGAACTGAGGAACTGAGTTCGATTCCCACTTCAGGCACAGGCAGCTCCTTGTGACTCTGGGCAAGTCACTTAACCCTCCACTGCCCCATGTAAGCCGCAGGACGTCAGACACACAGAAACAGAACAAAGCCCTGCAGATTGCAAGGCTTCATTCTGTTTTTGTGAGTCTGAGGACGTCAGACTCAGTCAGAAACCAAACGAAGGAAGAAGACTTTGGCTGGCGGGGGTTGGGGTCCCCTGCCAGCAAAGGTAGGCGACGGCGGGCGGGGGGGTCCAGAGGGTCATCAGCAGGGGGGCGGTCAAAGTTGTTGGAGGCGTCGGCAATGGCGGGCGGGCGGGGGTGGGTCGGCATCGTCGCCGGGGGGGGGGGGCTAAAATGTGCCCCCTCACCTCGGCTCTGGACCCCCCTACCGTTGAAGTCTAGCTACGCCCTGTGGCTCCCCCCAATCATGTCCCCAGCTCCAGTGCCAGCTTCTCCAACCCCCCCCCCCGAGAGCACATCTGACACCCCCACATCAACCAACCCCCATGATATGAAACCAACGTCCCCACATCACCCATCCCCTCCCTCTCTGACATGACTTCCCAGAGTTCACATAACCTGACCATGTGCTTTTGGCTTTGACTCTGTCACATACCATGAAAACACCATTTTCAAGCACAGCCATTCACATTCCTTCATCAGATCCGCGAGTGGTAGAGGTTGTCTTTTAAGCAGCAGAGCATTGCCTATTCCATTTTTGGGATATCTGCATATAAATATAAAATTATATGGATATACCCGGATGTTACTAAGATAACACAAGATAGAAGGAAAATGTTTCTGGCTCTTAGGGAAGAGACTAAGGCACTAGGAGTGTCATTCTTATTAGCATACCCGTGTAAATGTCTTATAAGATACATGGGTAATAAATATGTTTTTTCGAGCCAGAACAACTTCGAACTTTTCTTGAGACGAAAAAAGTGACCAAATAGACTCTATGTATGAATGTTAACTGTTTAAGTAAGTGAAAAAGATGGAAAATTCAGGCTAGACATAGTCTTTATCGTTTTCTTCTTTAAATTACGATCTCCTCATCTAACATACCCCTCCCCCCTTTTGCTTTCATTATTGTGGTCTAAGAAAGAGAGCAAATAATAATTTTTCATAGTACGATTTTCTCTGTATTGCAAGTGAATCTTGTAATATTAAACAAATATTAATAAACAAATTAAAAGATAAATATAAAATTATATTAACCACTTATTATGGTTTCAGCTGACGTGTTAGGAACACAGGGGCCCTTTTACTAAAGCCGTGCAAGCGTCTACGCGTGCCCAACGCACTCCAAAATGGAGTTACCGCCCGGCTACCGCATGGCTCTTGCGGTAATTTCATTTTTGGCGCGCGTCTGATAAGGTGCATCCAAAAAAATCATTTTTATTTTTGGATGCATGCATTGGGCCCGCGCCAAGTGGCATTTGATGCGCGCATAGGTTGTTACCGCCCGGTTACCGTGAGAGACTTTACCGCTAGGTCAGTGGCTGGCGGTAAGGTCTCAGACCCCAAAATGGACGCGCGGCACTTTTCTTTTTGCCACACTTCCACTTGCGGCAAAAATGTTAAAAAGGCATTTTTTGCAGGTGCGCTGAAAAATGATTCTGCGCACGCCCAAAACACGCGTCTACACTACCGCAGGCCATTTTTCAGTGAATCTTAGTAAAAGGATCCCACAATGCAACTCTTTAGAAATGTCAGCAATTGAGTTCACTGGTTGATAAGTTCACGTGCCCATTTTTGCCTACCAGTCGACCACTTTGAACGGTGTTTCCCAAGTCCAATCCTGAAGTACCCCACGCCAGTTAGGTTGTCAGGATATCCACAATGAATATGCATGAACTTGATTTGCATACACTGCCTCCATTATATGCAAATCTCTGTCATGCATATTCATTGTGGATATCCTGAAAACCTGACTGGCAAGAGGTACTTCAGGACTGGACTTGGG